>NC_031987.2:17301751-17606520 GCF_001858045.2 Oreochromis niloticus | reverse complement strand
TAGGTTCAATTTACGATGGCAGAATTCAGAGGATGGCATTTATCCTCAGACATATCATAATGACTCGCCTTTCGATAGATCATATGGCACACGGCCACGCGGATCTTCATCCCAGCTCGTTGGACATGGTAGAAATAGAGATGGTGAAGGACAGTCAGACTGATGGTTGAGAGTGAGATGCCTGCAGCATAGATGTACGCCTCAGAGACCGCGGGTGAGTTAGCTGGGTCGTAGCTCTCGAAGTACTCGATCAGCTTCCCAAGTAGCACTGGCTGAATGACTTTGATGACTTCCTGATAGTAAAAGGAATGTAAAACAGAAATGTCAATGTATTTTACATACAAAAGCTTCTCACTTCTTGCTGTGTGCTTTCACTATTACTTTGATATACCTCTATAAAGATGTACGATCCAATGAGCAAGTATGATTTCCAATAGCACTGAATGAGGGCTTTGGTAAGTTTAGGCGGCCGTAGTTCATTTGCTGCCTGTTGAATTTCTTGATTCCAGTACCTTTGAAATGTGCCAGAAAATAGAAAGAAAACCAATTAATACTCCTGATAGGAAGATTTTCAAAGTCAGTAATAGAGCAATGCACTGCTGGTGATTCCCCAATAAAGAAATAAAATCAATTTTTACTTAGCATACTTTAAGAGAAAAGTGAAGGACTATAATTGTTCATTTATACTGCTCATATAGATGTAACTAACCAGGTATGGATCATTATTGTCACTATTATCACTACTGCTGACACATAATATTAACCATAATAAATACAGTACTACATAGTATGAACAGTATGTGGCATACAGTTTTCTAAACACATTGATAGATACTGCATAGCTGTCTGGATTTTACACAAATACATCCTGTCATATCAACCTGAACTATAAACAAAGGTAAAAAGCAGGAGCAGGTTCATGAACCCAGCTGTGGATTTATCCACCATCAGCCTCGGCCCTTTCAAAATGTATTTAACATTGCACAAAAGACTGTTCAATTATTCTTATCCCCTCCAAACAATTCCAACAGAGTTCAACAATTCATTATTTCACAACCAATGTGAATGTAGCCTTGGTGACCTCCCAATAAGGTCCTTATGACCTCCTTACCTTGTCTGGCCCACTTCCCTGCTTATGTTTACTTTCATTTCAAATTATGTCAAGAAGCTAGACAAAAACCACCTTCTGGTCATTCTTACTCTGTGCTTCTATTAGAGTGGTTACTGTAACACCTCTTATTGTTACATACTAAGAATTTGCTCTCAATGCTTAAATTCAGGGCGTTCATCAACCCATCCTTGACATCCATGCCACATCAGGGTTTGTAGTCATTGCCAGTTTCGGTGAAGGATAATGGTAAAGAGAAGCATTGCATTCAGCACTCAACTCACTACTAGTACTCTAAAACACTATATGCACCAGACAAAGCTGTACTGTTTTCCACTAGAAGAATACCCAGCTGTGTAAAAGCCAACCAGAGACTCGTGAAAATCCCCACCACTTCCTGGCACCTCTTTAATTGGACATCACCGATTTATGGGAGGGACTGCCCCCTGTGAGAGTGTTTGGCATTAAGGTTGACATTGTGCTTGGAGGTGAGCCCACCTATATATAGATAGCACTACTTCTCAAACTTCCACATGAGACCAAGCTCCTTACCCACGCTGCTCTTTAGACAAATACTTGACTGTAATGTTAATATAACTGTGTCATCAGAAAAGCTTCAGTGTACCTTGGCATTATTAGATGTTTGTTAGATGCTAATGAAGGGATGAAACACCATTCCTCTAAAATACATGCTAAAGAGAAAGTTCCAGGTTCAATTAAGCTGAGATCTGTTGACTGTGAATTTTTTTTATACTCATTAAATTATTCACTGATCCTTTGAGCACTACGGATGCTCATTGTGGAAAAGACCATTCCCATCAGGATAGCCTAAGACGATCACTTAGATTAACCCTTCCCTCTGCAGGTAAGTAAACCAAGCCAGGAAAATCCCAGATCCCCTGAATGCAAGGTAAAACATTTAGGTCAGTGCATTTGTCTCGGGCAACAGCAGACATACCCTCTGTCAAGAATATTTAACCATATCCCCTTATTTCTCATCTCTGCAGACCAGTGCTTATGGATTCTGCACCGCTTAACCCTCAGATTTATAGATTTCTGCACTGCAACTTTAGAAAACACTGTTTGCAGACTGTTTTTCAAACGCAGTGTGATCCTGTATTGACATTCTCAGTCTTCTGAGGAACACCTGCTCAGGTGCTTTATTTTATGTATCACACTAACGCTTAAACATCTGCGGCCTTCAAAAGAGTGCTGTCAACCATAATTTCCAGCCCTGTTAGCTCACATCCTTCCCATAGATCGTTAGCAAAACCACGCTGTAACTCTTAGTTTTGTATACATGCACATAGACTTGCATCAAGTAAGAGAATTCTTGATAGGGGTAGCTCTCACAAGAGTTAGCAAGATCAGTGTGGGGTTAGCCCCTGCCCTCAGAACAGTTTGAAAACTGCCATCTAAATATAGATGGGCTCATATCCAAGCACACTTCTGATGCCAGACTTCGTCAAAGCGGGCAGCCTCTCCCCCTGCACATGAGATGTTCATATTGTGATGGAGACATTCATATGCCTCTCCACACACACAGGGATTTTAGCAGTGGTGAAGGGTGTCATTTCAATACAACTGGTGCTTCCCATGAGTGTGCAGCTCTAGCTTCAACATATAGTAGTTCAGAGTACTGGAAGTGAACAAAGTCCTGAATGCCAAATGCTGACATTTGTGCAGAAAATAATTTGTAGTGAGTGTTACCATAAGCTGGATGTTTCTACAGTTTTAAGCTGACATTTTCACTGTCATTTCCACAATCGCTGACGCTGGCAGCAAGAATGGCCTGAAGGTGGTTTGTGTCTGGCCTTTTTAAAAGCTCTGAAATGGAAGTGAACACCAGCAGGGAAGTGGGTCAGTCAAGGTAAAGAGGTCACAAGGGCCTAGTTGACACTGGCAGGCCACAAAAGCTGAAACGGCAGTGTTTGTAAAACCCACTCCATGAAGAGTTGCTCAGAGAGGACAAGCATGATAGAACGGCCTTTTGTGCTATCTAATAAAATGTCACAGGATACAGTAACGGAGAATAAACCAACAATGATGGCAAATCTGAATGCGAGTTTTGTTCATGACCCTGGTCCTGTGCTGTAAAACTCGGCCTGATATGAAAGCGGGAATTGTTGAAAAGTCGGAACAGTTGTCTGAATCAGTGTCTGAATTTATGAATTTATAACTGAGACTATTCAGTTAGTACTTTGCATAGCTTGACCTTCAGTGGAATCACTGTTAAAAAACAAAACAAAACCGTTTATTACAATGTCAGTACAATCAGACTTAATAAATTTAAGCCACCTCTGTAGCTCCTCTCCAAGTCGATCAGATGCATCCTCCGGGAGAACTTTGTACATGTCATCTTCTTGCAGCTTCCTTCTGTATCCAATTCTGAACAAGGGATTTAGCCAACTAAAGGAAAAGTAAACAAAAGCAACTTTTTTAGGTATATTTTGTTTTATTTTGTTTAATTTTTAAAGTCATAAGTAAGTCACAGTACTTTTTTTAACCACACCACAATTATGCTTTTTAATACACATATATTGTCCTAGTTTAAATAGCTGCATGTTTATAGTACATACATAATGTAAATGAAATGGGTTAATTAAAGAAATGAATGCTAATTCTCCTTTATTACACATTACTTGTCATTCTTGCATCACTGGCATTTCAACTTTGCAGCACTTTACTCTAGAACAACTCTTATTTTCAAAACCACTTTAACAAACTTCTCTCGGTAACAGTATGGTTTATTCAAGGGACGGACCATGGACAGGCCTCACTGGGTGGTCACAAACTGTCAGACAGGAGAGCTCTTCACTCGGTTAATGTCACAGAAAGCAGTGTGAGGCCGGTTTTCTTACCAGAAGAAAATCTTGGAGAGAAGATTAGCTGAAGCCGACGGATTATCCTTCGCCTCCTTCCGCAGAGGTTCCATCGCCCCAACAGTAAAAGCAACCTGGAGACAGTCTCTGCCTGCTGTGTGGCAGAGGGGGTGTCGATAAACACTGAGAAGTGGAAACACTGACTGAGCAGCTGAGCAGCTGGGGTAGACTCCGAGTACTGTCAATACTACACCTACCGACATCCAGCACGGGATTATCCCAGGTGGGTGTCAACTGACTTGGCTGCAATGAGTTTGGACGCTGCGTGGCCCCGCCCACTGTATGCAGATTGGCTGATACAAGAGTCCATTACAAGGCTCCTTACACTGCATCACAAACACAAACATCAGAAACATTTTTCTTTGCTGTCTGTTTCAGATTCCAAGAGGGAATGGTGTCGTGTTGTGCCTGTATATTGTAGTAAATAGAATAATGTATCGCTCAATAGTGGAGATCATCGAGCCATTGTGTATGATGATCTTTAATAACTAAAAACTCTGCTTCATGAGTCTACAGTGCACGCATTAAATAGTCAATAACGGAAAACACTGGGAGGAAGTATTGTAGGCCTACTTTAATACATTTTTAAATACTCTACTTGAGTACACACAACATATTTATAGTTATTCGACAGCTGCAGCAACGTTTTAGACTCACAATTCTGTTGTGGACCTCTGTTCTGTTTTCACATAATAGGTTGGAGTGATATACTGTATCTTTCAGTTATTTCTAAGATACGTTTTCTCAAATGCACAAGTGTGACAAGCTAGAAAATACAGACTCTAAGAAGTGACTACAGTAAACAGAGATGTCCACTTCAAAAGTCTCATGGTCACTGTGGCTTAAGAGGTGCAGCGGGTTGTTAACTTATCAGAAGGTCGGTGGCCTGAATCAGCTCCTTGAGTGTCCTTCAGTATCTAAATGTCCTCTGGCAGAGTGCTGAACCATGAGTTGTTTCTGATGCATCCAACAGAGTGTGAGAGTGTTAAGTTAAAAGCAAAAAGGTGCCTATGCGGATGAGGCTTGTAGCAACAAAGCACTTTGAGTGCTCAAATTAACTAGAAAAGTGCTCTAGTAGGTCTCAGTCCATCTCAGTTTTATCTAAACTATTTATAAAATTATATTAATGCAATACAAGAGCAAAAATTAGGGAAAGTGCCAGGCCTTTGTGTGTGTTGTTTTCCAGTTCTACTGATCATTTTACAGCCCCTCTTATTTATCTGGTAATCATTTGGCAAGGGACAGCCTCAGCTAGACTGAAATTTCTAACCGCATATAAAGCATATAAAACACGCTCCAACTTTAGCAGCTGAAACATGCAGTAAAAACATGCTGCGCAGAATTTGTGTTTTTATTTGATATTTTAAAAGCATTTGTTGATAATATGCACTTTAATTATAGTAGGTATCTGCATACTTCAGTAGTCATTTACACTGCTCATGCAATGAAGGTGGGACTGGTAACAGCTGATAAAAGGGCAACACTGGGCACAGTTTTGTGCTGACTGTTGTTATTATTGGCTCGTCTGACTTCCAGAGGGAAGCTTTAATCTGACTCTTATCTCAACATGACTCGGCAAGAGTAGCTTTGTTCCTGAACTGTTAACCAATAAGTTGATTTAGTATCGATTGACTACAGGAATTAACACAAATCAGTTTTTTTTCTCTTTTTCAGTTTTAGATAAGTCTGACTTCTCTTGAGTGAAACTAGGAGACATGACAAACAACATACATGTTAATATGAGCTTGCAAATCATTACACATTCAGTTGCTAAATATATGTGTGCACAAATAGATGAACCAGTAACTGGACTTTGTCACTTTGACTCTCATTTTTTTAGGATTACTGATTACTCTTTTATTATTTTTTATGTTAATGTGATACATGAATTTTTAGTTGAAAACTTGGACAAACAAAATGAGCCTTCCCCAGAGTCACTTTCAAACTGTAATGCTTAACTGCCCGCTCAGGATTCCTTTACTATTTCACTTTCAGTCCACCCCTCAGCTCTGGATGTGCAGGCAAGATGTCTTGTCTGTTAATCATCTCAGTGAAACACATGTCCACGCTGTAATTTGTTCACCTGAGGGGATTTTTATTTCTTCTTTCTCGAGTCTGCTAAAAGACTACTTACATAGCTTAACCCAACAAATGTCAGGCTTGCAGATTTTGGCGTTTCTCAGTGGTGTAGCTGGGTTAGGAGCCACTATCGGTGCCACAGTGTCCAATGAATGGAGGGCCACCAGCCGGGCTTCCTCGGTCATCACAGCAACGTGGGTGCTCCAGGGTCTGTGGAACAACTGTGCTGGAAATGCCATTGGATCTCTGCACTGCAGACCACATCATACTATCTTACAGCTAGAAGGTAAGTTCAGAAATCTTTTATTTCCCAAGCAGCCAGAACATCTACGTTTATGGTTAAATAACACATGCATTATGTTGATAATCCATCTTTTGCGCTACAAATTTATGGTAAGGTACATACTGTGGAATTGCTTCATTAAATATTCTTGATGTGTGGTGACTAAGTGAAACAAAAGTGTCACTTTTTGTCTATCGGCAAATCTATCGGCACAGCCGTCTTTCAAAGGTCAAATTAAAAATTAATTTGAAATGTATTTTTTATTGGAATTTTTTTTCTTTTATTATTTCTGTTACTAACATTTTTTTTAGCCACAAGTACAGTTGATTGATTTCGATTAAAATGGATCCTTAATACTAAGCAATCAAACAATGAATTCATTTAACAATTTGCATTTCAGAGACAGATTGTGGCAAATTTGCAAATGTGTAATCTTCTTTGTTGTAAATGTCAAACTAAGTGTTTCTGGATTCCAGGTACACGGGAAATAACCCAAGACATGTCTGCACTAACAGGCCAGAAAGACAGAAAATGGCATTATAGGTCTAAAATAAGTATAAAATACTAAAATAAAATAAACTAACGAATATGCTTTACTTACCCTCAGATCTCACAATGGGAAGAAACAAAAAAAAAATGCAAAGAAAATGCATTTAAGTTTTGGCCATCTAAAACATACCACAATTAATCATGTTTAATGCTTTTTGGTTGGTTTGTTTGCCGCATATTATCAGTCTGTGTTATTTCATATTTGTTTTTCCATATTCTACAAAATTGCACCAAAAAAAAAAATCCTGGAAAGGTTGGGTGTGGAAAAAAAACCTCTGGATTTTTACCAAAGAGTTAAATTTTTAATTTCGCATGTGTAAGGCACCTACTTTAAGAATGTCATGAATATCTGTGAGTTGTGTTGTTAACTATATTAAATAGATTCTCAAGTAAGCCTTTATGTAAATTCTGTAAATCCTCCTTTATAGTTACGTGGTGATCTCTTTCCCTTCATCTCAGCAAATTTTATCTGAAATTGTTTGTGGTGTCTGTGATCTTGACCTGATATTCACATTTCCCTTTAACTGTTGGTTTTGCTCACAATTTGGAGAGTGTGTATAGTGACTTTAAAGGACTTTGATCTCTTCTTTTTTTAGTTGTAGTTTTCCTGATTTTTGGCAGAATCAGCTCTTTTTTTAAAATTTATATGACACAAAATGTAACAGTACACCAATAATTTAAGAAAGGCTATCATTCAAATTCCAGCAGAGTCATTTTTCCTTTTTTGCAATGCTAAATATTTGAAATCTAGTGGTTGACAAGGTGCTTAAGAGCTCCATCTGATGGTGGGAGATACTTCAGTATACAGCCACCAGGTGGAGCTGTGATTCACATGCTGAATTCATTTGCTGTTATGCGAAATCCCCATGTTGGCCTTTGTCAAAGACACCTTAATCGTCCTTTTATTTATCTCCTATAAACACATTTCTGTTGACTCAAGGGACATTTCTCTGAGCTAAGACATTAGAGTGAATGGCATGTTGTTAATAAGTTATCTAAATCCGGCTGTTTTAAGTGCATGAGGAAGTTGTGGTAACTCTGTTGCGCATTAATCACGACTTGCCAGTGCAAGGTGACAAATAGAAGGTATGTCTTAAAATGTGTGTTTGTATTTATTCAGTTCAATTCAGTTTTATTTATACAGTGCCAGGTCACAACAACAGTCGCCTCAAGGCGCTTTATATTGTAAGGTAGACCCTACAATAATACATACAGGGAAAAACCCAACAATCATACGACCCGCTATTATACGACAGTGGGAAGGAAAAACTCCCTTTTGACAGGAAGAAACCTCCGTCAGAACCAGGCTCAGGGAGGGGCGGCCATTTGTCGCGACTGGTTGGGGTGAGAGAAGGAAGACAGGACAAAAGACATGCTGTGGAAGAGAGCCAGAGATTAATAACAAGTATGATTCAGTGCAGAGAGGTCTATTAACACATAGTGAGTGAGAAAAGTGACTGAAGAAGAAATACTCCCATTCCCCAGCAGCCTACACCTATTGCAGCAAAACTAAGGATTCGGGGTCACCTGGTCCAGCCCTAACTATATGCTTTAGCAAAAAGGAACATTTTAAGCCTAATCTTAAAGGAAGGAAAAACTACCTTTTAACAGGAAGAAACCTCCAGCAGAACCATATGTCCATATGTGGACTGTCCACTGCAGTCCACATAAATTACACACATACATGCAGCTACCCAGAAACTGTGCTAGAGTATGTGTGCTAAGCTTAATTTTAAACCCCTTTTGTGAGATCATCACAGTTCAACTTTTCAGGTCTCTCAGTCACCAACAGCAGGACTGCGAGTCACAGTGACGTGTACTGTGGGTGGAAAACACTATAAAGGACCACTGGCCACCTGTTGAAGTTTAAGGCCAAACTCCTCCCTTCCCAATATAACAGTCCACAACACATTAACTGTAATCACTGCCTATCCATTGAACCTACTTGTGCCGAGAGCCTAGATACATTTTCAACAAGTCTCAGGGAAGCATTCGTCCATTTCGTCCATTGCCAGCTACAGTAAAGTGAAGGGTTCTTCTCAGCATTATGAGTAGCATGTTTCAGGAGATTGTTGCCTTTTTTTTCTCTACTGCTGGTTGGATACTGGAGTCTTCTACCTTGCCGACTGACTACTGGAAGGTGTCTTCAGATGATGGATCAGTCATTACCACAGCTTCCTTCTGGTCGAATCTTTGGAAGACCTGTGTGACTGATTCAACGGGAGTATCCAACTGCAAAGAATTTATCTCGATGCTGGCACTGGATGGTCAGCTCTTTTCTGTTCTTATTATACACCTATCATTTATCTTGGATTTTACTAGTATGCTGGATTATTTTAAACCATTGGTCTCAACTTCTGTTTATTTATCTATTGTTAGTGTGTATGTATATGCTTGTATGGTTAATTAATACCATAGTATATGATAACATCTTAAGACTTTTCAAATGCTCTTTTAACCTAGTTTTCTGTGTTTTTATTGATACTTTCTCATTTTCCTTGGTTCTTAATGTGGTTAAACCTCTGCTCTGTTTATCTTTAAATCATTTTTTGAAAATTCAGGTTGAAACTTATTGCCTCATTGGAATAATAGAAACTCTAATGCCAGTCTCCAACTCAATTACCGTCTAATATGTCAATGTTTAGCCTTAGTTCTCGGGACTTGAAAACAATAAAGAAGATTTACTGGGAACCTCAGGTAGTTTTGTTCACGGCTGACTAGTTTCAGTGGTTAGCTTCCAAGGTAATGTTTGCCTCGAAATTACATTTCAATGCCATTTTTTTCACCCAAACAAGCAGACACACTAACACAAAGTAGCAGAAACCACTTAAGGTTACTCATGACAAATTGTTTTTCTTACTTTATGTGTTAAGTTGGCCACAAGGTCAGTAGCTCATTGACCTTGTGGTCCAGACCACAAAAAAGAAGCATAGTGCAAAAAGACTCTTGTGGTTGCATTTAAGTAGTAAGATTTTTGTTTTATGCCTGTAGGTTACATCATAGCTTGCAGGGCACTCATGATTTCCGCCGTCATTCTGGGCTTTTTCGGCTCTATATTTGCCCTCGTGGGAATGAAGTGCACAAAAATTGGAGGATCTGACAAAAACAAAGCGAGGATTGCCTGTTTTGCCGGTGTGCATTTCATTCTTAGTGGTAAGTATAGATGAACCATTTGAGCAAGAGCACATTCGGCAGTTTAAGATAATTAACATTTCCCTTTTTACTCAGGCCTGTGCTCACTCTCATCCTGCTCCATCTATGCGCACCGGATAACATCAGAATTTTTTGATCCAATGTTTATCTCGCAAAAGTAAGGAGCATGTTTTCCTTACAGAGTCTTTTAATGTTACTTGACTTATTAATAAACATTACCATTAAGTATTACTGTTTGTGTCTAGGTATGAACTTGGAGCTGCTCTCTTTATTGGCTGGGGTGGATCTGTCCTCTGTATTCTCGGGGGCACCATGTTATGCTTCTCCATTGCAGGTTCTTTTACCAGTAGGTTAGTGTGAGCTAAGACTTACGCATTAGCACATTTTACAGGCCACTGTTTGTTGAATTATATTGGTTTTTGGCATGTAAAAATGAAGCTATGTCTTTTCCTTCACAGCAAAAGAGAGGTAAACTATATCTACAGAGGCGCTGCCTCACATTCTCGTATCTCCTCCTACCCAAAAGGGCAGGCGAAGTCTGTAAATCAGAGGCTAACTCCAGACAACAGCACCTCCTCCAGGATCCAGCACTTTGATAAGAATGTTTATGTGTGACAAATGTGAATACACTTTTGGTTAAAGCCACGGGTGGGTACTAGAAGATATATTAATTGTTAATTATAGCACACTTTATAACAGCTGAATGTACTGATATTGATTCATATGTCACCAGGAAATCAGTGTCAAATCCTTACATGTTTTTTGAAGGTGGATCTTTTTATGATACAGTTTACTCTCTGGAGTTGGGGGAATCAATAAATCAAAAACATTTGGCCCAGAACGGGGATTTCGAATCAAATGCTTGCATCATTTTCTATTTTTGGAGCTTTTTTTTATGGCGATGAGCACGTTCTGTTTATGTACAAAATTGGTTTTGTTGTCTTTAGCTGTATGTAGCTTCTGCGTGTCTGTCATTAATCTGTAATGACAGCAATTAAAATGATGACAGACACCCATTTTATCTTGTTGAATATGACATAACCATAAACAACTTTTGTAATGTGCAAACTTGTAGAGGGTAAAAAAACATGGTGAAATGTTTAGTGAATTATGAGCATTCTTTGTTCCTTAGCACATAGCTCTGTTTAGTTAAAACATGTTAAAGTAAATACAACTAAGTTGCAGCAAATTCTGTGTCTGTGGGGTTTTTTTGTGTTTGTTTGTTTTTTGTTTTTTGGTTTTTTTTAAGTGATTACCTCAGGTCAACAGAGTATTATTATGGGCTATTCTGTTGTTTTCTCTTACTGTCATCTTCCCTTTCCTATTCAAATTATGTGCTAATATGCTAAAGAAATGAGCAAGGTGCTAACATGATGAGGTCTTTTAAGTACATCTAAATATTGCTACAGCAATAATCAATACAGTCGCATGAAATATCTAAAGGAGAAGGTATTCATCCAAAAAGTTTACAGTAAACACAGCATGAAGTGGTACAGAGCCCTCATCAACATAAGACACTTATGACGTAGTTAAATAGACACCCGGGCCACATTTTACTTGAATCTAGAGCAGTAGAACAGTTAGTGAGCCAGAGTAGACGTCAATAGATTTTCTTCTTCTACGGTCAGCACAATCCATTAAACCTGCATTAGCAGGCTTCTTGATTTCCACAATGAGAAAACGTCTGATCCAAATATCTGGCTTCTTGATTTCATCGCTGGGATGGTTGTTTGTGCTCTGCACCATGGCAATGGACTATTGGAGGATTACCAAACTCGGAGGGCAAGGCGGCTCGTTCATCATCAAAGTGGCCTGGTACTGGTCCAACCTGTGGAGCGACTGTTACACAGATTCTGCGGCTGTGACCAACTGTAGAGACTACCCAGTGCTCTGGAATGTTGCTTGTATGTTGCATTTGCCTCACCAATAATTTTTATATAGATTATACAGTCAGGTGATCAGTCATTAGTAATTTTTTTAAAGTCTCATTCTTCAAATAATTGCGCTCCTGACTATAATTCTGTCTGTTAATCTGTCACTTTGAATAGTATAGCCTAGTTTTGCAATGCTATTGATTAACAAGTAGAGCATGCTGTTGTTCTGGATCCATATTAAAAGTTGCGTTGACTTTGCACCAGTTCCTAAAAGTGATACTATAACTCATTCGAGAAAAAAAGGTCAGATATTTGGGAATTTATAGAAACGTCTATAAAATACCCTTCAGACTTGCTTTAATATACTTAACCTTTATTTGCTAATGCTAACTTTGAATATATAAAAAATAAGAGCTTTCTCAGTGAGCTCACTTTATGACTTGGCTCAAGACGCTCAAAAAAGAAATAGCCCCCCCCCGCAAAAAAAGCAACCAAACTGAAACAAACAAAAGACCAACAAACAAATAAAACAACAACCAAGAACAAAATACAAAATAAAAACAGCACAGGTTACGGTATACATTCCCAAATTTAGTTACATATTTTCCATTACCTTACTCTCCCTCCACCTTCTCAACTTCCCCATTTTTTAATAGCTCCAGAAACATCTTCCAAATGTCAAAAAATTCTGAAGATCTTTTCCTAAATACACAGGTCAGTTTCTCAAGAACTAAACTTGATGTTACATTGTTTAACCATTGGTTGAAAGAGGGGCCACCAACATTCTTCCAGCATACTGCACTACACCGTTTGGCCTGGAGTAAGTAAAGGTCAACCATCTTCCTCTCTGTATGAGCTAAATTACAGTCATCTGGATAAATGCCTAAAATACAGACCTTAAGACTTAACACTATATTTTAACACTGAGAACCAAAACTTTTGAATCTTTTACGTACACCCAAATTAAGGTGTTTCCATATTCCTTAAGTCAGTTGATTGAAGGTCATGGTCTCCCCATGACCATGTATCAGATAGGCAGAAGAAAATGGATGGTTGGATGGATTCAACAAAATATATAACGTACCCTGATGGGTTTAAAAATATTCTTATTGCGTCTATAAATTCAATCTTCAAATATTTTGGACTTTATGAAGACTGCTAAAGAATACTTACTTAAAAGAGATCATCTTTTGTACAATATTCTTCAACCATATCCAAAAGAGGGATTTATTCATATTTTTATTGACTCCCAGATTCAATGAAATAAAAAGACTGGGTGCAGCATTATGTCATCCAAGCATCACCAAGCATCTGCTGATTGAATCTTTACAAATCTGAGAAAACATGGCAGAAACCGTTGTAGATCACAATCTCTGCACTGCATAGCTGTTTTTATAGCTGTTTTATTTATACTGGTCTGATTTGATTCTCATATCAACCCCTTGTTGTTTTTTATTTTTCTCATTTTCTCCTTTCTGAACTCTTTTTGATTTGAACAGATTACGTCCAGGCAGTGAGAGGATTGCTAATGTGCGGGTTAACAATTGGATTCTTTGCTGTAGTGTGCTGCTTTGTTGGGATGGAGTGCACTTATATCGGCGGATCTGACAAAACCAAGGACAAAGTGCTCTTTGCAGGAGCGGTGCTTCATTTTGTTGGTGGTAAGCTTTGAACGTACGCCGTGCTTCTCTCTGTAAATGTTTTGCCATCATTTTTTTCCTCTGTTCACTGAAACCTCTCCACGCAGGTATGTCAGACATTGCTGCCTACTGCTTATACATCAACAGAATTGCCAGAACAGCTTTTGCTCGAAGGGTCGCATCAGGAGTTTTGCGGTACTGTTTTTCCACTCCATACACCATTTTACATAAAATCTTTTCAAATTATAGACATATCTGCTATAAATTTTGCAGTAACTTATATTATTTAAATGATGTCATGATTTTCTCCTTGTCCTTTCACTTCTTCCAGATATGAATTAGGACCTCCAGTTTTTCTAGGATTGGCAGGATGCTTTTTCATCCTAGTCGGGGCTGTTCTTTATGCTGTGACAGTGTATAAAGTAATCCGCAGAGGAAGGTACCTAAATTATTCCACTTTAATCCCTTTTCTTGTCTCTACTACCACTACATCATATAATTAACATCATCAATGTTTTGAATTTTACAGCAGAGTAGTACAAGCCGATGATGCTCACACGTACATGGCGCCTCCATCCAGAGGAAGAACCATTTATTCCGGATACTACAAACCCTCCAAGCTGAATGGGTCTAACTATATGGGCTCAGGACGATCAAGCGCCCAACTTTCAAAGCTCTCTCAGGCAACACCAACGAAACCCTCAGACAGAGATGCATTTGTCTAGTTGGTCTGTTTTAACTCAAACAGACACTGCAATAGTTAAACTTGTAGATAGGAGGAAAGTAATTTTTTGTCATGTTTTGTTTCCTTTAGATTGGCTCATACTCAGTCATATTCACCTCATGAATAAAACAGATGTGCAGTCTTAGTCTTGTGTTTGTACCAGTAGTTGTCACAGTCTTGTGTTTACACTTATGTTATAATTGCTGTGATTTAACCAAAATCATTTTCTGTCATTAAGAATCTCACTGAAACACCTATGATGATGAACTGATGTATATATCAATTAACATATCAATATCACTTTGATCACCACTACATGCTCAGATTAAACCTTCAATAAAGATGTCCAATATTTTATTGGCAAAATCACACCTTTATAAAGATATTAGTGCAATTATTATGCATTTCATCCAAAGAAATGATGTCTTCTCCTTGTTTTATGTGTAAAGTGAGAACTTAATGGGGCACAAAACTAAAACTATTCTTGTCAGGAGACTGAGTATCAACAACAGCCACGCTGACGAAAATGATTTTTCCAAAACACAAACAGTTGCAGTCTGAGGCATAACATGTTATGGTGTTCTCTTGTAGTTGTGTGTCTGTGTTTAAGTGTGTATAAAGGGGACTTGGAGAATTTTAAAAAAAACCAGATGAAAGATAGAGGGCTTATAACTTGCATGGAAAACAATGGCCACAGTGTTCATGGTCATGTGCAAACCTGTGTATTTATACAGAGGTCAACAGATGAAAAGTGGCACTGTACAAGATTTTAAACTTTATTTTGAATGGCTTAAATAAATGTTCTCTGAATGAGAAAACTTCTATTTTGACTCCTTATTTGATTATATAAACAACAGCATCATCCTGCAAGCTATTTGACTTCAAAATATAATTAAAAAATGAATGTATAAATTACATTATTAATCATAGCTGTTAATTAATTAATGTGTATATTACTTGAATTTTGCAGCTGGAGATGATTTTAGTGAACTTTATACTGCTGATAAGTTTTGTTAATAATATATGCTTATACATTAGTAGATGTGTATTAACATTAAAATATTAAGTATGTAAATAGTATGGATTCATTGGTGCATCACTAATAATTCAGGTAATGAATTCCTAGAAGGCTTATTATTTATTTATTATTTATACTGTTCATTCTCAAGTAGCGTTTCAAATGGAGAAATTTTTTGTCACGTATCTAAGTGACTTCTTCAGGGGGGCGGTGCCACTGCATGCCCTCCTCTATTCAGCACGTGAGAAGGGAGTTCAAAGAAGACAGTTCTGGAAAAAATGCACTGTGGTTTGTGTAAAGGAGCTTAGATTTGTTAGTAGTCTGTCTTGGTGCTGAACTCTAAAGCAATAATGGATTATAGGACTGGGGTGATGTACATGGAGATAGGCTGCTTTGTAGTATGTGTGTGTGGATGGATTCTGGTCTGCTCCACAATGCCAACGGATATCTGGACTTGGTCTGAACTCAGCAATGTGGTCCTGGCAACATCAAGCTACTACTCCAACCTGTGGAAGGACTGCATATCTGATTCAACTGGAGTATCTGACTGCAAGGGAATTCCCTCCATGCTGGCACTGAACTGTAAGCAACCGTCTCTCAGAATTACCGTAAATTAATGATTAAAACCCAGTGAACTTAGTGCCTTTAACCGCTTTTTTCTGCTTGTGGACAGGGGACATTCACATGTGCCGGGCTCTTATCATCATCTGTATTATCCTGTCTTTCTTCGGATCAATTTTGGTCTTAGTTGGAATGAAGTGCACTAAGATCGGAGGGTCCGAGCTTGCTAATGCAAGAGTAACCTTTGCCGGAGGGATGAACTACCTTATAGGAGGCAAGACAAAAATTTGGTTGAACTGAGTCACATTGTGATATACTGCACTGTTTAATATTTAAGTAAATGTCTGAGTATTGTTTCAGGGATGTGTTCTATGATTGCTTACTCCTACTATGGAAACAAAATAAGAGCTGAATTTGAAGATCCAAACTACATGGAACAGAAGTATGTAGCATATATATATAGCATATATATATATATGATAAGTCTGTGTTCTTGATGACTCAACATTTAGATCATTGTTTTTCCTATGAGGGAGAATTGCACTTGAAATATTCTTGTATTTACTGGCAGGTTTGAAATAGGAGTAGGTGTCTTCATTGGCTGGGGAGGCTCTACCTTACTTATTGTTGGAGGACTTATTTACAGTATCTTTGCAGGAAGAGAAGGGTGTCACTCAAGGTAAAATACCGCTTCTGTGTCATTTGTTTGTTTGTTGTTGTTTTTATAATTAGCCAACCTCAGTCTGCAATACACAATAAGAGTCATGAATTCATTTTCGGAATTGTACCTTGACAGCTCAAAGAGGTACGCTACGCACCAGTTCCAAGATGCCTACACATTTGTTCCAACACAAAAAAGCGTTGTGTCTTTGGCTCCCACGGAGATTAGTAGGAGTAAAAAACCAAGGACGATCAGCAGCAGCAGAGCCAGTAGCATCTCAGAGATCAACAGTGTCACCAAGACATCGGTCACTTATTCATATGTGTGACTAACCTACACAGAATTATTTTCTTCATGTTTTTCTTTCACAAAGAATGTGTGTTTTTACTTTGAGAGTCATTAAATGTCAAATCAAGTATTTGTCTTCACAACATTCTTGTGATTATGAAACCAAAAGTGTTACTAGTAATAATACGGGCATCCTGAAACAATGGAATTTTTTTCTATTGATGGCAACACAGCTTCAAGCTACTTCTGAGAGCTGTTTAAGTTTTCAACTGTGACATGACATGACATATTTACTACATTCATTTTTCCACTATCATGAAACAAAATTGTGTTTTCTCTGCATCTGCATCAAGGTGCATCATTTAAAATCAATAAAGCATAACAGAAATGTAAAGTGCACATTTGTTTATTGAGGAGAACACATTAAACTGGGGTTTTGAGGGGTACCTCCCCAGGGAATTTGAGTATCGAACGCACCATTTTTTCCATTCTGGTTACTTTTTTTAATCAAACAGTCTGTACATTTTTTGAAGCAGTTTATATAGAAATTATCTTTATGAAATGGCAGCTCAGGTGACTTTACAATCTTATGACCCCTTGGCCTAAACTCTAAATCTCTGTTTTAATCTCAGTTCAGGTAATCTCAGTTAGCTAAGAATAAATGGATTTGAATTTTTTGATTGTTATATTAACAGTCGCATTAGCATTTGTGCTTGCGCATGCAAAGCGGAAGCACCAACAGCGTTATGTATTATACTTGCATTTATGTGGCACTTTCTAATGTTACTGACAAACTCAAAGTGACTTTAATTAAAGTTCACACTTTAACCATACATTCATACAGCACTTTCAATTCAGTTTTATTTATGTAGCCCCAAATTATAACAACAGTTGCCTTAAGGTGCTTTATATTTTCAGGTAAAGATCCTACAATAATATAGATATATTACCAACAATCAGATAACCCCCAATGAGCAAGTTCTTGGCAACAGTGGAAAGGAAAAACTCCCTTTTAACAGGAAGAAACCTCCAGCAGAACCAGGCTCAGGTAGGGGCAGCCATCTGTCGCCATTTAGTAGGGGTGAGGGGCAGGAGACAGAACAAAAAACACACCATGGAAGAGAGCCAGAGATCAATAATAATTAATCATTAAATGCAAAGTAGCATATAAACACATAGTGAGTGAAAAACTTTATTCTCTACACTCCAAGCATTTTATCTACCTCACATTCACAGCCAGGTTTGAATCACCAATTAGCCTGACATTCATGTCTTTAGACTGTGGGAGGAAGCTGGAGTATCTGGAGAAAACGCACATCAGGTACTGGAGCTGGTCAAATATGCAAACACCACACAGAAAGGTCCCAGCCAGGATTGAAACCAGAAGCTTTTTCTGCTATGAGGTGAGAGTGCTAAACACCGGACCACTCTATTTTTGATCTTGCATCTGTGTCGAGGAATCCTCTGACCTCTGACCTCTGACATCTGTTCTTTATGTGCCTGTATATGATCTTATCTTCTGTGCTGTCTGGCTGTTTCACTTTCGCCTGTCACTCTCTTGCCAAACAGACCAGAAAGTTATGCAACATTAGTTCAAGAATTATTAACCAAGCAACAACACATATATAAAGTAGCTCACAGCATCCTAATAGAAGATATTGTGTGTTCCGCGGGGATACTGATGTCCAGTTTGATTTTATGAACTCATAACTGCTATTCAAAAAAATCTTTACAATTTTGAGAAAAACTTACAAATTACAATCTTTGCAACAATGACTGCCACTCTCTACTTATCCCTCCTGACTGATTTTTCTCAGCTTCTGCTGACTGTAGCTTGCACAAATGTCTAGCTTCTTGATGACTGCACATCAATAAATGGCACTACAATATTTGTTGTGTTTGCCAGCAAAGTCTCGAGCATGTGGACGATATACCCAGAGATTGGTAGAAGGCTCAACAGGGAAACAGGTGTCAACCCAGCTGCAGGAGCGACATTTGCTCTTTCGTTTGAGGAGAAACAGGAGGAACATTGCCAGAGCTCTACAATGTGACCTCCAGTGAGCTACTTATCCATGTTCCTGACCAAACTGTCAGACTCTGTGAGAGTGGCATGAAGGTCTGGCATCCTGGAACCTATTCTCACAGCATAGTACTGTGTAGGGTATTGACACTGATGACTCTTTGGATATCGTGCAAAGAGGTCTGATTTCTTATTCACATTAATCTCAGACAACCAAATACTGTTACTGTAAGATATATACATACATACATTTTCTTCCGCTTATCTAATTCAGTGTCGCGAGGCAGCTGAGATAGGCTCCAGCCCCCCTGCGACCCTGAAATATATATCATAATAAAAAGTTAACTTATACATATACATAATAAAATAAAGTATTTTTCATTTCCCAGTTGAATATCATCAATCAATTAAAATCACAGTTTTGTATCATAATAATCATTTACCATCTAAGTATGTAATGAGCCCTCTCCTGCCATTCCGTCAGAAGCCTGGGCACCAACAACAAACACAATGACCAAGGTGATCTTTACAAAACACATGGCAGACAGTAAAAGGTTAAACATGTTTTGATATAACCAAGTGTGTCCTCTCGTGTTTGCCTGTGTTTGGGTGTGTTTTTCTGCCTGAATTCAGTAGCTAATGAGGGGGTTAAGCGCAGACAGTTCTGGGACACTGTTTAGGAGCTTAGATTTATTAGTACTCTGTCACATCTGCCGGGCTCTTATCATCATCTGTATTATCCTGTCTTTCTTCAAATCAATTTTGGTCTTAGTTGGAATGAAGTGCACTAAGATCGAAGGGTCCGAGCTTGCTAATGCAAGAGTAACCTTTGCCGGAGGGATGAACTACCTTATAGGAGGCAAGACAAAAATTTGGGTGAACTGAGTCACATTGTGATATACTGCACTGTTTAATATTTAAATAAATGTGTGAGTATTGTTTCAGGGATGTGTTCTGTGATTGCTTTCTCCTACTATGGAAACAAAATAAGAGTTGAATTTGAAGATCCAAACTAAATGGAACAGAAGTATGTAGCATATATATATATATGATAAGTCTGTGTTCTTGATGACTCAACATTTAGATCATTGTTTTTTCCTATGAGGGAGAATTGCACTTGAAATATTCTTGTATTTACTGGCAGGTTTGAAATAGGAGTAGGTGTCGTCATTGGCTGGGGAGGCTCTACCTTACTTGTTTCTGGGGGCCTTATTTACAGTATCTTTGCAGGAAGAGAAGGTGCTGCTCAAGGTGAAACTATTGTTCTGCACCTTTTCTTTTTCAGAAATTTGCCCACATCAATCTACTGCCAATAATAGTAAATGTAAATTTCTTGATTTGTAACCTGACAGCCCAAAGAAATACCCTGAAAACCAGCTCCGTGATTCCGTGATACCAACACGAAAGAACCAAGTGTCCTGGGCTCCCTAGTGATAGATACAAATTCAAGGACCACCAAGTCCAGCAACAGCAGCAGCAGCAGAGCCAGTAGCGTCTCAGCAATCACCAACACCACTAAACACCACTACAGCTACTAGCTCATATCACAAAAGCATGTCCATCTTGGTTTGGGAGGGCCTCTAGCTTCTTTTAATTTAAGTAACATCTGTGTTGTCTATTTAGCAAAGCAGTAAAGATCAGTTTGAAATGTTATTTTCTTCCATGTATTTATCAAGTTTTAAACTTTACAATAACACCACCATTAAACAAAACAAAACAAAACAAACAACCCAGCTCAAGGATACAAATAAATAAATAGAAAATCCAGACACTTTGATTGTGAGATACAATTATCAATACTCATATGTAAAATAGCAGTGACATGCTTGTATTGTACCAAGGCCCATGAGAAAATAGCAGAAATATCCAAACCGGCATACGCCATATAAGGGTCCCATATTTTATGAATATTGTTCTGACACACAACACAAAACTATCTGCAACACTACACACTAACTACACAAGACAACACATTAACTGCAAACTCCAAACACGCTAAACGTCACAAATCTCTCACATCTCAAAACTCGCTCTCTCTCTTTTTCTGCTGTCTTTCTCTCTCTCTCTCTCGCCGTCACGCCTAAAACTTCCCCATCTTCCTAAACAACCAGATGTAATGTTGCCATATCATTTTTCCACCAACAGGAACGGGCTGTTTTTGTTTTGTTTTTTTATTTTTTTTGGTCATAAGCAGAGAGTGCTTGCTAGCGCTGCTGTCCTTAGACAGTAAACGTGACGAAACTATTGAGGAAAAAACGCCGCGTATATTGTTTATCATGACTCTGGTTTTACGAGGCCTATCAACACAATTTAAAAACTGGTATATATCACCTTGTTGCTTTGTAATCTTGAAGTGGTCATGTGATTGGCTTACCACGACTACTTTATTCTTCCTCAGTCTAACAGCAGCACACATGCGATTGTTTTGCCCCCCTAGCTCCAGGTGTTGTGCCAAAAAGTGATTCTGCCAGAAAATGTTTGCCCTCCGCTGGAGCACTTAGCTGCTTAAAGCTGTAGCGCCCAGATTACGTAGACAGCTACCTCCGTGCAACTGATATAAGAAGCGGTAAACTGAAGACAGTTTCAACCGCACTGCATTTTGTTAGTAAGTAAAGTAAGTAAGTAAAATTTTATTTATATAGCACATTTCTAGATAAAAGATCACAAAGTGCTTCACAAGGTATAAAACAAAAACAGACAAAAGTTAACAAAATGCAATTCTAAAAAGATGTGTAACGGTAACGGCGTTCTAACGATAGGAATAGTAATTAGTTAGATTACTCGTTACTGAAAAAAGTAACGCCGTTACTTGTAACGCCGTTATTCCCATCACTGCTAATAAGTAACATGCCATCCATCCATCCATTTTCTTCCGCTTATCCAGGCCGGTGTTCTGAGAAACCATCCTACTCTGACAAAACGTCCTACCATAACCTTAAGAACTATTCCGGATGGGTGAGAGAAAAAGAAGTTAATTCGGCGTTGGTTTTGTGCGCATGCGCCGCGTCTCCGCAGAAACATTGGGTAGGATGTTTTTTCAGGTAGGATGGATTCCCAGAACACCGGGTCGCAGGGGCAGTGTGCCCAGTGTGCCCTGGGTCTGCCGCAGGGCCACCTCCCAGTGGGACATGCCCGGAAAACCTCACCCAGGAGGCGCCCAGGGGGCATCCTTGTCAGATGCCCGAACCACCTCAGCTGGCTCCTCTCAATGTGGAGGAGCAGCAGCTCTACTCTGAGCCCCTCCCGAATGGTCAAACTTCTCACCCTATCTCTAAGGGAGAGGCCGGCCACCCTTCAGAGGAAACCCATTTCCGCCACTTGTATTCGCGATCTCGTTCTTTCGGTCACTACCCACAGCTCGTGACCATAGGTGAGGGTAGGGGCGTAGATCAACCGGTAAATTGAGAGCTTCACTTTTACACTCAGCTCTCTCTTCACCACAACAGACCGGTACAGCGTCCGCATCACTGCAGCAGCTGCACCAATCCGTCTGTCGATCTCCCACTCCCTTCTCCCATCACTCGTGAACAACATGTAACATGCATGTTAGGAAATCTAGTGACGCATATTCGCCACTCCGAGTAGCATACACAATGGATTGCATTCCGTGTCAGTGGTGAAAATCTTATCCAGTTCACACTTTATGACAAACCAAAATTGTTGTATTATCCGACAGGACCATAGACAGTGCGTGAGGTTGCCCACCTCTATTTTACATTTAGGGCACAGCAGAGAAAGGCCTGAATTGTATTTATGGCGTTGAGAAAGTGATATGTGAGCTCTGTGTAGAATTTTAATTTGGATTGCCTTTACTTTTTTACAGATGCTCAGAGATTTAGCATTCTCACAGACTTCTTTCCAGACCTCGTCAATAATCTCAATATGTAATTCCTTTTCCCAAGTCCTCTTCAAATAAGTTGTGTCCGTGACCCCAAAATTTGTTAACAGGCCATAACAAATTTTTATATAACTTCTAAGGTTTGGCTGAAATATCTGCTTTTCACAGTTAGAGACAGTTTGATTATTAAATATTGTTGTTGCCCTTTGGATATGGTCCCTCACTTGTAAATATCTAAAAAAGTTGCGCCTATGAATGTTGTATTTATCAGTTAGCTGGTCAAAGGACATAAGGTTAGACCCGTCCATTAGGTCAGAAAAGGTAGAAATACTATTCGCAGCCCAGTTCCGAAAGCCAGGGTCAGTGGTCCTGGGCAGAAAGAGAGGATAGTCAGATAAGGGAGTGAAAAGAGAAGTTAAGTGAGACCAGCAGGTGTACCAGCAGTTTCCAGTTCATGGCAGGCTTGAGCCTTTGTGGTTCCTGAATTAATCCGAACAGCCTCTTGAACACAATCATGAACACTAACAGGACGTTTATAGGCATTGGCCTTGTCAAGTTAAAATCACAGTAGAACTTTCAGCATCGCTAATTAAAAAATTGAAGTGACTGTATGTGTGTATTTCAGTCTGTATGTACACTTTTGAGCCTGTGAGGATTAGATAAAATCCTAAATAAATTCACCCTGGAAAAAAAATCATTAAAAGTCCAAAATTATCATGATGTTAATGCTATATATAATCCTCTGACCACAACTGTGTACAATTGGCATTTAAGTAGTAGAATACATTGTACTGCAGTCTGCTGCTAGCCTATTTTACCCAACCCTAATGACAACCATTTTGCACAACTCGGTTTGTCACAGTACCTTAAAACCCTTTCAGTCCTGGAGGTCTTTGTAGCACTGCCAGGGCACAGTCATAAAAGGATAAGGTTTAAATATAGTTAGACTATAAGTACTAATTTCCTTTTTTTCTTGTTCCATAAAATGTTGGGTTGCAGGTTAATACTTTTAAGAAACAGTTTAAAAAGTGTCAGTGTTTACTAACTGATTTATTGTCTTTTTTCGTTCTGTCTCTGGCCCAGCCATAAACCAAGGAGAACTTCTGTATTTGTAAATTATCTTTAGAAGCCAGGCTCTTTCGTTTTTACCATAAAGATTTGACACTTATATGTTTGGGAAACGTTACAAAAAGGAGAAAAATCCAGATAATTAACTGCTACAAATAAGAGATACAAGTAAATAAAGATTTTAAAAAAAGATAAAATCTTAATGTCAAAATTACGGTTTCCATTCTAGTTGATATACTTTTTTCCTCAAAAATAAGGTGACTAGTGTACGTCCATAAGAACCACCGACCAACGCAAGCGCGCACGCACACACGCGCGCACACTGACCCTGTTGTGCTGCCGTGGCTGCTCTCTGTTGAACCAACAGATGTGGGCGGGGTTTTCCATATAATTCAGCCAATCACGATCACCCACGACCAGTCGTTGCGTATGCTGGTCTACAGTGGCTGGAAAAAAGAGAAGAAATGTAGCCATCCGCCAACACATGGGATTGTAGCGAAATAAGGGGAGAACTGGTTAAAACAGTGACAGCTGAAGTCTGCGGGACGTATCCGGAGAGAGACAACTTTAACCATGGTTTCCATCGACCATGTGGCTCACAAAATACTGACGTACTTCCCATATGTTCTTGTTTTGATTGATATGAGGTTTCAAGGTAAGACGTTTGCTAGGTGTACTTTACATTTATAGCTACTGAATGCTACCACTAACTTGAACTCGGGTTAAAGTTCAGACAACTTTATTACATCCGTAATGTCACTGACAGCATTAGCTTGTGAAATCGCTAATATTATTAGCTGACGTTAAGCTAGCTAGTCACTGACTGGGTCCATTTTATTATTTAAAGCTGGTTTGAGCCTAAAGAGTAAAAGACGATAGATAAAACTGCTTCTTTGATGATGCTTGCTCGTGAACGTCTTTAAGCTTGTAAGAAACCTAGGTACATGTGACAGTCTTTACCAATTACTGTGGGGAAAGTAGCTGTCGCCGTTGCTGTTGTTATTGATGTGATTTACATTTTTGGGCGATCATTTAAAGGAATATTTAAGTAAAATCTGATTATTGCATTACTTGAATGAGTAAAACATATGCTCAGTGTTGTTTTGTTTCACTATGATTTGTTGTATTTGTTTTTTAAGGAGTGAAATGTGGCAAGGATGGGAGTGTGGACAATCACATGGAGATGGGGAAGAAACTTCTTGCTGCTGGCCAGCTAGCTGATGCCCTCTCTCATTTCCATGCAGCTGTGGGTGAGTGTCAGAGACATGCTAACAACACCTAAAAAAATGCCTTGGATTTTCTCAAAAGGTTTCTTCTAAAGTGACAGTTTCATTGGCATTTTACAGATAGAGATCCCCAAAACTACATGGCATACTACAGAAGAGCTACAGTGTTTTTAGCAATGGGGAAGTCCAAATCAGCATTGCCTGATTTAAGCAGAGTCATTGAACTCAAACCGGACTTCACATCTGTAAGTTGTTGTCTTTACTGTTTGTCTAATGTGTATTTCTTCAGAAATGTTTTGTTACAGATGCTCACTTAAAATGTAAATTTGACAGAAAATAGAATTTCAAAACAATACTTTGTGTCATACTGCAGCCTGGCCTTTAAGGCAGAACTCTGTGACAAATACATCTATGCAAATAATTAGATAAAGCATGCAAACATCTGGCAACATTATCTTTTTATTTCGGCTGCGGGCCCATCCGTGCTGGGAAATCAGTCGGTTCTGGCAGCTGTGTTGATAACTCTATTTTATATGTGAAAGAAATTCTTGGTCTGTCTCACTCAACAGGCACGGCTTCAGAGAGGAAACCTTCTTCTGAAGCAGGGAAAGCTGGATGAAGCAGAGAGTGACTTCAAGAAGGTGGTAAGTAAAGCAATACCCCCTTTTAAAGTGCAGCAGCAAAACTATGCAGGGGCAGAGAGAAGCAACAGTTCACCAGGAGGTGTCAGTGTTGATCTATGGCCATAGTAATGTTGCAGTAGTCTTTTTTTTTTTTTTTTTTTTTTTTTTTTTTTCCCCAGAATGATAAATATAAGTAAAAAAAAAACTTGTATTCATGGTTCTCTATACAGTGTTCTCCTTTTGGTGGATTTCAAGATAACAGATTTAAAAGCACAGTGAGGGGTGTGTTTGAAAAGATAAATGCCGCTGAATGAAACTTAATTGTCCTTTACAGAACATAGAACATCAGCTAGTTTATTGTATAACACTTATAACACTACAGTGAAGAACAACAGTGTGCACTTTACAAAACACAAGGCTCTTCGCAGTGAAACACCAGGGAGGGGAGGGGAGGGGGGGGACGGGACGCATGTATATTTGAGTTTACTTACTAGATGTAGATAATGGGGAACAATCATTTTAGTATTCATGCGCCATTTTACAGGCTTGAATTTGTAAATGCATGTCCCATTAGAATCACATACTGCCACCTAAAATCATACAGTAAATGGCCTTGCTATGTCTGTGACTAAGTCTTAGGTTCCAGTCGGGCTGTACAATATGAAGAATAATAGGATCAGATGGATGATATTAAAGCATCCGTCTTTTTCATATTATACTCATTTTATACATGGATATGGTTTGGTTATGAAAAGTCTGACACGGAGCAGGGAACTGGTTCCCAGCACAGACACAACAAACCTTTTCTACCAGGGTATAGAGAGAATCTACGAATGAGAAGCCAGAAAGAGCTGTCAGGTGCTCAAAACAAACCTTACACTCAAACGTTAGAACAGGCTTTTCCCTGCATGTAATAAAGACTCACAAAGACAATGATGGCCGTTACAACTTATCTCTATAAATATAAAGTTTCATGCATTGGTCAAAACACTCGACTCCAGGTAAACGACGCGCAGCTGAAAACTTCACACAAGTCGAGTTGCCTGAGATTCACAGAATTTACAGAAAGTGCACTATTTTTTGATATATATCATTATCGGGATGAGAAATGTCTTCTATTGGGATATGAGATTTTGGTCATATCGCACAGCTCTAGGTTCCAGGGATTTGGATGCATAGTTCACATGGTGTCACTTTGACCTTAAAGTATGCAGCTCATAGGCTTGTTTTTGGTCACCTGTCCACACTTCCCTGAAACCACCACCAGCAAGCTCTGAACTTCAAGTTGAAGCTTAATGATTAGTCCCATAATCATTCTTATGTTCTTATGTATGCTACACTGAATGATCACAGCCTTGGAATACTTTTAATAGTCTATTTCTGGAATTGCCTAAAGTATGGAAAAGTATTTAATTTTAAGCTGAGATTCATCCTCCATCAAGAGGGCAAAGAGTTCTTTTGCCTCCAGGGGGAAAGATTGCATCTGAGCTTATGCAGTTTATTTTTTTTATTTTTTTTTTTGTGGACATCGTTTTGCTGGTATACTGTTGAGGGAATGGGCCAGAGGTTCAGGCTGTTCTGCTGCTTCAGCAGTCCACAACATTGGCCTGGTGTAATGCGTCACATTTATGCTCTTCCCTTAGCTGAGCTAGCAGGAACCATTTAAAGAGTAGATAGGTCTATTTGTAAGAGTTGTGCCATTAGCTGAGATGGCTCTTGTGAGTATGATGACCTCTGCGACGAGATTCATTGTAACGTAATCTGTGCAGGGACTGGGAAGCACTGCAGTGATAAGTACTATTTTCAGGAGGCAGAAGTTGGCACAGAAATCTCAAATTGGAATACATCTATGAGAGATGGAATCACATTTTCTTTAGCTACATTAGTACTTAGCGTAATGCCTTGAAATCTTCCAGCTGAAGTCCAACCCCAGCGACAAAGAAGAGAAGGAGGCCCAGAGCCAGCTGACAAAATCAGATGAAATTCAGCGCCTGGTGGCTCAGTCACACCGGAGCTTCGACGACAAGGATTATGTGACAGCTGCTGCACAGCTTGACACCGTCATCGAGGTGAGAGACATTCCTTGCCAGTATTGACTAATTTTTCCACAAGCATAGGATTGTCTGCATTATCATTGATACAGAGAGTACAGAGCATTTGCATCTCACCTGAAGTCTGTAAGCGTTATTGTCCGACTGTTGCAGACGTGCGTTTGGGATGTGACCTCTCGTGAGATGCGAGCAGAGTGTTTCATTCAGATGGGAGAGATGGGGAAAGCTATCAGCGACCTTAAAGCTGCATCCAAGTTAAAGAATGACAATACCCAGGCTTTCTACAAGCTGAGCACCATCTACTATAATCTTGGAGACCATGAGATGTCCCTCAAGTAAGGATTTACTTGCAGACTGTTTGCTTTCAAGAAGCTCCCTGCTGCTGTTCACACTGTGGCAAATCCCACAATAAGGCAGCGTGTCGCTATGATTGGTACTCCTAATCACAAAGCTTTTATTCTAAGGATAAAAAATAGCAGGAACATTTCTGATAATGATTTAATCTTAGTTATTTTTGTTTAAGCAATGTATTGGATTTACATTTCATAGGAGTGAAGTATAGTGGGTCTGTGCGTCATAAGAATCAAAAAAGGTAAACCAGATTTTAAATTTTGCTATTATCTTAAAAGGCTGTCTTTTTGTACAGCCATGCACTTTTGCTACAATTGCTTTAATATTGCCCACTCTCCGGAAGTCTCATTTTGACCACTTTCAGTAATATGCATGAGTGAAGTGTGCTAGATTTCCTCCTGTGTGTCAGAAAAGGCAACACTTTAGTTTAAATGTAAGTTTTGAGAGGAGGAAATGGAGGCAAGGGGCCAAAATAGCTGAGTAGTACTGCAACGGTTTATGTGGCCCAAAAAAACCCACAAAACTTGTGCTTATTTAAGGTGCTGTGAGTGGGCGCACAGTGAAGGCTCTAATGTTGAAGTCGACTATCTGCAGAAGTTTGCATTCAGTGGCAAAATTGCAAAAACAAGAAGTGAACCAAACATAATGGAAAAGAGTACATCGAGCAGTGTATGGCTTCACCATGGCATAGCCTTGATGGATTTCAGAACACAACTGAAATTAATATTGAGAATTTTTACGTAGATGCTATTTTATAAAATATAAAATTAACTTTCTATTCTGATGAACGTCATGACGAATGCATTTCCACCCTCAACATTACAAATGTTTCGTGGATGATGATGATGATGATGATGATGTGGACTGCTGTTTCAGTGACTGGCCTTCTCATTGGTGTCTCTGTCAAGTTTATTATTATTATTATTATTATTATTATCATTATTATTAGAAAGACTGTAGCCATAGATGACATAGATAAGTTACTAATGATCATGCGTTTGTACATCAGGGTTTATTTACAGTAAATCTGGTGTGTTATTGTCATTCTGTTCATGTCGTCACCATTGAAAGTTGGCCTTTTCAGCCTCACCTTTCCTCTGTCCTATGATCTCCAGTGAGGTGCGTGAGTGCTTGAAGTTGGATCCTGATCACAAGCAGTGTTACAGCCATTACAAGCAAGTGAAGAAGCTCAACAAACAGATCCAAGCTGCTGAGGAATTCATTCAAGAACAAAGGTGTGTTTGTATGTTCATGAAAGCATTTTTATGAGCACAAGTTTAAATTTAATCCTCAGGAATAATGTCATTTCGGTCCCCCTTTAGAGTGCTGGTTTAAGTGGTAAGAGTAAAGTGGTATGATTAACAGCATATCAGTGAGTGTCCTCACAAAGATAGAGATGTGTCAGGAAAGTCTTCATCTCTGTAAATATAAAATAATATCCCATCTGAATACCGGGGATTGCATCAGCTGTACAATGACGGCTCTCTTATCCTCAAGCTCCCCCACTTCTCTGGTTTTACAAAGAGGCGTGCAAATCCCATCTTAACGCGAATGAATGTCACATCATGTTTGACATATATAAGGTTTCATATTTAAAAGACTTAAAAGAGAAATTAACGATGGTGTGGTGTTTGTGGGTGCAGTGATCCATGTTGCAATCCGCTGTTTTGCCAGCGTCACATAATCGCCTCCCGCTTCCTTTAGGTATGAAGACGCAGTGAGCAAGTACGAGGCGGTGATGACGACCGAGCCCAACGTGCAACATTTCTTGCTTCTTGCCAAGGAGCGAATCTGCCATGCGCTAACACAGGTAAGCCCCTTTACTGCTGCTAAAGGATCTGTTAGGCCGCTGTGCTTTTATTAAAGCATCTATCCAAGCATCATTTTTTTCTTTGTTATGACCAGGCCCAGCAGGCTAGCAGAGCAATCTCAGTGTGTAGCGAAGTCCTAAAGTCCAGTCCTGCGAATGTTAACGTGCTGAAGGACAGAGCTGAGGCTTATCTGCAAGATGAACAGTATGAGGAAGGTAAGCCCGACAGATGTAGCTGCATCAAAGTCCTTCAAGATTAAAGGTGGGCAACATTTTGTCAGCTGGCTGGACTGACTTGGGCACAATAAGCAAAGGGGAACACATCCGACTTCACCATAGTTAGCTATAGTTTAAGACTATAATTTTCCAAAATCTGATACAGAGAGAAAGAGTGGCCAGTTCCCTTGCTCTTATTTTGAAAGTTCAGTTCCTGCTAACCGGGTAGCAGAAGCAAGTCTCACCACTCAGGAAGCACCTTGGTAATGCTTGTGTACAGTAACTCGCACACTTGAGCCACATTCTTTATCTCGGAAATCGGAGGTCATCAGAAAAAGAAGTTTGTTTCTAAGTTTGTTTATTGGTGCTTAAAAACGCTGCAGTGCAATCAGCTGTCTCTATGGATTGTTTAGAGAGTCATAAATGCACAACAGCAGCAGCGTAGATTACAACTTCTACAGTTTTAGGAGCCGTTTAGTGCCGCTGATGTCTTTGTAGCACTAGTTGCCTTGTGTGTTCTCCTCAGTAAGCGAGAGTGAGGGGAAACTTAGGTTGCTCACATACACACAGTTCGTTATTGTAATTAGTACAGGGGGAAAAATGCTTGCTTAGCTGAGTTGCCCTACTTCAGAGCGCCGACTGCCTCCCATACTCGGCCACTGTGCAGCCGCTTGCTGTGCTCCACGGCGCACACTCTCCTCTGACCCCACTCCTCCTATACAGGGAGAGAGGTTAATTAGCAGATGCATGCAGGTGGACCACTCTCTCCCAGCTGGCACGGCTCCCTAAACACTTCTTCCTACAGCTGATCCAGCAAAACAAACCCCACCGCCACAGTCTTGCATTGCAAAGTCAGGGTCTGTGTTGCTGATCCAACTTTCCTAATGGGAAATTCAACTTGAGGGGGCATTCCAGCTAAAGGTTTCCCACTCAAAATGGAGCGCGGCATTATTTTGAAGCTTGTGTGCAGATGGCCTGTTCATCTTCAGTTCAGTTTGGGTGTTTGTTTTATGTCTGTCCTGCTTTTGAGCGCACTCAGCAATGTTTGGATGGAATTTCTTTACATTTGGCAAAAACAATCACTCAAAGATTAAGTCATCAGAATCTAGAGGTTAAAGGTCAGGGATACTATGACTTCACAAAATGCCTTTTTTGGCAATTCCTCACACAGACTATCATAAAATTTCACGTTAATCTACAAGGATAAAATGGTGAACTGTAAACTGGACAGAAGTCACCTTCACTGAGTCTCGACAGACGTGTGCAAACTGCAACTTTACATCTGCAAAGTGGTAATTTCAGATCAGTTTCACAAAAGCTGTTACACTTCCAATCTTGGAGTCTGCAGCACTATAAATGCTGAAATTCAACTGAAGTTTTTGTGATGAGAACACAGCGATTGAAGTCTTACTGACTTTATTGGGTACAACCTGAAACTCAAATGCCATCAGCATAGCAGCTCTGCCTCATAATGAAGCTTATAATGACCAAGGGTTGTTAACTGAACTACATGTTTGCTGCTGAGTCTGAAGTTATTTGTTTTATACTTTAGAAATTTTTTTTCTCACTTTAAATTTAAGAACGGAGCAGGAAAAATGTTTGAAACGCACGTTAATGTATTTCAGATGAAAATGTGAATATGCAAAATACAACCTCAATAATAAATGGTAAGTTAAATTAACGCCTCTATAACTGTTGTTTATGACTGCAAATTTTAAAGTGGGTGAGGTCTGCACTTTGAATGCGCCATATTTCTTTGCTTGTTTGGTTCTTTTCTAGTTGTGATGTTGTGAACTTTAACATTTAACATGCTAACTGAGGCCTGTATAGTCTGAGATGGCGCTCTTGGGGTATTTTGCAGTATTTTTGAGCGTTGCACAGTCTGACCTTGGGGTGAATTGGCTGGGATGTTCACTCGTAGGAAGATTGGCAGCTGTCTCGAATGTTTTCCGCTTGTGAATAATCTTTCTCGCTGCAGAATGGTGCACTTACTATTACCCTCCTCAGATTGATGGGCAACAACGGTTGCTTGTCTAAGATCACTGATGATGTCTTCCCTCTTTGGCATTGTGTTGGCACACACACAAGAACGCTCCAGACCGGGAGACTGCCAACACTCCTTCTCTTATGGAGGCGTTCACATTTGTTGCGGATCAGTTAATCGAGTGCATTTGATTATCAGCGCCTGACTGCTGTTTAACCTGTGTGTTTGTCTGAAAGCGGTACAAGTGTGCTTTTTGCACTTGACTGTAATTACCCAAACTCTTGTGCACTACCTGTAACTGGTGTCATGTTTGGAGCCTAACACAAGGGGTCCTTGTAACACAACACAATATGCAGAGTGAAACAAAGTTGGGTGTCAGTGAAACCTCATTTAAGCAGCTTCCTTCAAATCTCCTAACTGTACATAGAAACTTATGTAGGGTACATCCTGCAAATTAATTTTTGCATGTAAACCAAAATTTATTTATTTTTTCAGACAGAACAGAGAGAGATTCTAACAGCTAATTACCTTCTGCCTCATTCAATACTATTTTTGAATTTAGATAAGCACAGTGCAGGTTACATGTGTGGCTAAATATGAGAATCTTCATATCGAATTTGGTTGAAGCATACAGCTAACAGATCTCAAGCCAGAAAAAAGACAAATGTCACCAACCCTGAGAGCACCTTATTACATACAGCATGATTAGAATTAAATGTGGAGCCGAGTGTTGGAGGCAAATATAACCTGCGAGATGTAGACCTGCCCAGCACTGCTGGCAGAGCAAGTGTGCAAAATTACTTGTTTTTCAAACATGAAGCTTCAATGGCAGTGGCAGAAAGTACACACACACACACACACACACACACACAGCATCAGCTCTTACTATCCTTAAAGCTTTACTGACAGAAGGAGGTGGGATTAGGCTGAAACAATGGTCTCTCCATCTCTTGTCAAATTGCAGAAATGATGGCAGATGGTGAAATCTGCAGGAATAGTCTCCCACTAATCATTTTACCTGTCACCTGATGTTCAGCTACCGCTGTGCAACAGACCAGTGCATATTTTTATCAAAATCCCTGCCTACACTTTGTGTATCTGTCAATTAAATTTTAAATGTAATGAAAACCATCACACCCATCTAAACAGGTTTGTATACAGACTGATATTGTAATAGCCAAACCTTTGGTGCTGTAGCACTCGAGCTGGTTAGTGTTAGCTTAAAGGTATATTAAATAAGGTATATTAAATAATGACAAGCAGTGTAACCAGTTGCTATATTCAGCAGCTCAAATGTACAGACACATTTTGAATGTATGGACAATCGTTACAGTGTGAGAACTTAAAGCAATACTTGAAGCATTATGCAGAAGCAGATGATATAAATTTGAAACATACTGGCTTTATGAGTACACGATTAGTTGAGACGATGCAAATTTCTTGGTCTCTGCAGCGTTTGAAGATCAAATGATTCATGTACTGGGCTGTGGTGCAGCCCCTCTGTTTAAATTCTATGAAATAAGCTATTTTAGCTCCTCTCCATTTAAGGTATCTTTTTCTAAATCTGATTGGCTTACCTTTACAAACAGAAGGTTTGAACAGCAGGTGGGTGAAGCTGCTCACAGCTAGAGGCCTGTGTCTGAGCTCCTGTGTGCTTCTGTGTTCATTGTGGCAAGTGATAAAAATACCAAATTGGCACAGACAATTGAAGAAACATCAGGAGCACTTTGCTGTTGGAGAGCAAAATGGTGCAACTCTCGCTTTAGTAGATTTTTAGTGATGGAGGGAGAACGATGAATTTGCAAAATCGCTGGGTAAATTGTTTCTGCTCTGCAGTGTTAAATATTAGTTGTCTCAGCTATAAACTCAGATGTTAGAAACAAAGGTCAACATATGCATAAAGAAAATGGTAGCTACAAAAAATAAAGATAAATTAAACCTCTGTGCTTAAATTAGACTGTATAACTGGCAACACCCATATCATTATTGAAGGCTCGCATCTGCTAAGCCTTTATTTCAAACTCATACAATAAAACACACCCATGTATCCATCCAATTAAACCCACAGTAACTGCTGCCATCAGTCCAGGCAGGTCAGCCTGACAGTAATAATATTCTTCTCAAAGATCCCATCAGCTCAGCAGCTGCGGGTGATGCTGGCTGGGCTAAGTCTGCGTGTGTTGTAATCAGCATGGCATAAACACATCAGCAGGTAGTGAAGCCAGACCTCGTGTGGGATTTTTACCTGTTAGAAAACACGGGTGTTAATTCACCACAGAGGGTAAACGAGCCTCAAAGCAGCCAAACGTGTGCGCACACAAACAGCCTGAAGGGGATGGGCCTTAATATGCAAGTTTATTTAAGGACGCTAGTGACGTAATATCACAAAGTGGATTTTTGTGGATCCCGTGCTTTACTACTGATAACAATCATTTGTTACGTTTCTTTAAGCATCTGCTGTGAATTTCAGCTATTTTAATTTAATTGCCACTACCATGGTTCTTCGGTTTCAGATACAAGGAAACCATTGCACTGACAGCTGGATAGTTTCTGAAATTTTAATTGCCATACCTTGTGTAGGGATTTTTATTCATTTAAAAATGTGTCTGTACTACAAGAATCGATTCTCCAGCAAGTAAGTTTGTGACAATATTGCATCAACAACTTGAGCAGGAGACATCATAGGTTCAAAGCAGTTTCAGTTTTAGCTTTATATTGGTAAATTACAACAGTCGCCTCCCCCCAGCCGTCTGCCATGACTGGCTGGGGGTGATGAGAGGAAGACGGGATAAAAGACATTGATGATTAAATGGAGAGTGGTGTATAAACACCATATAGTGAGTAAGGAAGAAAAACTCACTGCATCATGGGAAGCCCCCAGAAGCCTTGGCTTATTAGTCTAAACTAAGTCTTTCACACAGCAGCTGATCCCCTGAAGCAGGGTTACTTAAGACAAAGCAAAAAATGGGGATATGGTGGAACTGATTAAGTGTTAAGTCAAAACTGAACAGCACAATACCAGCATCCAAAATCATCTTCATATTAATCCATATTTAGCCACAAAGTTTCTTATATTTGAATGAATGAGCTCTCACATAAGGGCAGGGGAGGATCAGGAAGCTGGATATACTGTAGATTGGTGTTAGAGCCGTTAAATCAAATATGTTTTTTTTGTTTTTTTCAGTTACGGTATTCTTCACATCACATTTTCAGTTTTCAGTGAATAAATAATACTAATTTCATTGTACTCCTTTTTTTGTCCTCTTCAGCTGTTAAAGATTACGAGACTGCTGCAAAACACAGCGAGGGGGACCGTCACATCAAAGAAGGTCTGGAAAGAGCACAGCGGCTACTCAAACAGTCTCAGAAGAGGGATTATTATAAGATCCTTGGAGTGAAGAGGTGGGAACCGGTCAATGGATTTGGGAATTTTTGCAGATCAAGTTCAGCAAGAAAATGTAACACATTATTGCCAACAGTTGGGGGAGAATTTAATCTTGAAAAGTAGTTTTCTTATGAAAGACCGCTGATTTGCTTTCAGGTTGCTTTTTTTTTTATCAGGCCAAAACATCACTGCTCTTGAATATTTCATTATTGATGCCTTTTGAACATATTTGAGTTTAAAAGGTCTACTGATAATCCAAGACGGAATACAAATTTACAGCCATGGAGGCATTTGTATTACACTGGAGCTAGAAAACTAACTCTGACACTTGGATGAGTATTTTTAGGTCTGGCTTATGTCAAAATGAGGAAAGAAAAGCTGTTCTTATCTTTGACAAATGTGCTGATAATGCTCTCCCCGTGGTCACAGAACTGCCCAGAAAAAGGAGATTATCAGAGCCTACAGGAAACTGGCACAACAGTGGCACCCGGACAACTTCCAGGATCCGGAGGAAAAGAAGAAGGCAGAGAAGAAGTTCATAGACATCGCTCAGGCTAAGGAGGTTCTCACTGATCCAGGTAAAGTGTGTGTTGAAAGTTGTTAATGCAAGCCTAAATCACTTCAAGAGTTGCTGTACCGTTTACCATTACCCTTTAGATTGGTCTCTACAGCCCTAACACCAATGCTTTTAGAAAAAGAGACATTGATTTCTAATGTAAGTGTGTGACAAGAATCTGCACGTTTTCCTAGAGATGAGAACCAAGTTTGACCACGGAGAAGACCCCATGGATCCAGAGAGCCAGCAGGGGCACCATCATCATCACTTCCACGGCGGTTTCCACGGCTTTCAGGGTTTCAATCCGTTTGGCTCCGGGCCCTTTAACTTCAAATTCAACTTCAACTGAGGCGGCTTACTCTTCAGCACAGCTGGAGTGAATATTTGTACTTTCCTCCCTATTTAAAAGGGAGATCACTGGCATAAAAAGACTGTTCACAAGTATCATAAAAATGTGGAGCATAAGGTGACTGATTCAGTGACTCTAATTAATTAAAAATGCATCTTTGCTGTGGGAATCATAAAACTTTGGGGGAAAGGTCTCCTACTCTGCTAACAAATATCGGACTTATGTGAACCGGCTTTTATCTGTCAGATCTTACTCTTGTATCCTCTCCACACATTGTACAATCACTTCACATCCATTCGTAGGAATGTATTTGTACAGAGGTACAGTATTATTTTTGTATGAATGGAGGGTTTTTTGAACTGTAAATAAAGAGCTATTTATGTACATTAAACTGAATAGAGAGCATTTTTTTAGCCGACATGGACAGAGACTAAATGGTAATAATTGTGACTCCTGAAATTCACGTTGAAATGATATATATTGAAGAACAGATTGCAGACCAAGAAAATCTCGCATACATCTTTTGGACCATGAATCATCCACTGACCTCAGTGGTGAGCACAACTCGCAAACAATTTCTGCAATGACGTTTCGTAGCAAAGGTTTATTCTTGATCCACCAAACAGTAATATAAACAGTTCAGTTTGACACAGCACAGTGAAAGATGGGTGCCCTGAGAGCAGCCTTCCTGCGCCCATTTTTTTTCCTTTAATGTTCACTTTTAAGACAGAAAAATCAACCATTTGCTTCAGTCCAGCAGCAACACTGATCTTGGGACAGTTGATTCCTGAGACAAAACTGGTTCATTCAGGAATTGAAACAAAAAACACAAAGAAAACCTGTAGAAGTACAGTGAAGTTGAAGACGCATAGCATGTAAACATATTGTAATAACTTAAAATCCCCTACCATCCATAAACCGTGACCTTAAGTGTGCAAATGAGGAGTTTTTCATCCGTAATATTAAAGTCTCGCCTGAGGGATGTACCACAAAGCAAGATGAATGGGCTAGAAGAATGATGACACTAAAGACGGACATTTCAATGTCACAAAGGTGGCTCTCTTTACTTACAATGCACTCCTAACCTGCTCCTGAGGTTAGGCTCACAGTTTTGACAGTGCTGAATGACGGGCTGCTGTAAAGAGTGCCATGTTTTCACAGGTTTTTAAAGAACGACATAGACGCTCCGCTGTGGGAACACTGTGTTATATAAACCCACAGTGATGCACATTAATACAGTAGCAGTAAACTGGCACAATCCACATACAGTCAACTGATGATGCACAAAAAGCATAAATATGCTTTTACGATCTGATTTGCTGCCAAGTCAGTTTTATACTGTTGATATTGCAGTTATTTGATTATTGGTTGACTATTTATCACAGTGAAAGCTCAATCAATAAAAGTAATGTAGGTTTTAACAAAAAAAGTCAAAATGATAATCACCTCCTTCATTCCACAGTGGTGGTAGCCATGTAGTTACTTCAGTGGGTACTTGAGTATATATATATATATATATATGTATATAAATCAGAAAAATCAAACAGAAATAAATACATCTTTTACAACTGGTATATAAAAAGGTTTCCAGACTTTTGTGCCAATATTAAAAATGTATGTGTGTATTATACTGGCTGAGGAAGTATTTATTTACCTTTACTGAAGAGTAGCAGTGCTCTGCTTTCAAAATCAAGAAAGAACATGACTACAACAATATATACCTGAAATAAACTGCATACTGATTATGCAGGATGGCCCTTTTCAGAATTATATACCTCCTAACTGATTAATGTTTACATCAGTTTAATGGTGCAGCTGGAGCTAAAGATTACTGTAATTACTTTATTTAATGCAGCCTACCTTAATTTATTCAATAAAAGATAATTTATTGATTTATTTGCAAATTAATGTGTAGCTCAAGCTTGAGAATGTAGAGAAGAACGTTTGCAGTAGAAGTAAAAAGCAGCCAACCCCTGCCTTTGGAGAACACCCCGATCTTGGCTGAAGTGAGTTGGCCTGAAGCCTAAATAAAAAGGCCTGGGCTAACAAATAACATTTACAACCACTGTCATCACGCTCTAATTATATCTGATTCAGGCTTTAGCTTTTATGGTGAGCTAATGCTAAGAAAAAGCCTCGCGATGTTAAACTTGCTTCACAGTACACCCCTCCTGGCTGCTGAACCAAAGTCACTCTTTCTTTACCCACCTGGCTCTCGGTTGTCTCACAGCGTGTGCACGGGACACAAAGATGGCAGCAGTTGTACTGCTCTGCTTTTACATTTATTTTTAAGCTAAATGTTTTTCTTCACCTCTCCAGGTTGAATGTGGGCTTTAACTCAAACACTGAGATATAACTTAAGAAACACGTTAATACTTTTTACCATCTAACAAGGGAATACTTTTTCATCACATGGTTAAAAAAGAATTTTTGGAGTTGAGAGAAAACATCAAAAGAACAATTAGTGATTTTAAACAACTTTTTAGAGTTTCTTTTTTTGACATTACACGTTACCTTAAATCATAGAAAAGAAAAAAACAATGGTTTGCACTACAGAGGTGAATGCACGGCTATACCTGAGGGGACAGAACTGATGACAGAGCTACATGTGCTTGGGACAAAGACTACACCTTCACCCACCTATGATCCATGTCGCAGTCTCTGAAATACAAGAGCAGCATAGTTTGTATATTGATATTCGATGTTTGCTATGGTTAAAAAATGTATTTTATCCCCCCAAAATAATGTAAAAATAATGCCAATAGCTGAAGATACACCCCCTGTCTTTGGACTAGCAGCTGACCAAGATAAAATTTGTAACTTAAAGCCTGGGCAGGTAACTTTTCTGGTATCCAGAAAAACCTTTCAGTGTGTTGTCATTTCCGTGGTCTGAGAGGGAACTGGACTGGAAAATCTAGGCAGGGACAAAAGACTATGGCCAATTACAGGTCTTTTTGGGCCAGGTAATAAAAGTAATATAATATAATGAAGGATAATTCTTCCTTCAGAACATGCTGTGCATCATTGGGTGGCAAAAATAGGAGAGGGGACTGCTGCAGATGTCTGCCGAGGGGAGCTTTACATTTCAGTTGTGTAGATTCAAAGAAAATTAACACACTTGTTTTTTATGTAACATCTTGAAAAGCAAATTTTAAAAACTTTCATTAGGCAATTCAGTCATAATGTTTTCATAATTATAAATTAAGAAGATGTAAAAGTAGCTTTTAAAATTTTCAAAGAAAGGTTAAATTAGATTCATAGAAATGTGCCTTTGCTAACTGAATTCTTTGCTCACATTATCAGTGCAATAAATGCCCACTGTTTGTCCTTCAACACATACCTAATAAAGCCCCTTACTGGCCTCAAGCTTTTACTCTCCGTTTTAGCTTCATTTTTCAGGAACCACTTACTTAACAAGATGTGTCTGTAGTGCTCAGCACACCACGAGTTCACGGCTGGCAGTTAACAATTACACCACGTGTTGATTCTCTAAGATGTACCGAGCGCAGAAGCAGGTATGGCATCTGAAAATATCACATCCTCCTCCAGCTGGGGATGTAACACTCCATGGCTATGTTTAGATGGAACTGTCTGTCTTCAAGCTTCACAGGTGGCCTGTGTGCAAAAGGTGCCTGCCTCCTTCCTCTTCAGCGTGGTGCTGGCAGACACTAAAGTTCATCACGGTGGTTGTCTGCTGTGCAGAGGGTGGAGGGGAGAAAGTTGGAAAGAAATGCTGAGAATGATCACAGTGGTAAGAGAAGGGGTAAGAATAACCATGCAGAAGAACAGAAAGACTTTGTAGCCCTATAAATATATCATTAGTAACCTTTTTTATGTTGTGAGCCAGCAGGAATCTGTTTTTGTGTTGTTGTGTCTTCCTGTTCCTGGACCCGTCTCAGCAGCTCTTTGATCTCCCTGTCATATTCAACCCACTCGGGCACAATCCTCGCTGCAGCCACTAGCTTGGGTTCCTTAGTCATTGGGTTATTGCACTGATCGAGAAAAGCAGATACAAACACATCAGTCATGCCGCCAGTGATGCTCTCTCCCAACGAGTCAGATCGTCATTCTTAGCGCTGTCTGTGACAGGCATTTAAACCTAATTTGATTTCCAATTCGGTTAAAAGGACATTAGGCTATGTCTTGTGTCTGAATTACCAAGTGGTGACCTATACTACAATGAAACAATACTTCCTATTCCAGTCTACTGGAGCCTGTGCAGTAATTCTCTAAATTAGTTTAGGACGCTGCAGGATTGCTCCTCGGCTGCTTCCTAAATACCAATGCCTCATGGACAATTGTGGCAGTGAGGATGCTCTTGCATTTTAGAGCTGTAGCAGCTGCAGCACGCTATCACAACAAATAAAGCAGATAATAAGGCATATAATGTAGCACAGAGATATTTTTCAATTAACACAAAAAGAACTTAAAGAAAATAAAAGACACTTGTGGATTTTACAATCTCAATAAAAGGAACAATTTCATTTGAAGCTGAATTTTTCAGCAAAGACCGTGTATCCTGCTTATCCTCCCACATTATTATTTAGTATTACGCAGTCAAATCTAATTGCTGTGAGACTCACCAGGTCTATAGTCTTAGCAGTGGTTTTAGAGGTATCATCACACCATGTCTCACACCACAGCCACTCCTGAGGAAGAGACTTGATGGCTACCTGGTGAATCATGTTGTTAGGAAGGTCCTACAAATATCAGAAAGAGAATTAAGTCTTGAAAGAGCAAACTCTACAACACATAATCCAACAGCACTATGCCTGAGTTATATACCTGGTCCAGGTTAGACAGACTGTTTGGGTCTTGGCTCAAGGCTTGGTACTGGCCTCGCAATCTGTCCCCGGCTGCAATTTTACGGAACTTCTTCAAATCGACTACATATAAGGCGCTGGAAGAAATATGAGCGGAGAGAGTGAGGAGACATGGAAAGCAGGTGTTAGAAATCCATTTCCTGAAAGGGGAAATCCCACCGGAATTTAAAAAAAAAAAAAAGTAAATGAAGATAAATACCCCAGCCGCATTCACATTATTGTACCTGACACACTATATTAATAAACCTAGAGGTGCAGAATATGTAGTTTCACTTAACACTTATTAGATTTAAGTCTCCCAGAGGATATTCAATGCCTTATGTTTTTCCTGGTCTCACTGATCATCTCTCATCTTTGCTGCTTTTGTCCTGCTCTTTGGAGCTTAGCACCACGCTGATATCCAATCAAGTCGCTGTGGTTTTCTGACTTTTCTTGTTCCGACACTATCAGTCGGTGGTGAAGTGAAACGTTCTGCTCTCTGTTCATCCACTGGCTGCCTCGCTGTCTGATTAGCCATCACACTGACAGAAGGAGAATTCAATACCACAAGCCTAGCAAGTAGCAGAACATTGTATTCATGACAGTGATTTATGATATTATATGTGCCATGACTGTATACAAAAATAAAGCACTTAACTCTAAGCCCACCTATGTAAACGGCTTCTGACTATAAGTTAAATGTTCAGTTCTAAGGTTTAATGTATGACACCATATTATACCATGGCATTATTTATTTAGCAAAAACACTAAGCCAATTGTGGAAACAGTGTGGCATAGGAATTAACACAATGCAGTGGAGGAAAAGACATCATCAGTGATCTTAGAGAAGCAATTGTTGCTGTCCATCAATCTGGGAAGGGTTATAAAACCATTATCAAACAATTTAAAGTCCATCATTTTACAGTGAGGGACATTCGCAAGCGGCAAACATTCAGGGCAGTTGCTGATCTTCCCAGCAACATATAAAACAGAGATCAAATGATTAGTAGAAGTTTACCTGATGTGGTATTTCCTGTGTCCCAGATGTGACGCCCAATATCCAGTTTTCCAGAAACGATACCCTTCCATCTCTCTGCGGCTATCACAAAATGGTGTGTAGCCATAAGGAGCACCCTCCAAGTCTAAATCCCTCAACTCTTTCAAATCAGCCCGAACTATCTGCAAGACACAGCGAGGACAGACTTTGGTAAGCAGCCAAAGGACAGATGACACTTCAAAAAGTCTCGCTTTCAGTTGCACACTCCAATATAGCGGTTTTCTACGTCATTTCAGTTTGATCTTTACCTGGTCGGCATCCACAAAGATGATCTTGTCCACAGCTAAAGGGAATAGAACATCCAGGAAGAGGATCTTATATCCCCAGATAATCCTCTGCTTCTCAGTCTGCTGGTGGAGCCAACGGGGCCACTTGTACTGCACTAACTCATACTGAAAGCCGTACGACTCTGCCATGTGAGAGATGGTCTCCTGCAAAAATGAAGTCCAGAGGTTAAATTAATGAAATACAAAAGCAGGGTTTGCCTAGCGAAATATTTATGTGATGTAGCAAAGATTTACTTTGAAAGAAGGAGATAGGTAATTCTTGAGAAACCAGAATTTGACAGGTGTTTGTGTATGCCGAAGCACAGACAGCATCATTATTCTGAAATGGAGACAGAATGGGAAAAGGTTAAGTTTGAGGATCAGGGATAAGAGGAACACAATGCGTAGCGCTTGAAAAGGAAGTGCGTGTTTGGAAAGTAAAACTGACCCACCTCAGAAAACGCTCATACAGATGGCCCGAGGCCACCGAAAAAATGTTCAGAACGTCGTCTTTTTTCTTCTCTCCATCATCCTTCTTTGAGCCACCACCTGTGATGCTGTAAATGAGACCATAATACATGAGTCAGTTGTGTTCGGATGGATGCGTGTTTTTCATAGAGTGACAATAAATCAAAACTAAGCCAACAGCCGCCATGCTTTTGTAGTGCCAGAGGTAACAGCAGCTGTAACAGCCATCAGAAAACACTTTCAAAAAACCATGCAACACGATGCAACACGCCGAGATGATTTATTCAAATAAAATGATAATAATGGGGATGGAAATGCTGTGGAAATCAACACATTTGATATGATTTTCAGCTCCTGCTGGCTCCCAACAAGAGGGCTGAAATAAAGTGTTAGAACAGACCCAGCAAACATTTAGTCAGCTCTCCATGTTTCCATCCCCACAACATTAACAGAGTCCACGATACAAAGTGAATGATTCATTTGAAAAACAAATCACTTAAGATCTATGCATAGATGACCTGCTTTAAATGAGAGCATCGTGTCATAGGATTGACGACTTTGGCAGGGATGACACAAATACTTCTGGCACCATTTTTATGATTCAAGCTGTAAAGTGTAAGTGCACTATTACTATTCACTGGTGCAATTTTGACACAGTGTGGCGTTTGTGCCACTTCAAAAGAAAATGGGTTATAATGAAAAAACGAATTATCATACATTATAGTTAATTGTGTTAGGGCTTGGTTAAAAATCAAGCCAATCACATCAGTGTCCATTATCCCCTTTAAAAGCAACAGTCTTTTTCATGTAATAATGTAGAAAGTCTGTGGCAGCTTTTCCTGAGGAGAGACTTCCAAAATAACATGCAGACTTATCTATAGTAGCTTTTTTAATTATTATTTTGTAAACACGTTTCCATTGCTTCCAGATTTGATTGAAATTATGATCCTCACAGTTTATTTAAACCTTTATGTTGTTTCTTTATACAGATTCATTTCATAATTAAAACTGGGATGGTTCAGGTGCAATTTTATCAGACCCCTTTTTAAAGAATTATCCACATGGCTGTTGCCATAGTACCCTGGTGTCGCTGGATGAGGGTACACAGGAAGAATGGCCCTGAAGGAATACCATGATTACAACTGAATGATTTAAATGACTTCAATAAATTTAAAAAAAAATGGAAATTGACATGAATCAGCCTAGTAAGGGAACGAGTACTATATTAACTGCATAGCAGATGAAAAAAATCTATATTGTTTGTTGGACACAAGTCTCTCTTGTAAATGAGAAACTGAGACTACCTGTATAAATAAAGGTTATATAATTTAATTAATTAAAAAATAAATGAACAGTGTTTTAGAGAAAAAGACTAGTAGCTTTTCAAATGTGAAGACAGAAGATCAGAGTGATTTTGTAGAGTAATGTGGAACACACATATGAAGATAATGCCAAGCAAGTCAGCACATTACCTTTTAGACAAATGTTAGCTTTTAATTAACTTAAATGTAAATGAACAGATAGAAATCGATGAGCTAAAATATTTATATGCTGAGATAAGGGCACAAATGCAGGAAAAATCCAAAGTAAGGACACTCTCCGCACTTGGGAATGCATCAACATACCCTAACCGCTACTAAAGAGCAGTGGTTCATGATGCAAGGCACATTTAGCGGACAGAAATCAGGACTTGTGCTGGAGGGTAGATGAGTCTGCAGTCAAACTGTGTCCTTGTCTGTAATAGACTGCTGATGAGGGAAGGAGTGTCTCTCCCACACTCAATCACAACCACAACCTCAGCCCCCAGGCTTCAGGAAGACACCAGTGAGTGAGAGGGAGGTGTGAAGGGAGGGGAGGGAGAATACAGTTTGTCCCTGCATGTCCTCTAAAACCAACTCTTTCAGGCACATCTAACCGATAAGAAAGATATACCCAAACACAAACTCAGTGATGGCCCTTCATTTATTTATTTATTTAAAATCTGTAGTTCTGAAAATAATGTGCCTGCACTCCTCTTCAAGATAAAGTATGACTCTTGATAGTTGAACAGTTGGCTTCTGGGTAGTCACCACACATCGGTGGGATCTGGGGAAGCCGACTGCCTGCCATGACTAAGCCAGCCATTATGAAGGGCCTCCAGCACAACAACAGGGTTCCCAAGATAAGCAGCTTTGGAGGGTCAGGTGAGAACCTGTTTGGCTGACTCACCCAAGATAATCTGGATCTCTGGAAGGGTCCACAGAGCTCTGTATAAATCCTGAGCTGTGGACAACACCAACTGGACAAAGCACTACGTCTGTTTGCCCTCTGCCTATTTAGATTGAACAGGGTCTTTCGACATTTACCGAGTCATTCATTGCCCCCATTGTAACGACTAATACACCTATATACACACGCAACACACCATGACAGGTTAAAAATAACATTCAGTTTCTCCATTATGGAGAATCAATACATTTGCCTTACTCAATCTCAGTATATATATAGAGCAATATAAGAAACCCACTAACAAAGAGTTCAGTAAATAAATACATGGAAAACACTTTCTATTCCGGCTATCTGGATTCAGTTTAGAAGAACAATGACACAAATGTGCTTTTTACAGCACCCTTCACCTATAACCCGAACATCTCCCTCAGGTAACATCTGCGCTGCTCTCTCTCACACCCCATGTGGCCCAGATGCTTGGTATTTCTAAGAGCAGCATAACGAACACTGCTAAGTTCCTCAGGTTGGGTAGAAACAATTACTTAATTTTTTCCATGCTAGAGACAAAGGGCAGAGGCAGCTAAATGAGAAACTCCAAAAGAAACAAAGAGAATACGCAAGAATGTGAGGGGGGGGGGGCCATTTGTGATGCTTGCTGACATGAATGCATCTCACTATTTCTTTGGGAGATACATCGTCTTCAGCTTTTTACAATGAATCTCTTGAACTACTTTAAGGATACAAATGAGGTAAAGCTTTAAGGTCACTGTTGCCATTAAATTGACTATCTTTTGGTAAAATCACAAACTACAACGTCTTTGATGAAATCTTCGGATTCTAACTTTGTAATATCTGTGCTATTAAATAGCTGCCCTCAGCTGCTTCTTGTTTGTGGGTCTTTCTGACTTCAGTAACTGAAAAGCTGTTCCACTGGGCTGAGACAGGTGACTGATCTGGCCATTAAAGAATATCCCATTTTTCTTTGCCTTAAGAAATTCTTGGGTTGCTTTTGTGGTGATAACAGTCATTACCAATTTATACTATAAGGCACTGAGTGATAAGTTTTGCATCAATTTGCTGAAGCCAAACATAGAGTAGAGTCTGTACACTTTAGAATTCTATCATCATGCATAAACACTATTCCACTGGCAGCCACACATACCTGTGCCGAAGCATTGCCTCCACAATGTTTGACAGATAATGTAGTATCTGGTGTTTGGCATGCTGCTTTGCTCCTTCGCCATACTGTTCTGTATCCTTCATCTGGCCTTCCTGCTCTTTAGCCAGTGGTTTACAACCTTATCGTCAGGCCTCTGTATTTGCATTCATGAAGGTGTCACTTGATTCTACTACTTGATTTGATTAGATGTTCTGAAGATATTTTTCTCTCTGGACTTTCTATCAAAAGTTCGACTGAACAGCTAATAAATACAAGCTCAACACTTTGAATCAACTCTGGATGTTAAATTTGCTTAAGTTTTGAATATTGTGATAAATGGCCTCACTTGACAGTTTAACTGCTCCTCAGTCAATTGCCCTCCAAAATGAAGTACTATGCATAAAAAAGCTTTCATTTTTAAACAGTTAATGCAAGATTTTTCCCCATACCTCTTGAATTAACATGGAAGAACTGCACTTCAGTCACATCTTTATTTTATAATAGTGATGTATGAGGCAAGATTACAAAAAAAAAAATAGTGTTACTATCCAAATAGTAAGGGACTCATGTTTAAAAGTGTTAAATGACCACTTCAGTATGTGTACAAGTAATTCATGTGAGCCAAAACTTGAGGCTTCACGCTGGCTCTTAATCCTCAGTTTCAGACAGTTGTTTTTTCTACTCTTTGCTCTGCAGGTGTTAGGATGCCTGGGTCGTTGACCCAGAGGCTTTGAGTTCATTATATTATTTATCATTTCTAGTCTTTGGTTTCTTTGTTAGAGTTCTGTCTTATGGTTTATGTCTCTGTGTTCTCTAGTTGCTGTCTCCCTGTGTTCAGTCAGAGTCTGTGTGTGTAGTTCAGTCTGTGTTATGTTTCCTGTTTTACTTTGGAGGTGCGTGTCTTATGTTAATGTGTCTGGTTTTGCTTCCCCTGTTTCGTTAGGCCTGATTTGCCCCAGCTGTGTTTCCCTCCTGTTGCCCATTCCCTGATTGCTCCCTCTATGTATTTAAGCCCTGTGTTTCAGTTTGTCATTGTCGTGATCTACCCTTATCTAGCTGTGTGTTCTGTCTGCGTAAGTGTATTTTGTATTCCTAGTTTTGTTACACTTTTGAGTTCACGTCTGTCTCCGTAGTCTACACTTTGGGTCCTTTTCCTGCCTGCACACAGCTGTCACATAACAGCAGGATGTTAATGAGAAGAGATATCCTCTTTTATGGACAACAGGCTTCTAACAGACTTGAGACTTGTCTGTCCTAGTTTTGAAAGGAGGAAAGAAAGCACTCGTCTACAAATGCAACTGAATTTTAATTTTAGATATATACATTACAGCCACTTAAGGGGGATTTTTCCCCCTAGAAACCATCTTATTAAGCATTTTATGTAACATTTTAATGCTACGGGTATTGTCATTATTTAAGTATAAGCCTATCATGGGATAATAAATGCAACTAAGTTAGAAATGGTCTTAAGAATCCATCCAGTTCAATTTGTTTTATTATTTAGTAGCAGTGATCCTACTCCAAGCACCTCTGCCAGCACATCAAGGACATGCTTGATCATTCATTGGTACTTCAGTTATACCTCTGACTGCAAGTACTTTTTAATGGCAACATTTAGCTACACTTGATAATACAAAAACACCCCAGGACATAGGGCCCACAAATAATATCTAGACCCGATAAGCACTATACAATCCAATAGCAAATACAGCACACTACTGAATGTGAGGTTCCAGGCATAACAGATCCAGCACTGTGGCGAAGAAGTCCACTTAAGCAACAAAGCTGAAAAAACTTCCCCAAACTCCTATCGTCTTTCAGTAGGAGAGCTTCTCCACTCATTAATTCACTCTATTTTTTTAAGTATAGCAGCAGGTATAATGTCATCACAAAATAAATCATTAATGAGTCTCATTTAGTCTGATGCCAGAGCAAAAAAACTCAATAACAAAAGATCACAAACGATGACATCAGACAAGCTGTTTCTTTCTGCCAAATTCTGTCAGGGTTTAACCACCTGCTCAAAGTGCACCAGCTGAACTTCAGTCCCCATATACCATCTTCTCCAGTGCTTCAATCAGAGGCTGACGTAGGCTAAACATTGTGAAATACCATCCAACATGAAATATGAAAGCACTACAACATGAAGTTACTCGGCCAAGGGCTTGTACGCATCTGTACATGGAGCTTGCACATTTCATCATGGATGATTTCAGAGTGTGATTCCAGATCTGGTGCTCTTCTTAGTCATGATACAATGGGTACTGTTCTTCTGCTCTGTTCCAGCAGACAGGTAACAGTACATATTCCCAGAACAAGGGAAAAAAAATCAAGCTTAACACTCCTACTTTATGTTACTTATGTCAGCAAAACAGGATTTGTGATAAATCCAGTAGCACTGTTTATGACTATTATTTCTGATTCTGAACATTACATCTTAATGCTGTGTGTGTGCAGATATATGCAAGTGAAAAAAATTGACCTTACACATGAATACAGGCTACAAACTACCTCATAACTTGCAGAAATCCTAGAAATCACAGCTGATTCTCATTCATTACAATACTTATGAGAGTAGCACTAAAAGCGACCAATAAACACTGCATGCTAATGAGTATGACGAGAGGTATTAGGTGTTAAATGGTTTGCAGCAAAACTGCCTACCTTTTCTCAAATGTGCTCCAAACACTTCACACAGCAAGCATTAAGTGAGGAGACAGGATCACACAGTTAGGAAGGATTTGGGGGGAAAACACACAAATGCACACACATACCTACAGAAGCACATATTTTTTGCAAGACTAGATCTTACAGCATAATATTGCAGTCTGGATCCAGGGGAGGAGTAAGATCTCCTGAAACCGCAATGTATAATTGACAAACGGAAGGCGCATCAGCACATCTATCAATCCATCAATGAGCTCACAGCTGTTACTGCCTGTCAGCTGGAGAAGGGCTTTAAACCTAAAGCCAACCAAATATAAGCTGCATTTGAAGAGGAGATTACGCACCTTGTTATGGACTCCCATATGCCTTTGCTTTCACTAGCTTCACTTAAAAGATCTTCACCAATCTTGTCTGCCTTTTTCTGCACCTATAAATATAAAATACACAGAAAATAAAACAATACTGGAAAATATTTTAGCATGGTTTATGTAAAATTGTTTTGACACCATTAATTTGTAATCAGTCAATCCTAGGCACATCTTAGAAAACTTCCACCTCTCATTTCTTAATATTTGGTGAGGAAAATGAGAAATAGCTGCAGGGACGAAATGCGCATACATACATTGGAAATATTTGTACAATTTTAACAGGCTTGAAAGTCAATATTTGGCATGACCACCTTTACTCTTCAACACAGCGTGACCTCTCTCAGGCAAGCTTTCTTGTAATTTCTTTAAGTAGTCTTCAGGAATAGTTCTCCAAGCTCTTTGAAGGACATTAAAAGCTCTTCTTTGTATGTTGGCTGTCTTTTTTTTCCATTCTCTCTGAAGATGATCCCACACTGCTTCAATAAGACTCAGGGCTCTCAGGAGGCCTGTGAGCCCCAGGTATGTTTTTACTCCATTGGCAGTGTGTTTGTTGCTCATTGTCATGCTGAAAATGACAATGAAAAATGAAGCTGTTGCCAATCAGATGCTTTCCAGATGGTACTGCGTGGTGGATCAAAACCTGACGGTACAACAACAGTGCCTTGAGGCAAACTGTTATTATGATTTGGCGCTATATAAATAAAACTGAACTGAACTTTCCTGTGTTTATGGGACCAGATGCATCTCTTTGGTCTGATGCATCTGGTCCCAGATGCCAGATGCATTTTGACATTCAATAGTCAAGTTTCCTCAACTTTTTTTAAGAGCACACTGCTTATACCATTTTAAAGTCTGACTCCTTGGAAGCAAAATATAAAGAAATAAGGGGTCGCTTTTGTCCAGTGTATTTTAGCTTGGATTGTGTTAAGTTGTCTTCACACCATTAATTTGTGATCCGTATATCATAGAAAACTGAAGAAAAGCAGAAGCACATCCAATAGGAAACACTCACCCTGACTTTGATGATCTTACTATGGAAACTGTTCAGCACAACTATAACATCACCGGCATCTGCAGGTGAATCAGTTCCATCGTGCCTGAAAAAGTGGATAAAGAGTGAGAAAATGCTAATTGTTACTGAGAGTTTTAATACTTTTTTTATTTGTCAAACAATCTGCAGCTCACAGGTACACATGTAAAGAACTTAGACTTTAACGTAGAAATAGACATATATTCATCAACAGTCATAAGTCAAGTCTCTGTCAGATAAAATAACAAATGTGTTTAAATAAGAACAATAAAATTAACGTTCTTAGGATTTAAATCCCTGTTTTTACACTGCTACTGCTAGTTTTGCTAAGCTGAAAAATGTGAAACTCAAATAGACAGAAATACATTTAAGGCATTTGTTTTTCGTTGGTTTTGTGTTCAAAGAACATTAGAACACAAGAGCTAATATTTCGACTAACCCAATCAGTCTAAGACCTGTAGTGTCTCTGTTGCAAACATTAAAGGGAAATACATTTGATCAGTGACAGAGACTGCTTTACATGCTTCACCCATGGAAATAACACATGAAGGAGACAACAGCTGCTAATGGACAGACAGTGTGAGCACACACTTAAAAGCAAATAGTGGGACAGCTGCCAGGGTCACACTCTGACCATATTCATTACCCTCCATCATCATTAAGAATCACCTTACCATTATTTTACCCATCACTACTTCCCAGCCTTGCTCTATATACTAGTAGATTTAATGAGAAAGTCTGTGCAGTATTGATTCCGTAAAACAGCCTTTCAATGTAATTGTTTTAGGACTGATTTTCCCAGCACAGAATGTGTTTTGGCAGGCAGAATCTGCCGGGCCTAATGGTGAAACACCAGAGAGCAAACTTCAGGCGGAGATGAGCAATAGGCCATGATGCACTACAAGCCATTACAACCTCAATGCTTACTAAAGGCAAAAATCTAACCTTATCACTATGATAAATGCCCCTCTCTCATTGGAGCCAATGCACCCCTTCCACCGCTCATGCTCAAGTGCTGCTTGTATTTTGCCCCTTCTGCTGTCAACGGTGCAAGTCAGTCTTTAGGGCTTGTTTTAGAAAGCACGAGAGATCAATCTGTATCCCTGCTCTGAGAAGAGGAGAGCTGGCCATCTCATTCATCGCTGTCAGAGCGAGGCGTCTTGGCAGCACGGGTGGAAGAGGAAAATTCACACTCTGGGACTGGAGAGCGCAGACACTCCCACTAGGCTCTGATCGGCCACCTAACCAGAGCAGAGTGCCGCTAACCACAAGAATAATGACACTGCCAAGGTGAAAAATGACATCACCTCTTAGCTTCACCTGGAGGATTGGGGGATAAATCTTGGTTGTCTGAAATGATTCGAGAAGAACCGAGGGCTGTATGTGTCCTAAATCTTATGTGAGGATAGCCAGAGAGAAAAGTATCTGTGATTGTAGGGACATTTGGACCAGCGCACTAGAAATGCCCATACAGACTCGCATACACAGTTGGGATTACCACCACTTTGCTGTAAGGCACTGTCATTTTGTTATGTTACGGAATAAAAAGAGGTTCCCTTGAAAAAAGACGAATTTGATTTATTTTAGATCAAACTGAAAAGCACAAAAAGCACATTTCAAGTGCAGAATTAAAAGAATGCAAGGAATGAAAAAGCTGCATTTGCTAGATATTTATCCAACAAACCAAAGCAAAGTAATGTTTTTATTTATCCAGGAAAATTAGACAACCACAGCTCACTCACTTTAGTATGTGAAGCCTTTGACTCCTACGCCATCCTAACTAAAACACATTCTGCTGCTGATATTCTGTTGTCTGAGGTAGATGCCATGGCAGGTGACCAGCTGAATCATCTCTCCACTCTGTCTTCTCTTTAATAGCAACCCTTTCCTCCTACCTGTCTCTCTCAGCTCAATGCTGAGCAGAACTCTGAGCACTCATCAAAACCTTGCATTGCTACAATGTCAGCAGTGGTCCACGTTACCATAGTGATGGGTTTCATAGCTACCAGAATGAAATGGAGAGTTAGCTGAAAGCAACTTTGATGTTGAGCTATGGATAAAGGTGCCCAATAAACATGACTTATTTACTTAGATAACTTAGGTCTATCTAGAAATATCAGGACTTCAAAACAGTTTTCATGCTTGTGGCTCTGTACCCACCAGACAAGATATGCATAGGCATAGGATGTTTAGAAATTGTACAAATGAACATAAACATGAATAAATGTGGTCCTTTTTCCTAGTTTTGTGTCTCCGGTGAGTGAAATGTAGTTCGGGCTGAGAACAGGTGACTGACTCTGCTATTGTCAAACATATACTGCTACACTGAATTTGCAGTAAGTTTTAAACCTTTACTCTCCAGTACTCTCCTTATTGTGGTAGACTACAATGACCTGCATTGTGGAGTGCAGCACACAGTAGGATATTGTGAAGGATTTATTCTTTGTCTCAAATAGGACCCTGGAATCATCTGGGCTTTTTTGACAGCTCCTTAGACAGCATGATAACTGTTACCTGCTTAACTGATGAAGAAATAAAAACAGAGAAGAACTCACGTTAGGATCTGATAGATTTCTTCTGATCTCCCTTTACGTAATCTTAGGATCCAGGCTCCAGGATTCGCTTTCAGCTGGAAGTATCCCTGTTTTGGTGGAAATAGTCTTAGTAATGGCAATTAAAATATGATTCACACTAGCTTTCTCAATCCTAGTGCAAAGAAGCTATGCTTCCAGAGTTAACACAGTGCAAGAAAATTTGGGTTGTAGTACAAAAGGTTGCTGACCAGGTTAGCCATGACAATGGTGTCATACATGAGTGGGTCTCGGCTCATGCCCAGGGTAAATTGAAGTCCACGAGGAGGCTGACCAGTTGACAGGTCAAAGCAGTGGCCCTCTAGCAAGAGGTGCTCCAGTTCAAATTCTGCTGCCACAACCCCGTTCACCTGGAAAGGAAAAAACAAACAAATTACAGAGCACTAAAATAGATGGGGGGGGGAGCACCTTGGCGCTACCTAAATGTGGGAATGATGAGATCACTGGGTAGTAATGACTCAGCAGCACAATACCTCCTGCAAATGGATGTTATCCAAGTCATATGGGCTCCGGACTGCCTGCACCATCCAGCTCTCAGGTGTGATCATATTAAGAGTGAGGAGTGGAGTTTCTGGGAGCTCCATGAAGCGGGCAACTGGCCCTGGAGACACTGTGTCATTGGCCAAGAAAATAACATCCGGCTCCAAGACAAAACGGTAAAAACTGTAAAGACAAGCAAAATCAAGATAAGGGCCATTCCATAAATTTCAGTTCAATATATATCATTAAACAAAAAAAATATATATAAATGAACTGACCTCAAGATCAATTTATTTTTTTCTGTACAAATATTTCAGCCTATTATGAGCATCTTGTAATTTTACAAGTCCTTTTTTCAAAACCTTTTAGTCCTCATAACTTAAGTATATGAGACAGCTACATGGCATTTCCAAGCCTAAAAGTACACCTCTGTTAAAACACACAACACGATCTTTTTTACACACACTCCAAGTGTCACAACCTAAAGCCAGAGCAATTTTCTATAACCAAGTTTGAGCATCAATATCCTGAGATGTGTCATAGTTTCAAGAGCAAAAATGAAACCAATTTAATGTCTATAACATCGAGTAACAGAATCAAGCACTGGTACCCTGGATGTTTTATCTGTTATTGAATAATTCACTAGATATCATCATGTTGGATAAGTGGCTGGTTAAAACAAGTTGCAGCATAGTAAAGGTTTACTTTTTTTAATCTACTTTTAGGTCTCAAGGTAATTAAATATACTAGAGGTATTTAAAAGAAATGATTCAGTGTGGGTCAGGTGTCAGGTGGGAAGGATTCACTGATTGTCATTGGATGACCCATAATATGCAACAAATAAAAGGCCTAAAATGGCGAATGCTCTGCCGAACCTTTTTCCACTGGGCCGAGATAAAAATTCCATCCAAAAACTCATTGTCCTCTTCAGCAAGCACTGAAATGATGACATGTTGTGCAATAGTCTTCTTTCTGGGACACGAGAGATGGGCCCTGTTGTGACAGCTGGGTATATACAATTTCTTCAAAGTGAGGAATCTAATTCTATTACTGCCAGTGTTCCTGCTCAACCAATAACAGAAGTACGTGCTGCACTCTGTGTACCTGGAAACTTCTCTTTCTCCATCATTACAATTGGTGCAGAGGCTAGCTCCAGGCTAATCTTTATGCTAATTGCTTTTCTTCAGTGTGCCCTCTGACACAGAAGACTTGTAATGAGTGTAAATAACGTGGTAGATAAACATTACAAATGCTAATTCTTTTAATTCGCAATGCCTACAACACATTTCTTATTTAGAATGAGAATTCTCAGAAGTTATTACCAACTAAAGCAGCAACGTGGTGACTCCAGAGTGAGATGGGAGCAGTAGGAAAAGTTATAGTTAAGGAGGCAAAACCAAGCACATTCGAAGAAACACACAGTGCTCATTTGATTGGTTCCAATTTGTGAGATGGCCAATTCCCCACAAGACGAAAAGTGAGAGAAAGAAGATGAGCAGCCCTGTGGTCTCTGCGGCAGTCTCACTGCTATGAGAAGTACACTACTGAATGAAATGAATCCATTGACATAGAGCAGGAATCATGTGTTCCCACCGTCAGCAGTATCTCCAGGGGCGAGCTGTAAGATTACCAAGCCTGTGGCTCTAAAAAGGAAAATGAAGTAGATACTTTCCGTTAAAAAAAAAAAAAAAATATTTGCGGGATCTCCTTGAAGATTAAAAAAAATAATAATAATAGTACAAAATTAGTCCACTTTCTGATTTTTCTAGCGAGAGTATTTAATGATATATAATATTTTATGACATTTCTTTCTTAAAAGGGTACCGTTTCCACAAACCACAGCTCTCCAACAACGCCAACAACAATGTATGGCTGGGTGTTCCCGTTTGTTGTTTTTTAGAGTCTGTCCTTCACCCATGAGCTCACATTTAGTCAGGCAGAAAGTGAAAATTGCATATAAAGAAAGCAAAACACAAAACACTTTTCCCACAAAGGTAAATACTATGATACATGTCTTTGTTGTTATATGCTGAACTATTAGAGGATTAATGCGGTGGTTTGATTGTACACATCTAGTTTACATAGATCATATAGTTTACTTTTATTGGCTACTTGATATAATTGTAACAAGTCGTCAGTTACATCAAATACAGGCAAGTTGTCAGTTGGGAGGACATGGAGTGGATGGGCTGAAGAGGGTAGACGTGCCAGTGATTTGTGGAGGGACAAATCCTTAATTATACTGATACTATATCTGGTCAATTCAAGTCATTATGAAAATCATCCCTGGAAAGTAAATGTTTAATTCTTGAAGGATTTTTGTTTTTGGTCATCTTTCTTTTTCAGAAAAATAAATAAATAAAAGCCCACACCACATCTGAGCTGAATGCTGATGAACAGTTTCAACCTTTCATTTGCTATTGTTTTTTTATTACTACTATTGTTTTCACTGCATGGTTTGAACTGCAACAATGAAGGTTGTAAGCAATTTGCCCGGAGATGCAAGTGGAGGCCCAAAGCAATAAGGTACTGTTATTAAGCAGATTGCATCTGTGCAGTATAAAGGACGGGCCAAGGTAGAGATGCTAAGTCTGCAGCAGTAAGAGGATACACAAACAAGCCAAACAGGAAAATTTAATTACTGTTGGAGCTAGATCTTACCTCTTGAGAGGCATCTCAGACAACTTGGCCCTGCAGTTCATAAACACCTGCAGTCTCACATTGACCACTTGACTGAGCACCTGCAGGATTCACAGAAAATACGACCCAGTTAAAAATCAAGAAACAAGTACAACTTAAAGTAGCTGAAATGTGTTAAGACACACGTGAGTTGTTTTCTTACTAGTTACTTATTTTATTGAACTTTTAAAAGTTCTTCAGTGGGAAATCATAGATATCCTTACATAAGTTGCAAAAATTATTTGCCAGTTAAAAATATATCTTATATACCTGTATATATATATAAAAATATTATATTATATATAGTACAATTGCATTTGCAAGATATGAAAGTTTGAGTAAATCTCAGTTCAATGATTTGCAAGTCAACTGAAAATAATACAAACATGAATACAAACTTTTCTCAAGTTCAGCATCTGACATGTTGTATTTGTACTACAGTGCTGTGAAAAAGTATCTGTTCCCCTTACTGATTTCTTTTTTTTTTTATATTAGACAAAGACATCCAGGGTTAGTATAAAATGCAATTTTTCCTTTATTTAGGGAAAAGGGTGGAGGCAATTTCTTTTTTCACACAGGGCCAGGTAGATTTGGATAGCTTTTTCCCTGTAATAAATTATATTACTTAGATATTTTAAGCAAATATAAAATGCAGTTTGTTAAATGCTGATCATTTCATTCATTAATATTACAATTTGTGAATATCAAATATATAAATGTGACAAACAGGCAATAAAATAAGAAATAAGAAAGGGGGCAAATACATTTTCTATCCATCCATTTTCTACTGCTTATCCAGGGCCAGGTCCCAGGCACAGCAGTTAAATTAGAGAATTAGAGAAGTCCAGACCTCCCTCTTCCCACCCGTCTCCCCTACTCATCCAGGTGCATTCCCAAGAAGAGACATAATCTCTCCAGCGAGTCCTGGGTCTACTTAGGGCCTTCTTCCGGTAGGACATTCCTGAAACACCTCATCGGATACCAAACATCCTCAACTGGATCCTTTTGACCTGGAGAAACAGCGGCTCTACTCTCAGTCCCTCACGAACGAATGAACCTTTCACCCTGTCTACAAGAGCACAACCACCCTTCAAAGAAAATTCATTCCTACCACTTGTGTCCATGATTTAATTCTTTCAGTCATTACCCAGAGCCTATGACCATAGGTAAGGGTAAGAATGTAAGAATGTAGATCAACCCATAAATTGACTACTTCGCTTTTACGCTCAGCTCTCCCTTCACCACAAGGGATCACAAACGATTGATACAGCATTCGCATCACTGTACATACTGCACCAATCCATCTGTCAGTCTCCCACTCCCGCTCCCCTCTTTCCTCACTCATGAACAAGACCCCGAAATACTTCATCTCCTCCACTTGGAGCAGCAACTCGTCTCTGATGTGGAGTGGGCACTTCACCCTTTTCCTTCTGAGAACCATTGTCTCAGACTTGGAAGAGCTAATTCTCATTCACAATGTGTCACACTGTGCTGTGCACTGCTACAGTGCGAGCTGCAGGCCACCACCAGCCAACAGAACCACGTAATTTCCCCCTCCATGAATTGGCACCTACGAGGTTCCTGTGTGTTATGTTGTGTATGTATGTGTGTGTGTGTGTGTGTGTGTGTGTGTGTGTGTGTGTGTGTGTGTGTGTGTGCGTGCGTGGAAGGAGGGGTCTTAGGCTAGGTGCAGCCCGAAGAGATGACCTGGGTCCGCCCTTCTGTGGGTTCACCACCTGCAGGACCCATAATAGGGATCAGGTGCATTGTGCATTGTGTGTTAAGTAAATGGTAAATGGACTGATTCTTATATAGCGCTTTTCTACTCTCCCAGAGTACTCAAAGCGCAGTATACAACATGCCTCATTCACCCATTCACACCCACTCATACAAGCACTTCTAAACTCAAGTGCAAACTAACCAACATTCACACACATTCACACTCCGAAGAACACATCGGAGGGCAACTTGGGGTTAGTATCTTGGATATTTGGCATGCAGACTGGGGAAGCCAAGGATCAAACCACCAACCTTCCAATCAGTAGCTGATCTGCTCTACCACCAGAGCCACAGCCACCCCAGTAGCAGTAAGGGGCAGAGGCCCTGATGGTACAATCCCCTGATGGTCCTGAGCTCGATTCCACCACCTGTCCAGGGCCTTTCTGTCTAGAGTTTGCATGTTCTCCCCATGTTTGCATGGGTTCTCTCCGGGCACTCGTGCTTCCTCCCACAGTCCATAGACATGCAGTTAGTGGGGTTAGGTTAACTGGTAATTCTAAATTGCCCATGTGAATGTGAGTGCGAATAGCTGTCTGTGTCTATGTGTTAGCCCTATGACAGACTGGCAACTTGTCCAGGGTGTACCCTCCCTCTCACCCTATGGTAGCTGGGTAGCTGGGACTCCAGCTACCATAGGGCTCCAGCTCCAGCAACCCTGACAAGGATAAGCGGAACAGAATGGATGGCTGGATGGATGTTGTGAATACTTTCTGGCCAAACAACAAATGAGCTTTGACGCTATTAATATACACGCCACATACACATTTTCTTTGTCAGTTTTTTTCAAATGTAATTTTTATTGACATTAATTATTTTATTTAGAATAAAGTCTATAAAAGAATATAAAGACTAATATGGATCCCAGTATGATCCTGAAAATGACACAGTCTATCATAATTTTTTTTTACCTCAGCAATCTGCATGTCTTTCTACCCTTCCTTACAGTGAAAGTGATTTTAGGGGTGATTTTATAAGTTCTTCCTATATTAGAAAATGATGAAGAATAATGGGGAAAAAATAAAAATGCACTACAGCTTACAGTCAGAAGGGAGGAAATCTTCTGTGCTTCTCTTGTGAGGGGGTCAACGATTGCCACAACATCATAGAACACCTCGTTCTCACGTGGAGAGAGATGAAGCACGCTGAGGAACAAAAAAAGCACACCAGAGCGAATTCAACAAACAACGTCATACAATCCTTAATCAGCAGAACTGCAAATCAAAAGACTTGCAGTTCGGCACTCCTTGAAATGATGGCATTGCAATTTTCAGGCCCATTACAAAAAAAGGAGCATGAATACCTTCCCATGAGACTACAGATCCCAAAGGGGGAAAAAAAATCCCACCTGTGGCTGTCTTTGATAAAGTGGACATCTCTTCTGACTTCTCCTTTGGGGGCTGCAGTTAGCAGGGCATCAACTTTCATAACTAAGTCACTGGCACTGAGGGGAAAAAAGTTCAGTTTGTCATTTTTTTAAAGCATTTGTGTTAGTGAAAATGTTAAACAGCCCTTGCACAACATAATATCAAGCTTTAAACAGGCAGAGTCACGCTTTAATCAGGCTTAAAACTGAGAAAGTGATATTTCTTCATCACAGAATACTTTCAAACATTTGATACATGAGGAAAAAATAAAATCCAACACTAACAGATAATTCTAGACAAACTTAATGCAAAAGTGACACAGAGAGAACGCTTAAACAGATGCACAAATTTCTATCACAGACACTAAAAAGAGACAAGTAGGCCAAAAAGAAATACAAACATACTGCTTTGGCTTCATTCCCATCTGTTTAACTCTGGCTTTGACTTTCTCTGCAGAACCGCTCAGAGTAATCTTTTCCAGCAAGTGGAAATCCTCCACAGTGAATTCTTCCTGCTCTTCAAACGGACCAAGGATCTAACATGAGGAAAATAACACAGTCAGAACACGACTTTTCCCATTCTTATCTCGCCATGTATTATTTACAACTTTCCCAGGGGATGTTAAATGTAATGTGATTGTGACACAGCGTTTTATCCACTTAAAGTCACGGTATTCAGTGAGGCTGCCTGGTTTTTCTATTCTGGGAGAAGAGCCCTACCACTGCAGCAGAGCAAAGTAAGATAATATTAATTGTTACTGCCATCACAGAGACTGGCCTCTTTATCCATGGTTGTCAGCATTGCTGTTGCTGAGACATCAGTCATCAGCTCTGTACACACGTACAGTGAGCGCGTGCACACACACACACACACACACACACACACACACACACACACACACACACTGCCATGCCTGCCACTTGTGACCTTTGAGAAACAGACATCATGCTGATATGACAGTGCTAAGAAAGCACTCTGAAAACACTAGAGGGGAAAAATCCTCTAAAAGTGCAGCTGCATGGAGAATCTTTCTGTGCTGTAGCAAACAACACCACCAGTGCTTCTTGTCACTGGCAATAAAATGTTTTCTATTCAAGAGAAGCAATCTAAAGAATCAGCTGCCTGTCAAACTAACTATTTTTCAAGTCACAAGGAAATTGACAGTTGGTGAGTCTCAAGTCAAAAACCGTATCCCAGTGAAACTTCTTACAAGAAGAAGTCTTCATCTTCTAGATCATTAGTTGCCAAATTAATGTCACAATGAATTTTGAACAGGGCAATAGTTTCATTAAGTTATTCGTATACTGAAATTAAACATCTAAAACAGTTTAATACATTTTCAAAGCTGGATGTGTTACTTTTAAAGAACAGAGGTAGATATTAATCATGTGATTAATTTTGTGTGATTTTCTAACAACACTTTTGTACTGCTTATTAATTTACTGTGGATTTCAGAATCTGTAAAAACTGCGTTACTACATTAAGGGAGAGAAGCTTTGAGTTAAAATGAGCTGAACTGTGGCTGGCGACTTGTTCAGACTGTGGTCACACACACAGTTTATTTATTGTGTTTCTGATTAGAATATTGGGAAGTTGCTTATGCACAGAAAATATGACACTATTGCACACATTTGCTTCCTCCTTGTGTAGCATGACTGCAGGGCTTTTCCTGCTTATGAAATTTTCGAGCACCAAAGAGCTTTGGCTTTCGGCCAGAGAAAAATCACCAGGACTGAGTTTTTATGTAAGTGGGGTTACATTTACTCATGAGTCTTTACCCATATGACAAAAATAACAGGACAAGTCAGGTTACACAGCCGTAAGTATATGTGTTCAGTCATTAGTGGCGTAGTTCTTTTGGACCGAGGAAAAACCCTGGATTTTCTGCCATTGATCTCATTGACTGCATCCACTGTCAGTTTTTAACTATGCATAAGATGGAGCCCACTCACCCTCCCATTGCTGATCACTGCACGCTGTCCAGGATTGAGTTTCAGTACATCTTGACAGAATAACTGCTGAGTGTGGATAAAATCAACTTCAAGGGTGTTGAATTTTTTCTCAAAGGCATCCACATCCATGCCCTACAGCAGAAAAACAAAAGTTTGTTTACAATGTCAGATAAATTGATTGCATCGCTGGCTAACACATTTCTGAAGAATATGTGATGTAATCCATAGTTTGTGGTCAACTGAAATATCCAATAATGCAGCTGAAAGACATTTCTCCCATTCCAGCCTGTCCAAAAAAATAAAGAGTGATGCATTGGCATAAAAATGATGTATGTGAGACAAAAAAAAAAAATATTCACAGAATCATTGATGCCTCGCATCAGCACAATCACTGCAGTTTTCAAACATAAAATATTTCAGCCAGACCTGTCAGAAATGCACATATGTGAAAATGAGATTAATCAATTTGTAATTAATATAACAAACTCCTAATTAAACCCCTGCCAGTTTTGTCTATAACAAATTAGGTTTGGGAGTGTGGAGGGTTTGTGGAGTCAGGTTATTAGTTTCTCCAACATTTCTCTCCTCAGGAGAACAGGTGAAATACCAATAATGTCAGCACAATCCAGTCAGCAAGTCTGTCTGGCAGCCAATAATAAACTCATATCCCTTGGCTTTGGGTCTCAAGTCACACTGCTACATCCTACCTATCACCCCATCTCTATTTCCAGCCTATTCTCTCCCAATTGTGAAAGGCTAGTATAACTGAGGAGAACTTCATTATGGTAGGTCCTAAATAAAAAAAACCCTACATAATCTACTGCATAACTGATGGTGAATATACTCCATCAGCTGATTTGTTGATTAGTGGCTGAGAATTTGCTTGCGTATGCACAATCCTTTGTGGGTGGTTACTGTGCATTACAGCATGAAGACGGCAGAATGCTTTAGTTCTGCCTTAAAGCAGCAGTGATGGTCAGGCTTGGCTGAAAACATGTGGATCACATAACCAGAAACTGTGAGCAGTTGGCTATTTATCAGCTCCAGGAGACCATGTTTACACCAGCACATTTTAGTTAAAGATTCATAGTGTGTAGCGGTCTTTCAATGGCCTCAGTGACATTTCAAGTGGAACTGACAGTGAGTAGGCTGTTTGCCTGCATGTGTCATGCGTGCTGTAAATGCATTCCGTTAGTTGATGTTCAGGAGAGAGATGAGAGAATGGGCTCATCAATCACTATTTTCCCTGACTGCGCACTTTTTCTTCTTCTACCTCCATTAAACCATTTCACCTAATCAAATATATTATTAAATACTGTTATCAGTTATATCAGAGCAAAGCAACCTTCTTACCACGTGACGCACTTGGTACGAAACTGAAGTTCTTTCTTTGGACAAGTAAACTTTGATAAGGTAGCCATGCACAAGATTCAAGTTAATCTAAGCTTTGGGTCTCTAAAATAGATAAAGTTCTAACAGTTTTAACTGCTGTCTACTTTATAAATGCACACGGATTGCCAGCATCTTGCCATCAGTCTGAATGAGTCTTTGTCAATGACTCAACTCAATTCAGGTCATATTCTGGTTATATTTCTATAGATCAGAAAGGGTGCTGAACACAAATGTAATAGTTATATGCAATAGTTAATAGGCAGCAAAGGATCTATAGATATACAATTTTCAACAATTTATCATAATTATTCGCAGGTGTATTATCAGAGATAGATTGTATGAAATTGCCAATTTGATCCCAGTCAATCACAGACTGATATCAGACTGATAGCCGACTGACTCCATGTTATGCCAAGATTTATGGCCAGTTTTAATGACAGTGTTCCTAGGATCGACAATCTTATTGTGCAACAAAAAAATAACTGTGATAACTTTATCTTACTGAATAAAACAAATATTTGACAAAGATTAATTTTGAGGACATAGTTTGCAGTTAAAAAAGGTGACAAATTAAAATGTGTGTTATCGGAGCACTGATAATATTGCTCCAATAACTCCAATAGCACATATATAATATATGTTAAAAATCACAATATCATACTGTGAGTGAAATATTGCGATAATATAATATCACATGGTGTCTGGTGATTCCCACCTCTACTTAACATCAACATGAATATAACACATCCAAAATATTTAGATAGATGGATTGTTGGCGGCTATACATAGATTACACGATCTATGTCTACATTTGGAAATAGCTGGATTTAAACAAAGACCTATTTGATCAAATAAAAAATCAAAAAGTAAAAAAAGGAGTGTGAAAAAAAACAAGCTCTTATATTAGATTTTCCTCAGCTGATCAGTGTATTGCCACCTTCAAGGTAAAACTCAGGTCATGTGGTTCCACTGTGATTTAAAGTAATGATTCTAATATAAAAGAATATATATAAAAAGGTGCAAACAAAATATGTGGAGTCTGAAAAGAAAAGAAAAGAAAAGAAAAGAAAAGAAAAGAAAAGAAAAGAAAAGAAAAGAAAAGAAAAAACTGCATTCTTTAATCCCCTCTTTACCTGCATCAGTAAGTCTTTCATCTTGGTCCCCTGCTGGAGGAGTTGGCTGCTCTCCTCTTTTAGGAGTTTATGCACAAACTCTGCCGCAGCCTTATTCTTCTGGGTGAGGAGAGAGGCCCAGATAGCCCTGTACAGCACAGTGTTATCGTCGTAGGGTTTTTCACTGGGGTTATCTATCACCCCCACACGCACTCCAGGACTGGCCTTCTGCTCGCACACACACACACACACACACACACACACACACACACGCACGCACGCACGCACACACACACATAAACATAGCGGCACTATAATTCACAGTAATAGCAGACATGCTCATATATCCAGCTACCACATATGTCACTGATGAAGAGCTCTCAGAAAATAGTGCTTTAAAGTAAAGATCTCACCTTTTCAACCTAATCTACCACTAATGATCTTTAAATGACAAAAAGAACATTTGCTTTATTACGTTATTCATCTGTAGACTATCACCACACCATATTTCAGTTAAGATGCATCTACACTGATGATTTTTTGTGAGAGCACACAGCAGAAAATGACATTTTAATTATAGTTTTTGTTATGAACCTGCCATGATAATCACCACCAAAACCATTTTAGAGTTCTACCCCCCTTCCACTTCTATTTGATTTTTTTAGTGCACAAGTTCTGTTGCTTTAAGGATAAGTTAGAGTACTAGATTTATCTGTTATGCCTCCCAAGATGTCCTGTGTACAACCTAAATTATAACATAAATTAAAGAAGTGAAAAGAACAGTATTGATTTTACTTACCAGGTGTTTCAGAGCATTGATCAAGAGTTTTCGTCCTGACACCTTCTGAAAATCCCCAGCTACCCACAGAGTTACAGGAGTCATCCCGTCCTCATCTGAGGTAAAAGAGCAAAATCTTTATAGAACACTTAACAGAACAGTGAGTACAATACAAATAAGAACCATTGCCATTACTGTAAACCATTATAAACTCCAGAATCTACTTCATATTCTTTAGCTTTCTAATCATAAGTCCCCCATTATCCCCAAGAGCAGTCTAATATTTGGTTTCTAGTGTCCTGTTCTTTCCTGTTCTTCAGCTGCAGCCGTCTGTTCTCTCTTTGAGTGTAAGGTGTAGCAGCTTCAACCATGTCTGGCTCTTCTTCTTCACAAGTTGTTTTGCTCACAGAAGTGTGGCAGATTTTTTTTGTTTGTTTGTTTGTTTTGTTTTTGTGCCACCCTAGGGACTGTTTTTCATTAAATCCCAGGAGAACAGTGGGATTTTTGTTTTTTGTTTTTTTCGTTTTTAGATGTTCAGATTCGGTACCAACAATCATTGCACAGCTAAAGGCACTTAGATCCCATCTGTTCCCCATTCTAATGTTTGGTTAACATAACATTTTGGCCACGTTTGTACTCTTTTATGTACTGAGGTACAGCATTAATGGGATAGTATGCAGGTGCAGCTGATTAGTTAGCCACAGCAAGTATAATCACTTCACCGGTAGAGGACATATTTATTTATGAAGAATTCAATCTCTCAATGTTGACCTAAATGTTTACACAGCTTTCAAAGAGTGTGTCTTGTAAAAGGTCTTACTCTGTCTATACACTGATAATCACATGACATTGAGAGGGGAATGAAATGTAGTTATTATAGTGAATGTTCAGTTTGTGTCAGAGGTGAGAGAGACTAAGACATCTGGCACAGAGTGTCACATATTATAGAAGAACCTTGCCACCTGTCATGGTTATATTCCCCCCCCGAGCCAGTCAGCCAGTCCTTCAGAAAAGCAGGCAGTTGGCCCGACAGCTAGTCCACAGAGAGAGAATGGCAATCAGCCTCCTCTGAAACACTGCAGCTAGACTCTGGGCCCGAGCAGCAAAATGCAGCTCTGATGACCATTTAGACTGCTGGCCAAAAGCCAGTCAGAAGACCCAGCAATGATTTTGCTGGAGGCACAGCCTGCCAGCCCTAATAAAACCCAGTTTTATATTTTCATACATCAGCAAAGCAGTGTGGGATTCAATTTGTTTATAAAAAATGCTAATTTACAGATACACCTTGTATTAATGTAGAGTAGTTATTCCAGTTTATACAGCATTATATTTCTAAATATGAGATTTCACTTGAAATAGTGTTTACTGGGAAAGCAAACCAAAAAGAAGTGACTTCTTACCACTATTTGTAAAGTACTTCATTCTCTTCGCAATCACTGCCGTTTTGTCTCTGGTGTCCACATAAGAAAACATATATGTGTCTTCCCAATCATCTGCAACTGCATATAAAGGGAAGTATAACATAAGAGGAATGTAAACAGTGGCATCCATATTTTATGGCATAGAACAAGGAGCACAGGTCACCTGGAGTGGCTGTGAGGTCAAGGTACTTTCGGTCACTGCTTAAAATAAGAGGGTTCATCCTGGGAACCACATTGGCTTGTTCCATTAGATAGTCTACCACATCTGAGCCTTCAGATAACTGGCCCTATAAGGTGAAGGACATAAAGTGTGTTAGTTACATAACTGACAGCATTAACAAATTGCCACCGGTGCAGTTCCCCAGTGCTTGAGTACTTCAGTTCACTCATGTCTGGGTTTTTCCTGACTCAAAGTGGGCCTTTGGGAAATTAATCATTATTGGTCCACATATAATTAAGGTAATGAGTATGCATTGCTTTACTTAACAGAAGTCTTATGAATTTCCCTCTAATTTCTTCCCATTTGAAAAATAAAACTGTATTTTGTCACTCAGTAAATTAATCTCCATTCAAAGAAAACTGCTTAAAAAGATGTTTTTAATGACATTGCTGCTAATTTTGGTCAGCACCAGATTTTTTTTATATGCAGGGCAAACCTGCCTATATATGAATGTAATAGTTTCACCTCTCATTACAAAAAAACGTTGGTTTCATAAGCTGAATATGAAGAGTGAGTCTCTTTTCATGCAGATGCATCATACCATAAAGACAGCTCTCTGAAAGGCAGTAGTAGTGTCCATTATGCGCTGAAGGATGACTGTTTCCAGCTCCTCTGGGTCCATCTCATCAGGGCTCAAAGGGACGCCATTAAATAAAGCCAAAGGCAGGGCACCTAAGCCGCTCTTTTTGTAGAAGAGCGCACCATCCTACAGCCAACAAAAGTTAAAATCAGACCTGCTGCTCTTCATCAATCATACGTTATTACTTTCACTTTCAATTAACAAAAAAACTTGTACATCTTACCTTTCTTTTATCATCATACTCTGATTCAACTCCTAGAATCCTTTCAGAATTGGCTTTTGGGAATTTTCTCTTCAGGTAAGCAGTGATTGTATCAGCAGACAGCGTCTCCCCTACATCGACTTTGCTATACAGCTGCAAGAGAGTAGCAAGTAAGTTCAGACTTGACCATCACGGTCTTCAGATCCCTATCAGTGTCTGTACTTTCCACCTCAATTTTAAAAAGTGGATAGCTGAGGAAAAATACCACTGACTCATCTATTTCAACAATGTCTCAAACTGTAGGATAACACAAGTAAAAAATTATGCAACTGGTTTCTTAGGCACGCAGAGATATGAGCTGGCAAGAAACACTTGCTAAAACAACAGAGATTTATATATGCGATATACTTACTGAGACCACAGACATCAGAGCCTGGGGTAAATCATACTCGTCTGCAATGTAATTCAGCAGTCGGTAAAATCCAACCCCTGCATCTGAGAAGCCATCAATCTCATCTTTGGTGTTGACAACAAACACAAATCCAATTCTGTAGAAACGGGACAAAACAAGTATTCAATTTGCAGGTGAAATGAGACTCACTAGCTGGTAAAGATTATGAATGCCAAGAGCGGACCATATAAACAGCTGTGGAGGTGTGAAAAATTGCAGCATCTACCTCAGGGGGATCTTATGCTTGTAGAAAAGCTCTGCTAGCTTCACGAGCTCACCACTTTCTTCCTGCAGTGGATCTAAGAACAGCACCTAACAGCAGAGGTATCGTTATCAACCCCTGGTCGTAAAGCTTTGCAAACAACTGTGTGCCAACCTGACTTACACATGAAGCAAACTTTAGAAAAAAACAAAACAAAAACCAACACATCCGCAAGTTGAACCCAGGCAAACTAGAAAAACAGAGACAGTGATTTAATTTTTTTTTATTTTGTCTGACAAATCCTAAGAAATGTACAGTTTAAATGTATAATAAAGACCTGTCTCAGCTCCATTTCCTTTATTACCCACACCACTTTTTTTTTCTTTATTTCATTAATGCAGTGTAAACAAATAGGAAATGCAAAGTCCAGCTGACTAGTACTCAAACCATGTACTTATTTGTGAATTTACTGGCTCGTCTCTCACTTGGTACTTCAGTTGTTCTGATAAACTCACCAGGTTAAAGAAATTGCGTCTGATCTGCCGGATGACTCCGGGAAAGGTGGCTCTGAGGAGCTCCTGTACACCAGTTGGCCAGCTTCGGTACATTAGGTCATTCTCAATGTCATTTATCCACTAAAGTGTACAGGTTCAGGGCGCAGAGGAGTTAGTGGGAAAATATTCACTAGTTAATAATAACAGTAAGAAATACATTATTTATCCCAAAGGTGCAGCCAAAATATGAAAAATAACAGAGAGATTAAATATTTATATATAACAGAGACATTTAATTTCTAAATGTGGGATTTTATAGAGATATACACTTGAAATTTGGGGTTTAGCTTCACTCACAACAGCAACTGTACATTTTACTTCACATTGATGATACAGTGTAGTAATAAGCATAAGTAATAAGCAAAATAAGCAACATCCTCTGCCAAGGCCTATGTTCTATTTCAAAATTTTAAAGAAAGTGATCCAGAGCTGTTAAATTTATTGGGTTACTCCTTTTCCCACGTTTGAAAATCAGCTTGGTAGTTTTGTGTAATCTTGCTGAAAAACAAACAAATGGCACCAATCATGCAACACGTACTCCTCAGCAGAGGAATTACATACATGCAAATAAAGCAAGTAGAATGCCAGTGAAGCTGGCTAGTTTTGATGTATATAAAATCACATGTATGACTGTTCTTAAGTTCTTCCATCAGAGAAAACTATTGGACCCTTTAAACACTTTTTTTAAATAACCAACCAGAATCAGATGCATAATGATCCATCTGGCAATAATAATGGTCTTTCTCTGTGTAACTATGACGCCTCTTTACAGTCCAAGTCTCTGCCTCACCAGCAGACTATCGGTATAGCTCTTACACACTCTCTCTATTTTTCCTGTCACCCTCTTTCATAAAAGATACACTCCATACTCTTAGTCTCTGCAGGGGAAATGCAAGTTGACAAATATTTTAGTTGAGGGTGGACAGGCTTAATATTGTCATATATTTCTGACATTTTTATGGTACTTAATGTAATAAAATTGCCAGAGGCATCAAATGAAAACTTGCAAGTTTTTAATTTGATAACTTTTCCTGGCTAATTTCCAACTTAATAAATGAGGTTCCTGGATAGCTCAAGATTGTTGCAATACGCCGATGACTGCTCTACTAATTTCCTACTTTAGTATCCCTAAACAAGAACACGTGTGTTGATCTGGGAATATAGTCCTTTTAGACATGACTTACCATTATAGCTGGGTGTCTGATATCTAAGGCATAACTGTCATCCACAGCGTTCACAGGTAATCTCAGCAGCTTATCTTGATGTTCTCCTTTTATGCCTAGATTATGTAGACCCTCTAAGACCTTGGCCTCTGACTTAAGTATGTCCCAGATGCTGAAAGTGCAAAATGATGTGTTAGTCTTTCACACTATCTTTGTGTCAGTATATATGCATTGCACCAAATGCTTTACCTCTATCAGAGAGTGTCTTTTATTAATGCAATTTATTGTGTCCTTTCTTTAAAACATATTATTTTGTTTATAACAAGTGACATTCACTACAAGTGGTAGTTATTATGCAATATTTCTATCAGGAAAAACATGAAAAATATAGCCCCAGCCAGATACATTAAACCAGATATTCATTCATTGATATAATCATATATTATATCTGTGGTATTGAAAGCGATATTCAATATACCATGATGGAAAATGTTTTCTTTGTCCACAAAATATAAGTCAGAGAAGCCCTGCACTTTTATCTTGCTAACACCATTAAAAAAGTAATTCAGCCAGAGCCAATGAGACAACCAGCTAAAAGAAGACAGCACCATTTGTGAGTGAGAAGGACGGGTTATTCTGTCCAAGAGGAAAAAAATGTGAAGCTGACATTCATGTATCCATATTGTGGAAAATGACAATTCAAACCACATCAAATATTAGGATTTAATACATATTGAAAACTTAAAATTACTACAGCAAGTCATGATCTTATTGCACCAAGATCACCCTAGGTCTGGTGCTTCCAGGGGAGAGCACAGGCATATGACTGTACCTTCCTGCTGTGTTCCTACCTGAAGGGATTGTGAATGTCCAGATCAATGTGCAGCCCGTTGATGAAGAGCTCACCGTCTCCTGGGTGAACACCAATGGTCTCACTGAGGTGCTGAAAGAACAAGCTCAGAGTGTTAGTTGAATCCCAAAAGCCCTAAATGATTGATTCTAACATTAATGTCTGATCTTTTCACATGAAAAGATATGCACTGAGACTACAGAAATAAGTAAGGCTCAAGCGCACAGAGAGTAGGAGAAAAGCAAAAATAAAATGTCAAATTTATTGTGGAATTTATATGACACAGAGATTAGAAACTCATTCTCTAAAATAGAATGTGTGCAATGGCAACAGATATTATCAAAGACAGCAACTACGCTATCACGCAGGAACACTGCTTATGATATCGCACCTTTTGGTTCTCCTCAATTTCTTTTCTCATTTCCTGCTTTACAGCCACTCTTGTCAGTGATCTGTGGGAACAGTAAAACATGTACAGTCACCATCAGCTTTTACCGCATCCCCAGCCGGCAGTAAAATGCCAGTTTTAATTTCCAAAAACCTGTGGGTCCTCAAGATGGTGCGTTTGCAGTCAATTCCCTGTAAACACCCGACTCTTACTCAGCACTTTTTGAAGTTATTACAAGCTGCCGGTTCCAAAATAAGCAAACATCTTTTAAAAAAACTGATTAGATCCCTGTACAACAAATTATTTACATTCATTGCAGGGTTACAAATTGTCACAGAAAGGAGTAATAATGCTCAAATAAATGGGGCTATAAAAGGAATACTTTATGTGCACTTTAAGAACAGCATCTGTTTGGCCAAGATTCATATAGAGCAGGGCTTTGACAGGAATTGTGAAACCACATAAAATATGTTAACCATTGAGCAAGAAAAAAATAATAATAGGATGAATTTTCTTACCTGGCTTTGCTTGGAAAGTTCTGACTGAGATCTCGCATGAGCTTCAAAGCATCAAACTTTGGTGCAGACATGATTCTAGAAGCTGCCTGGAAACTCAAATCTACACAGATCGAACAAAAGAAATGATCAACATTTATACATCTATGAATGCAAAGGTAAAGTCAAAGTTGGCTATGAGCCTTTCAAGCTCTATTTTCTTTTAAATAAATAACACTAGAAGGGACACCTGCACAACTTAAGTGTATTTCCTATGCAGATGATGCAATAATCTACACAGCTGCATTCTCTTCTCTGCCACAGGTTCCAGACGATCCTTCAAGAACTGCAATCCTCTTTGTAACATTTGGCTAAAATTGTTACGAAAACTCACAGAATTCTCAGTGTATGCAGACCATTAAGGGGCATTTAAAAAGAAAGAGCACGGCAGCAATGTAGCAGCAAATGAATGCCTATTAAATTTAGCGATGGCAGCTGTGTAGCACAATGTGTATTTTTGGTGGTTACACCTTTAGCATTAAAGCTGCATTAAATACAGGAAGGCAGTGAGCTTTTATTTTAAGAGTGTGTCTTCAGCTTATAGATCAGCACAGTGTTGTGAAAACTCGTGTTGTTCAGTGAGTTTGTGTAACATGGGCTGTTGCACATTTACAGAATACAGTTAACTGTGGTCATGACCATCAAAATAAAAATTGTAGGCACTCGGACATCCACTCAGAGCCTCGTCCTCACCGTCTGATGACAAAATTCACATCACTCAGACCCAGGCAGAAGCAAGTGAATTCAACACTATAACAACCCTTTAAGTTTCCAAAGCAGATCTCCAATCACATATGCACCATTTTCACACTGCTTTCATTCTAGCTGCTGTTTATAGTGCAATGTCACAACATCCACTCCATGAACAGTTCCACATATGTTGTGGACTTAGTGCAGCCAAACAATTGCCACCTACCAATGAGTACTTTATAATCTGATTTCTTGGCCCTTATTAAGTTTAATGTGACATTAGCAGCGGTACATATTTTTACACAGAAATAATGTTAAACTCCCTCCCTCTCCTTATGATATTGCTTCTGTAGATCACTGCTCTACAGGGTACCCAAGATTTGTTCAGAACTTGGTAGAACAGCCTTCTTTGATTTTATGACCTGGTCACGAAGTAACCTTCAAAACACACTAAGGCTCAATAATTTTCTCTCCCTGGGGGAACTTGAAACGCTGATTTAAAAAAAAACAAAAAAACAAACAAACTGTGCAAGTAAAAAGCTGGATTTTACTCCATGTATCTGCAATCCTTTCCTTGTTTTAATGTGTCCCAGGTTGGCTTTTGTTGTGATTTTACAATTTTTGTAACCTTGCAATGCTGAGCTTTCTTAGCCAAGACTCCCTTGAAAAACAGATTTTTACCCCAACATAGTTCCTGGTTGAATAAATGTTACATTAAAAAATAAAAATTAAAAAAAATTCACCTGCACTTCATCAGTAATAAAACATACACAGTGAAGGCCTCGCCTTTGATCCTCTTTTCAGTGTCAATAAATCTCAGCTTTTTCTTAGTGCATGATAATAGCAAATGCAGACAGACATTAAAAATATCCTCAAACTGTTGTCAACAGTACTGAAATGAAAAAAACTGATACCTTGCATTTCCCACACTTTTAGAGGGGCCATGTCATTGGTACTCTCGAGAAGATGTTTGCGAAGCTCAACAAGATGCTCCTGGAGTTCAGGATGAGATTTCCTTAAGAGAGATAAAAGAAAAACAGAAAGACACGATGCAAGGTGAGGATTTCTTCTTGACTCCTAATCAAGTGGTGTCAAATACACAGTGACAAAAACAACAGAAAAAATAAACGATTAAAACATCTTTAGGACTGATAATATATTACTTACTTTAATGTCCCAAAAAGAAATCCTTGGACTTCATCATTATCATCATCCTCCACATTTATAACTGTCTTTGAATCTATAAAGCAAGAGATTCATGTTTACTTGCCTGAGAAACAGAGTTCAACACACAATGTTGAATAAATCACTAACTGACCTTTTACTTCAGTGTCATCCACAGCTTTGTATTCTGTGCTTTTGATAGCCAACTCAACACCATACCCAGATAAAAGCATCTTTTGAGGCTTTGGATTCTGTATCAAATAAAAGCAAAGCAATGTAAAACAGTGCAGAGTTTAATGTGAATTAGACCATATACAGAAGATATTTTCTGACTATATGTACCCACTATACTCTATGTGAACAAAACTACATTCAAACACATTTGAAGTAGAATGCATCACACTGGGTGAGTTTCGGCTTGAGACTGTCACTGGATGCCATCTTTGTAATAAATTCAATTTTTTCCCTGGTCAACTATAACTGGAGTTATGAAGTGGAAAATGTCTCGAAGCAACAACGGCTTAGCCACAACAGAACCCGCTGACACTAGTGACACGCTGACTAGTGCTGACACATTATAAACTTCCTATAGAAGTGAGAGATAATGACAGCACAAAGATCACCCTGGGTAAAGCCAGAATCGATGTAAAGTAAGTCTCCAGCAGACACTTCATTCTCTAATTACATTTGTTTCAGTGTTTGAATGGCACATCTTTAAGCCCATATCTAGGTGCCCACATACCTGTGGCAAAGCATGTTGCCTGTTTATAGATTTTTCAAGACTACAGTCAGTGAAAGTTATAGACTATGAAACAGTTTATCTGTGCGAACAAAAAGCACACAAACTGACACGTACAGCAGCAGATACACTGACATTCAACCTTGACACCTGTGTCACCCAGACACTGCTTCAATCTTTCACAAGCGTAACGAGGAAACTTCCACACCTACACACTGCTTTTCTTCAAGAAAAGCACATTTCCTACTTTCAAAGGCATCTGTTTGTCCGTTAGTTTTTAGAAATCTGTTCATTCTTCCCCTGAACATTGGTCAGTCATACATGTTGTTCAGCACTGCCCATTTGATCAGGAAAAACTATGAGGAACAACATTTTTTTCATGACAGAAAATATAACTAATGGTTAAAAAGACTGTTTACAGTAAAGTGTTATTTCAGCCAGTATGGCCCCTGATGAGCAAGTGTTCTTAACAAAGTAGATTACAGTAGATGCAATAGATTTATTCGTTTGACCTGTAGTTTATAAGAAGCATCTTGTATTCAGTAACAGTGTGTCTGTAACGTTATCTGAAGTTAGTATTTCTTTGGGGTGGGGTGGGGGGCAGATTCTTGAAGTAAACTGATCAGTAAACACAAACGCTGCCAATGCCCTGTCTCACCATTTTGAAGAGAGTGATGTGGCTCTGCACCAAAATGTAATTGGTGCTTTTTCTGGCCATCTTTCATCATGAAATTTGGCTTGGTTTTTTTTTTTTTTTTGCATAATCCTGCTAGGAGTGAAACTTCAGTGAAAACATAACCTCTGTGACAGAGTTAATTTAAAAAGAAGGAAAAACAAAACAGCAGCGAGAAACAACAAACATGCAGTCGGCACTCTAGCTTTAATTTTTAAAAAAAGCTAATCAAATGCTACTAATGGAACAACTGCTAACACATCACAGAAGATTTGAAGCTAGTGTTCATTTTACTTTGAGTCAGGTATCTGTGAGTGAATAGTTGTCTGTTTCTCTGTGTTAGCCAGGGTGTTCACTGCCTTTCACTCCATAACAGCTTGAATAGGCTCCAGCCCTTCCAAGACCCTGAACTGGATAAGTGCAGCAGCATGGATAGATGGATGAATTTACAGTCTGATAAAAACAAAATGGTTTATGACTCTATGGATACCTTCCCACTTTATAAAAACTCTGATGAAGGAGATTTTTTATAACTCATCCACCTAGATGCTAGAGTTAGGAGTGTGTCTAGACATAAGCAGCTGGAGCTGATGGGTGTCTTTAGGCCTCACCTCCAGTACTTCCAGTTATTAGACTTTTTTACTGTGTGCGGAGATTGTGTATAATGAATTCTCAGGCTTATGTTAATTGCTTGCTGTGTGGTACAGACCATCCAAGAGGTTTGTGCTTCAGTTTTGGAAAGTGAAATTCTATTATTGTACTAGTCTGTTACCTGCCACACTAATGTGTGTATCTGTGTATTGCACCCACACAGTTTGCCAGCACAGGATCCAGCTTGCCTACCAAACTATCAAGCATTGGCTGACAACTTAGCACCTTACCCTTTCACCTGAATAAGTTAACTTCTGGATCCAAAAAGCCCACATAGCAGCAGCTAAAAGAAACTTCAAAACACAGAATTCAAAACTATTCAGTGGCTGCTGTGGCTACTTCTATTGTTTTATGCTGTCTTTGATGCTAATTCTAAGTGAGCAGGATGAACTGTGTTTGAGCGGTAGCAGTGCTGTTCAAACACAGTTTCCTTAAAGAGATTTACTAAAGAGAAGTTTCCTGTTGTATCACTGATTAGCAGTAATCAGTGATCATGAGAAAAAAAATATACACAAAGATGGCATCAAAGTTTCATTTTAATTTCACTGTTGGAAATGAATCTAATTTACTTATTTTTTAAATACATAATTAAACAAAAAGAAGTCTGTTAAAATGAATTCTACCAAAACAGCAGAGAGCAAGAGTCACAATTTATTTGTCACTGCTGCTCTGATAACACTAGTTCATCAAATAATTTCAAAGTTCATTTAGAATTTTTTTTATTCTCTACAATTAACTACGTCTACAAAAATATTTATATATATTAATAATAATTAATAAGTGGAATGTAAGTTATTCACTGAGAGTTAAGGCAAAGCAGTGGGGGAGGAGGGTATATTTCTACTCACCGCTACAAAATGACGCAGCACATATGTAAGTGTGCCCTTTTCAGCTTTCTCTGACAGCGCCTTGTGAAAAGAAGTGAACTTCTTTGTTCCAATCTCCGCATACAAGATCACAACTGGCACATCTGTTTTATTGACCCCTGGATATGTGTGATCGTTCTTGTATAAATATGGTTTTGGCCTGTGAACATTTGGAAAATGTGGTTAAAGATATCCCAGAGCTAAACATTGATAGGTGAAAGCATCAAATATTAAAAACACAATTTTAAAAAGTTTCACATAAATAAATAAATAAATTCAAACTTCCATGTTACCTGCCTGCAGCTGCCTTAAGGAGCTTCTTGATGTCCTTGGTGCTGCAGCTGTGTTGCCCATGGATGGAGACAAAGGCTGGGCAAGCCTCAGGCGGAGGCTCATCTTTGGCTATCTGTTATGAACAGAAGGGAGAAAAAGAATGTTTGGTAAAGTAATGGCTACAACATAACCTTACTAAAGCCAGAGTTTGGTCCCCACCTGAATTACTCGTTTTAAAATACATGTGATTATACCGCGACCACTTCTCTACTTTTAAGGTTAGGCATAAAAGTTTCATTTCGATAAAAGTGTTTAGTTAGGGCTGGATCAGTTGAGCCCTTATGCTGCTACAGTTTCAGGTTGCTGGGAGATATCTTATGATGCGCTGAGCTTGTCTTTTCCAATCTCCTCTGTTTTTAAACCCCCTTATTTCCCACTTCTGAAATTCATAAAGAAAATGTTCTTCTACTTTTTCTTTTCATTTTTGTATTGTTTTGTTTGTTGTTCATCATACTTTCTGTGACCCCCCAGTAGAGTGCTGCCACGCCGTGAGCTTGGCTCTCCCAGGGTGGGGTCTCTCCCTGTTAAAAACAGTTCTTCCTCCGCAACACTGCTAGGTGCTTGCCTATAGAGGATCGCCTGGATTTACAAAGTGCCTTGAAATGACTGGTGTTTTAAACTGGATCTGTATAAATTAAACTGAACTGAGTTGAAAATATTACTTTATAACACTTTGATCAGAACATACCTGCTGGGATGCATGAACAGCTGGTGAATAGGAGCGCAGGGCGAGAGCAAATTTGAGAAGATTAACTTGAAGATCTGTGAGGAACTGTCCGGCTTTCTTAATGATCAAGTTGTAGTACGAGCGCACCGACTCTGTAGAATAAACAGTGGTGGGACAAAAACTCAAAACTCAGTTCAATGAGTTACACCTCTTCAAATAAAAGTAATAGTTTAATGTAAAAATAGACATACCTCCGTGCTTGTATACAGTAAGTTCTTTTACAGTGTCGACAAACTGCCAGAATTTCTCATTCCCATCTTCTCCAATAAATTCGCTGCACATGAAAATACGTAAGTATAATAAGCAAACATTATTTTACTCCTCAGCAGTTAAAACTACAGACCACCAAAATCATTAATTTCTGGAAGTAACTGTGCACATATCCACTGTAACTCATCATACATCATTAAACAAGATAAAGGATCAAGGTTTTTACTACGACTATTTAAACACACAAACTAATTATATATGAACATTTCTACGAGGTTACCAAAGAGACTGGCATAACTAACACTGATCATAAAATCGTCTCACACTATTTTGAAACAGGAGAGGCCACAAAGAAGGATGCAACAGAGAAGACAGACATTCCAGCTTTAAGCGTATCAACTTTACCAGAAGTACACCAATAGGGATAGAGCGAAGTTATATTTTAAGTTGACTTCAAAAAGTTAAAGGCAGTAAAATTACATTAAATCAATAAATAACCATAAAAATCTGAATAACCTTCCAAGAGTAATAAAGTAGAACATTTTTGTGGTGATTTTTTACATAAGTGTCCTTCAGAAATCATAATAAGGCAACTCATAACATAAACAAAGTGATGTTTATATTTGGTCCCCATGAAAGCGGCCTTGCTTGGTGACACTTGTGATTTAATTTGAAAGATAAATGGTTCTGTGCTGAATAATAAATAATAATATAAATGTGAGAATTAAGGTTTTCTAAATGTTTCAATACTGTTTTCTACTGTGATAAACACAGTGAAATAACTTCTGCCTATTACTTAAAGTCAATTGTAAATAGACTGCAGAATGCACTTTTCAAATTGTTAGGTCTGTGATGGGATTAATCATTCTGGATGATGGTTGTCAATATAACGAGATTCATTTTTCCACAAATGATATTCTGTTTTAGTTTAGCTACAATGTAACACAAGAAAGTCTTTCAAAAAAGCTAAATGGCGTTAAACTACAATGTATTTACGACCATGAGCACAGTTACCGTGGAGGACATTTAAGCTGTGACCTTTATCTGGTAATAAAATATACTATTATAAAGCTCCTTAATTGCAGTGATTTAAAAAAAACAAACAAACAAAAAGAAGTAGGAAAGGGAGAATAGAGTTTCCTAGTAATATTCGTGGAACTTTCAGCCCAAGGTTGGCTGAATCACCAAAATTAGTGCTATTATCCATCAGTCTGCAAGGAAAATTTTGGTGAAGGTTTTGGTTACGAAAACATTAGAACGGTGTTGAGTTAATGTAAGAAGTGAAAGAATTAGTAGTGGATAAATAAATAAATACATTAATTAATAGCAATCAGTAACTACTTTAATACTAAATAAATAATTTCAGTTTGCTTTCAGGTGAATGCAGTGCAAAAATAGAAATCATTCTATATTTCTAGTCTCTGGTCCTGACCTGTCTCTGGGAAGTGTAATGAGATTTTATTTTCTGTTTAGGACATTTAAAGATTAAAATACAAACCGCAGATTAATAAAAGATAAAAATAGTGCATTTAGGAGGAGGGGCTTTAACCTGGCTGTGCCCCGTTTTATTGCACATATGCATTTCCAAGAAAAGTACTGTACCTCGTCTCCAGGAGGAAAGGCGTCATGCTCCACTTGGCTTTAAGACTGGCAGTGACGCCTTTGGGGGCTGATATTACGTGATTTATGTTCAGCAGCAGTAGCGACAGCACAATAACGCTCCTCATTGTCGCGATGGAACATGAACCTATAGCAGTGGTAGAGAGCAAAAAGGTACGCCGTCAGTTCAGCTTTTGAGACGTGCCAATGAGTGCCACGTAGTTACTCTGAGTTATTATCTCAACCTCAAAGCCAACACATGCACACACGCACACATACTCGTCGGAAGAAAAAAAAAAACAGCTCGCAAGATTATGGGAGATGCTAGAAACATGAGAGGTGCTCGTTAGCCAAGGAGAGTAATAATAAAATAACGTCTCCTCATAAGGGTCAGGCAACGGAGTGAAGTTAACTTAGCTGCAGACTACAAGTCAGCTGCCGTGACATGAACTAAAACATCCCAGCAGCGTGATTTAACTAACGGAGACCACGAGCATGGGTTGCCACAAACACGTAACAGTGGACAGACTATTATTTAGCTACAGTGTTGCCAGTAACATAGAGCTCACCCAGTCAGTGATGCTAGTGGTTTCCATGCAAAGCAAAGGGCTTCATTCAGCTGGATATTTTGGGCAGCTAACAGCCTGTACGGCTAGCCTGTTACCGGGGTTGCGGGGTGTCGAGGTGTCTCGCGCGGACCGTTATTCCTTCCCGAAAGAACCGGAAACCGGAACACAAAACGTGGGCTTTAATTATTTTCAAACACCGTTTTTTATATTGTTTATAGAGACCAAGCGAGAAAGGTCGTTGTATAATTAAATTAAATTAGATGATAATGTGGCAAATTATTCTGGCACATTGGCAGACAGCTAAAGAGACAGACGCTGAAGCTCAAACATGTTGTAGCAACACTAGTAGTGAGTGATGCGTGTGTGTGTGTGTGTGTGTGCGTGTGTGTTTGTTGAATCTCCAGTGTGAATCTCCAGACACTTCCTGTAGGCTGTGGAAAGGAAAAATCCAAAACAGTGAATCCAAAAATTAACCCAAGTTGTTACATTACGTTTAGAATAAGTTAGTTTTTGTAGCCTTCATAATGATAGTGATAATAATAATAATCATTATAATAATAATGTTATAGATTATTTGAACTACTTTAAAGCTATATCAATTATCCATTCATTCCTCTTTTTAGTTTTTATTAGATTTCCCTAAAGATCAGTAAAGGTATCTAAATCAGTGCACAAAAGATTGTTATGTATACTTTTTTGTTTGTTTGTTTGTTTGTTTTTTTGGGGGGGGGTCGTTTTTTGGTTTCTGTTTTTTTTTTTGTGACCCTACTTTGCAAATGTACCCGCAGAGAGACATTGTTGTTTTCACATGCTTGTCTTGTCTTCACATGACCGGTAAGGTATTATGTCCAAAATGTGCATACTATTTTGTGGGGAAGCAGACTATTCCTTTAAACTCAATTTCGACATCACTTTAAAAGTGCATTTAAGCCTTTCTAAATTTAATAGCCATCAAAACGTCACTATAAGGGCAGTTAGCCAATATAGTGACACAAAAATAATAGGGTTACATGACTGAGCTGCAGATAATGGGAGAATAACAGGGTGCGCAAAGGAAAAGAGATAGATAGATAGATAGATAGATAGATAGATAGATAGATAGATAGATAGATAGATAGATAGATAGATAGATAGATAGATAGATAGGTTGGAAGGTCTTTGTATTTAAATGTGAATAAATCTCAGTATTGTCTCCGTTCAATATCCGTGTGGGCTTCTGGCTTTGCACTGTGTTAAACAAGATTATGGGATGGACGGGATGGGATGAGGAGCTTTCCCAGCCCAACCGCGACGAGAGCATAACGCCTATTTGTCGGCTCGGATGCAGCAGCATCCTCTCAAACGCACTGCTTCAGTACAGTCAGTCAGTTCTGTCTCAACCCGTAAACGATGCCGTACCCTGCCGGAGGATTCATGCAGCCCAACAAGAAGCCGTGCGACATTTCTGCAGAAATAAGTATGAAGATGCACTGAACCACACTGTGATTTACACTGCATGGGACCAGCACTAGAAAGAAAGAGGGAGTCAAACTAAAAACTCTCTCCTCCGACTCCTTCGTTTTCAACTTGATACCGAGGCATGGGAGTCGTCGGCTTGGATGCAGCTCCACACCGGCTTCAGAAGTTGGACAGGCAGAGATTTAATTGCCATGACTCTTGAATACGGACAGGACTTCCAACGCAGTGCAGACGGCGTGCAGTATTTTAGAGTCCTTAAGGTGGGCTTCTCATTTTGTCTGAGTGTCTTTGGAGAGTGTTATCTGATCAACGTGTTGCGTTTAAAATATAGACATCTTTAATCTGTCTGAGGCATGGAGGAACATTGATCTCCGAAGTGTCCACGGGTGCTCCTTATTATTCACAGTAACGGAATGAAGACACTATCTTGATATGATGGATGATAGATCCAGTAAGCTCATTTTAGTTCCTATTTTAGCTGTCCTTTTTGTTATGATAGGTTATCAGTACATATGTCCCGCTGGCAGTAATTCATGCCACTTTAAGACTGAGGAGAAATTTAGAGGGGTGAGTCTACTTTCAACCCCTTATCAGGACAGCGATGATTTCTACAGAGATCAAGACCTGGAGGATGACAGCCCTCCGAAACTATCGTCGAAATTCAACTTCACTGAAAGAGACCTTGACAGACACGTGGAGTTCAACATCAAAGGGGACGACGTGATAGTGTTTTTGCACATCCAGAAGACCGGGGGGACGACTTTCGGGAGGCACTTGGTGAGGAATATTCGCTTGGAGCAGCCGTGCGACTGCAAGCCAGGGCAGAAGAAATGCACGTGCCACCGACCGGGGAAAGATGAGTCCTGGCTCTTCTCCCGGTTCTCTACGGGCTGGAGCTGCGGACTGCATGCAGACTGGACCGAGCTTACGAACTGTGTCCCTGTCATTATGGATAAGAAGGAGGCCCGGAGGAATAAAAGGTAACGCGTGAGAGTCTCATACAGAGATGCACCCAGTCCCCACAACCCTGGGGGATGCAAAACAATAATGCCCAGTTAAACCATGTGACCATAAAACCCTTAATGAATTCAAAATATAAGTTTTGCCTTTAAGGAAAATGCACTGCCTCTCTTGAGTGGAGAAATAAGGGGGGATGGAATGGGCACAGGATGGGATGGGTAGGTCTACTCATTGCTATTTCCCTGGAGGGCTTATGCAGTTGTCATATTAGGTACAGTATAGTGTACATGAACTTTTTAGGCATCCCCTGTAAGAGGTGAAACTGGAGATAGCTTCTGTAGCTCACTGTAACAACATTCATATACTGTTTTTAAACCTCTAAAATATAAATCTCCTGCAAACAGTTAACAGTTAATTGTGCTTAATTGTGCTAAACACCTATCCAAATAACTACTAATATAACTACTTATATAATTCAAATAAATCTCCAGTGATACAACCTCCTGAAAATGAACAGAGAATTCTATAAAAGCCACATACTCTGAATCATTCTTTGCCCAACTTTTATCCTTGAGGTGTTGATAAAGTTGTTAAAAAGCTCATGCTCGAGTGCAACTCCTACATCAGTAGCTACTCACAATTCTCTGTGCACCCTTGGCCTTTATGTCTTGCGGTGATGAGTCCCTCTGAGGTGTTTTTTTTTTTTTCTTTGTTGTTGTTGTTGGCACACAAAAGCAGTGCGCCACTCCTGTACCACATTAAGTCTCCTCATTTGAAGCCATCTTTACTTCATGACCGAGTTCGAATTTTTCCAGGATGTTTGTTTGTTTGTTTGGTTCCTGTGAGGTGTGATGTCATCTCACAGGAAATGTGGAGAAGACCTGCTTAATTCAAAACCCATTATCCGTCAGCGTGTTGTGTGGTAATTACAGTTAAAAAGACATTTGCAAATGCTTCTACTAATGTACAGTCTTGTACAATTACTAAAAGTGGGTGTACTGCAATGAAGCATCCAGTGGATGAGCAATGCGTGTTTGAGTGTTTTCGCTTCGCAAAGTGGATATGTGTATATTTCCGAGCAGCTTCCACTGATTCTTTTAAAAAACTGCAGTAGAAGATACTTGTGCAAGTACTACAAACCGAAGGTGTACTGGCCAAATGTCTTGTTACATTTGTTTAAACTGCAGACAATTTCCTTCTCTGTTTAAATATATATATATATATATATATATATATATATATATATATATATATGTATATATTACACTGAAGTACTTGAGCGCATGATTTATTTCTGCTGTGCCAAGTGTTTTCTTTACTCAGGGAAGTGCTCACTAGATGCGACAGCTCTTCATTTCACAGCTGCAGCATCCATTCTGCTCTTACAGTCCTCTCATGCCTTGTTCCTCAGTGCGCTCCCGCAGCATCTATTCTGAGATTATTCTGCCACGACGACCGAGACTGTTGGCAGACACATTATGTTAGACCACCTCACTAACCAGCCACTGCATAAGGCACATTTATATGCCATTTGAAAGAGATGACTAACAGCGTTATGCAAATTTTATCCTCATAATTAATTTGTGTATGACAAATGCCTTAAATTATAATATCATAAATGGTATAAGGTCAAAGTAAAAAAAAAATCACCCTTGCACAGCAAAACATGCCATTTGTAATAAAAAAAATACTATAATCCACTTAGAAAAATGTTTAGTCCACCTAAGGGCACGCCGGAGGAATGCCAATACTATGTCACTGCCAAATTCAGATGGTACGGCCTTGTTTTGTGGATGGGAGCCTCTGAGATTGAGTGGCTGTCTGAGATTGAGTCCTGAGTATACGACTTGTCGGCTCTTGAGGTGGCAGTAAAGGGAGGCCGGGGAAGGAGGGCTGTGATGGCACTGCCTGCGTGGTATGGTGTGGCCTTTTCAGCCAGGCGGTGCGTGCTGCATGGCGAGCCAGCCGCACGGCCCAGGAAAGGTCAGGCGTGTCAGACTGGATCAGCGTGTCCTGCGGTGTAGCTCCTCTGGAGAGTGCTGTCAGTCAGGGGAGAAGCGGAGCAGGCAGGCAGCCTCTCTTCAGGGACTTTTTGGAGAAACATACTTCTAAGTGCTGTCCTCTTAAGTTGCTTTGTGGAGAGCGTCATAGTATTACCTTGTCTGCTGCATGAATTTGGCTGGCTGAGCAGGTTGTTTTTCCTCTCAGGCGACTTCAGAGTTCTCTGCTGAGGACTGCTGCTGGAATTATTTCTGATTGGTACATGTTCATTATCTAACTTTCCAGTCAGGAGTAACTCATGCAGATGTATTCAGTGTGACACTGGGCCGCAAAACAAGGTGCTGATTTTGAAAATGTATTTAACGCTAATGCGCCAAGAACTGACTGAGTAAATGATGTCTTCAGAAGCCTGTGTAATAAAAGGTTAGTATTAGAGAAATATCTGATGTTCTTCTCTACTGAAATTGAAGCGAGCTCAGTGTGATATTCTACCACCAGGTGCAGCTGAACATCTGTCACAGAGATAAATAAACAACAGCAGAACTTTATTGTTGGTCTGAGGCAAATAAACTCTCAAATGAATCAGCGTGTCAGTCAGTAAATGTATGTAAAAATAATCTGATTTGTTCTGTGTATGAGAAGATAACAGTAAAATGAAAAAAAAAATCATTTAATAAAATGACTTAATTTGATGTTTACAATGTTAATGCTTGCCACAGTTTGCAGAGTGTACAATCCACATAATCTCTAAGATCTCTCAACCAAAACCCGGAAACATGCATTATCTTTCAAACACGAGAAAAGACTTGCATTGAAAAGTTTATCAGCTATTTAAAATGTGGGAGTGGGATCTTGTCATTTTTTCCCCATATTCCTCTTTATATCATAAATTTTTCACAGCTCCACCACAACAGCAAATATAAAAGCCTATACTTCATTAGTGTTTGACATGCACTCGAGCGCTGACGTGATAAAACAGATGTTCTGGTGATGCTTTTGCACTAGAATTCATCAGGGTCACCCTCCTGTTGCATAACGTTCACAATGTCAGCATCTCTCACAGTCTACAGGGCAGATCGGATGCTTCAGCAGAATTAAGGCTTTGCTTGGCTCTCGCTATTTCAGCATTTGGTATTTAAGTGACATTTAATGGTCAAGTCTTTGAATTAGGGCTAAGTTAATTTGAACTTTATGGTACCTTGTCCTTTTATTGTATCGAAGCAATATTTCGCTTTAGTTGAACTTCTGTGATGCTGGTCTCATATGAGTTCAAGCACAGCCAACCCATTATGTGTTTCACAGATATTAATAATCATTTTTACCGTCTGGTTTCGTTTTGAATTCATGTTAGGTCTTGGCTGAATTTTGGTTCAGACTGTCACAAACAGCTGGGAGTAAATTTCTTTTTCAATCAGTGATTGATTCTTGTATTAATTAAGCACCATTTTACATCATTATTGTCAGATAGATGTACACAGCAGCTGCCAAAGCACAAGGTCAAGAATATCACAATAAATATGTGAAAATTTTGGTTAATTGCACAGCAAGAACAAGACACCACATTCCCCAGCTGTCATTAGCAGTGTAATATATGTGGATTAAAAACTACCTTTCATCCAGGGTAGTGTGCTCTACAAGTAACTGACAAGCTGGTACTAAGTAAAGCAATTTCATAAATAAAAAATAAAAAGCCACATCAATAAGATTTTAGTTAAACCATTCAGTTCTCTTTTCATAGTTTCTTTGCTATTCATAAATATAACCCTTCTTTAGAGCTGCTGGTGTGCAGATCATTCTGCTGTCACTTCCCTGAGGCCTGCTTCTGCAGCACAAATCCATTAAAACTGGGATGCGTGTCTTATTTGAACCATTATTATTTGATATTCTTTGTTATAACTTATTAAGACACTGCACAGATGCACTCACTGTTAATGTAAATGACTCATCCTTTTGCATAAGCAACATTTCCACCTTCTAGTTTTTCTCCAGTTTCTGTCTGTTTGTGTTTGCAGTATAGCCACATGCAGATAAAACTGGTCTATAAACCTGTAACCAAGTCAGTAAGATTTGAAAATGTCCTACTATTGACTCAGTAGTTGTAAAAAAAAAAAAAAAAGGTTATAACTACAAACTCTAAACACCAACTCAGAAAATGTAGTCATGAATGTGGAGCATTTACTGAAAGCAAACCAATAACACATTTTACCATTATCTCATGTTAGCAATACAATTCAGGTTTGAAAATGAAAACAGGAAGCTCCAGTGAATGTAGTTATAATAGACAGCACTGAAATTATAGTTTTTGTTGGTAGATGATGGGTTTGTGTGGTCACTTTTCCTTAAAACCTTAATTTTGTGTATATTTGTGCAGCCCATAAGCATCCACATGGAGATGGAAAGATATTGAGAGCACTTTTTGGACAGCCCCTCCGGTTTCACTTTATCTTATTTCCTCCCTCCTTTTTTTGCTGTTGCCTCGTGATAATATCACGCATATGCTGATGTTGCACTTTTTATCAATTATACAATCTTCATTAGCAGCTTTCTTGTTGCGTATGCATAATGAACGCTCAGTTCAGGAGTACAAAGAGACCAGCGTCAAAACACAGCACAGCACAGACCCTCGTCGATGCTCTGATTGAATGAAACGCTGAAATAGAGCGAGAGAGAGACATGTGCCTATTTAGCAATGTCCTCTACTGTGATTCTGAAAATCGATTTCAGGATCACAGCATCCTCAAGGTTTTCATGTTATGTGGACTGTTTTCAAAGTTGAGTGTATTGTGTTTTGGCCTGAAAAGGCAGAGATAACGAAGGATTTGAAACTTGAGCAAAATGATAGCACTGTTTGGTTTTGGGTCTTTTTAATCATCTTTTATTGTAGATTATCACTTTGAAAAATGTGGATGTATCCTAGTTGTGGAGTTACACATTATGTATCTTTGTGTTACTGTAAATGCACTATGCAATATAAATTGTTCTATTGGAAGCTGAAGGAAAATATCCTCCATATTATGAGGTCATTGGTATTAATATTAATGATTACTTTAGCTTAAAGTTTGACTAGCAACAAAGTGAAGCAGCTACCAGAATAATTCTTTATTCATCGGTAATTTGGTGCCACTTTATTAGCAGATGAAGCTACTTTATCCCTGTTTCCCAGAACTGTGAAAGTTCCTGCCAAAAGCATATTTTTTGCCCGCCAGTCTTCAAAATAACATATTCACATTCCCTTCATTTCTGCAGCAGTCCAGCAGGAGCAGTAACCAGTGTTATTCCTTACTCACCCGAATGACATGCCCGAATCCTTGGCTGAATAACACCCCACATCATATTTTATTCATAATAAGTGATGCAGAGAGGGCTGCAATTACTGTGTGGTCGTTACCACTTACAGCTCTGATCAGTGAACCGTGCATGTCTCACTCTGTCTGCTACCTGCGTATGACATCTACCAATGTTAGGCATATTCCTGAATCAGCATGTGGGAGGGGAGTCATTAACAGCCTGACCTAAATGAACTTGAATGCGGTGAGCAGCTGTATTTTACATGTTGTCATCTGCGTTCCCGCTTTTGTATTTACAAAAATAGCTTGTCAGTTTGACTTCATCCAAGTCATGTTGTAGTTTGTTTTTTTCATTTCAAGAGGATCGAGGTCGTTTTGACCTTGAAAACAGCAGCACGTAAAACAAATGGCTCTCTTTCCTTTTTTTTTGATATTCTGCCATTTTTCTTCTTTGTCTGACCAATGCGCTGTTAGGCTATGTGAGAATAAAAAGAATAGCATTCATTTGAAACTTTTGTTAAATACATAACATATCGTAACAACAAATAGAGCATTTCTCTTGTTGCTCTCTATGAACTCGGACTTTCTGAGCTGAGTGGAGAAGGGAAAGTGCAGACTCGCTGAACCAGCAGGGTAATGGATGCCCTCTGGGCACAGATGAACCTGAATGAGGAAAGTTGAGCAGATTTACAGTTCCGGTCGTATCTTTGGATGTAGGAGGGAAAGTGCTCATCAAAATGATGGGATGTTTAGTATGTGTGAAGCTGAGAGTGCCCTTGCAGGCTTTGGACTTCCAGGGTGCGCAGATTGCTTTTCCTGTGTCATTAATTTGAGTCGTCATTGCTGGCAGGCCTAATCCAGTTAGTAGCGTTACCTCTACAGAGGGTACAACAGCATATGTCAAGCACTTGTTCACCAGTGTGACAAATAAAATTCAAATTGGGCTATGTAGGGGGAGAATGTGAAGGACTTGTTTTTTTCAGAAGAACCATTTAATGCTTTTCTCACGTGAAAATTTTCAAGTACAAGTTTCAAGTTTAATTTGAGTATGTAATGTATATGAGTGGGAAAACAAAGACTCGTTTGCGCAGCAGCTTTTTTTGTCGCTTTCGAGGGTAGATGACATTTTTGAGAGGAGAACCATTCAAAAGCTTGACCAGAACAAGGACACCACTCATCCAGCTGGACTCAGCACATGGCCTAATGGGCATACTGCGCTATCCAGTTGGTCATATTGTACAATCCAACGTGACAGTGCACAGAGATCCAAATTGGAAACAGAAGGAATTTGCATTTCCACTTGAAAGCACTCTCTCAGCTATGGCATTTATATACTATTAGTGGATCAAATTAGTCATTATTGTGAAAGAAAACAATAGTATTCCTAACATATATTTTAAAAATATATATATGTTAGGGAGATAAAAAGACATTTCCAGCATAAACACATTTTTTTTCAAATTTCAGAATGTGCCATTGCTTTCACATCAAGTATTTATCAGATTAATCAGACTGGCATGCTTGTGTTATATCATTTTATTTTTCAATTGCTTTGTCACTACTCATTGCCATCGTGGACGACTTAATTGGACGGCAACCTGACTCGCCACGCAGCTAACACCTGGACAAGGTGCAGTATCTCCTGGTTGTTGGACCTCGTCTGGATTGGGGGTGTCCTGTTTGGTCAAGCCTTTGAAGTGTAAGTGGAACTGCTATAGCAACTACCCATCTGGGGAGGCAAAAAGTCGGAGTAATAAGAACAAAAACAATCAAACAAACGAACACAAAGGGCATGCAGAGGGTTGGATGCAAGGGACAGGGTGAGATGGAGACAGATATTCTACTGCAGCGGTCCCCAACCCCCGGGTCACAGGCCAGTACCGGTCCATGAGTCGTTTGGTACCGGGCCGCAAGAGTTGAGGCTCGGCTGTGAAATTTATGGTTTTCAGGGTTTTTATTATTTTTTTATCATTTTTATCATTAACTCGGTTTCCCTGGGTCTTTTCCCGTCTGATATGAATAAATCTTCTTTTTTTTGGTACTGGTACTGGTTTTATTTTGTTGTATTTATCCGTGACACCTTAAAAGCCGGTCCGTGAACATATTGTCGGACATAAAGTGGTCCGTGGTGCAAAAAAGGTTGGGGACCGCTGTTCTGCTGTCTTGATCCCTAAAGGGAACAGCCAAAAGAAGAAGCAAGACAAAAATAAATACAACAAAAAACAACTGACATTCACTTAAGGCTTAAATCTTGAAAGGGGTCACAGTCAACTAGCATGACTGTGAAACAGAACCTGCCTCCTTATTAGTGTGACTGATGAATAACATATGGTGTATTCCAAGGGACTGTGCACCAACCATTGCTGCCTGATACGTAACAAACTGTTGCACTATTGTTTAGTGCAGGTCGATTAAGTGATTACATTCAAAACAATGGCCCTTATAAGCCCTTGCAATATTAGCATTTGGGGATGGGGGGGGTGCTGTTATGGATCTTTGTCATTGTCCCTCAGCCTGAACTGTTCGAGATGTGGCTTAGTGGGGTTTTTCTGCTCTAAGAGCCACTCTAAGTAATGAAAACTGCTCAGTTTGCCAGGACAGGTTTTCGGATTCTCTGGTGCCGCTGTCAAATACTTGCTGGTCCGGCAAATATGAATCTCCAGTCCTCTGATTCAGCTCCTATAGTGTGATTAATAGTTAGCTTGGTGTCAAGTGAATGGCTAGGAGCCTCCAGTCACAGTCATCTGGAAGCTGGTTTGCAAAATTTGGTTAGATTTAAATCCCCTAAACTTTCTTGTTGTATCATGTACCGCAGTGCAGCACAGTCACTTTCACAGTGTTTCCATTGATAACATTTGGTCTTTTCATAATTTAATCCAAGCTATCACAAACATGAATACCCTGCTTTATCTCTAAACTTTGTTCAACTGTGATCTCTCAGTGCTGTCACGGAGCCAGACTTTTACTTACCGGTCAGCTTTTGATCAGAGTGAGAACACCTGCTCGACTGAGGTAAAAAGAAAAGGAGCAAAGCGCCTCACGCTGATCTGTGTAAATGTAGTCATCAGTGTGATGAAAATGAGTCAGCTGGTGCAGTGATTCAAAGATTCTGTGTTTAACGTCCCCATGAGGCCTATTTCGTGGCTGAGCCGCTGAAAATGCTTCTATTATCAAAGGGGCAATTAACTTTGGCTCTGTTTCCCTCTAATTGAGAAAAGAACATTCTAGTTCTGTACTACAAACAGTCCATAAAAAGTAATTGTGCAAAACTAAAAGAATTTCCCCATAAATTCTTTATTATTTGCTGATCGGGAGCAGCCGGGAGCAACCCGATCAGCACGCTCATGAATATTGCTTTAATGACACTCGTTGTTCCTTTGTAACAGCGTCTCAGCTTTTTGTGCTGTAGTTAAAAAAAATAAATCTGGTTTTAGCCTCTTTTAACCAGTTTAGCAATTTTTAAATGCAAGACCCAACATGACTGGATGCACGAAGCTGTTTAAGCTTAATTTGTAGCTTTGATTCATATAAACAGATCAAATAGATCAGATTTGCTTTGTGTCCTCTCGTCTTTGTTTGTGTGCGTGTGTGTGTGTGTTGTTCATACTTATGCCAGGACTTGACGTAAATGACATCAAACATTGACTTGTAAAATGCCACAAAAGGTGCCTGGCTGTGTTATTTCTCAACTGATACCTGTAAGGCCCAATGAAAGGCCTGTGCCAGGAATAACAGCCTCTGGAGTTGATTTATTATAACAACCAGGAGAAAGGTCATCTGTCCTTATCTGGGGCACGATGGTGACAGGTAAGTTATACAGTGGGGAGGCTAGCTAAAGCTGGCTGCCTCGCGCAGCTCCCCAATTTGGATTCAGAGATTGACGGAGCACCTGGCACACTTAAGAGTGTAAGTGCAGGTGGAGTCACCTTCACAGACTAATCTCCTGCCACCGAGGAGGACGACATTCTCGCTGTTTTGATGCTGTAATAGTTAGTGCCGCCTGGCAATGTGGTGAAATGAATAAAACTTTAGCTCTGTGCTTCAGGACCGCCTCACTGCCGGGAGACGATGCGTTCCAAAAATCGGTCACGGGACGTATGTATGCAATGAAACGGTAATCCATAAAATATGTGGAGCTGATAAAATCTTTACTGCTGGTCTCCTCTGCATCTTCCCCATCCTGTGGCATCAGCCAGACTTGTGAGAGAGATCTGAATAATCTCACTGAACAGATTGCAGTCCAGATTGCCTCTTAAATTTCTGCATTTATAAATAGGCGCGTTCCTTTTTTTTATTTTTGCTAAATCGTTATAGATACTTGATTAGCAGCATCTCAGTTTTATTGATGTTCCATACAGAATGTGTAATCTAAACAATTTTCCCATGTGCAACTCCCCATGCATAGCTTTTCCCCATCTATTTAACATTCTCTATATTTTTTTAATGAGTGTGAAGGCAGAAAGCATCTAAAGCTGTTGTGTATTGTTGTCTGTTATGGTGAATGAAAAATAGTTTATTTCCCACTGGAAAAGGATTTCCTCCTTTAGATCAATCTCTATTCACTCCCACCTACGATATTGCAATATAAATTGGGTCCCAGGCCACAGTATAATAAGTATGGATTGAAAATGTGCCCTAACAGTACAGGACTAGAGAGGAGACTAACATCTTGCGGCATCACAGAGTGCTGGTGTGGAACAAATAGCATTATGTCCCAGCACGTGTTGTGATACAGCACATCAACCTCATCATAGGAATCTGATGTCCCTCAATGTGAGCCAGTTCTCTCGAGGCGCCAGATGAATGGCTACAAAACAGAGCTTTAAATCCCTCCCTCAAATCCAGGGATCAGTTAACTTCCCATCAATCCCTGTTCTGCGACGGAGAGTGGACTTTGCTTCATTCATCATTCCGTGTAAGCCTCCCCTCCTATGTTTGGAATCTGAGGTGTGAATTTGTTTACTCTCTCGCGCTCCGAGTGCGGCGAGAGGAAATTGTCCTAACGCTGGTGGCATTTGCTTCACTTGTAATACCGGGCGTGCCTGCGAATCAGGAGAAATTATGGAGGGAAGAAAAGTATTAAGTGCCTCCGAGTGTCTCCTTTTGAACAGCGCGCATGAATTATCAGGAAATGGCTCTTTTCCTCACAGTGTCATCAGTTTCAAGAATGGCTGTAATATGTGTGAGTTTATACCCAAACTACAGAAATTAACATTCAGTTTTCACACACCTGCTAAAGACAATATAATGAGGAAGCCAATTTGGATGTTTTGAGAGCTTTCAGCACCAACATGCTTTGCTGTTGCTGGGCTGTTTCGGGTCTGGCAGTGCAATGCAGGGTGCCAACATGACTAATGGGCCTAATGTGGAACCTCTATCGACTTGCACAAAAATACTCAGGGATTGATTTGACTGCTTATGCCACTGCCATAATCTCCCTTCCAATGATACCGTTTCGCAGCTATTTGTACTGCTTTGTGCCGCCTTGTTCTTTTTTTTCTTCTTATCATACAAGAATATATGCTGCTTAGTTCAGAAACCATATGTGGCATCGGTTTACCTTGTTGCCTTTGCATGACAATAATGGATGTGGCTATATGCAGGTAACAAAATGTTTTGACTGTGCATTTACACCCACTCTACAAGCGTCTTGAACTCTGGTAGAGGCATAAAAAAAAGGTTGTGGAGGGACTGGAGGGAGTCCAAACAGTGGGTAAGGGGTGGGATCTACCGTGGACAGGTTAGCAGCCCATTAACACAGGGAGACAGGCAATTATTCATGCTCACATTTACACAATTTAGAATCACCAATTAACCTGCATGTCTTTGGAATGTGGGAGGAAGCCGGTGCATCTGGTAAAAACATGCACCACCATGCCATCCATCTGCATCATGATTCTCATCACTTTCATTCGTATCAAAGCATTGAGTGAGCCTCATTTGATTTTCAGCGTGTTCCAGCATCGATGGGTCTACAAAGTTAAGAGAGAAGCGGCATTATTTTATGTTACATTTAAAAGCAGCCTTGTAATTTTCTAACCTGTCAAACGCCTACTGTGATGTCTTAGAAGGATTTGTGGGTGTGTGGTCACTTTAGTGTTTCACAGAACTTCTTTACAAACTCAGCACTTAGAGAATGAAATAATGTCTATTAGTATAGACACATTATAACACTGGTTAGCTCAAATTTCTTACCTGGGATTGTTGTAGACATGCATACCTTTTTAACTCTTTCTACATAAAGACAATGTCTGAAGATCTCCTCTGTACCCTTTGTGACCAATTTTGACACCTCAGTATAAATCAATACAGACGTGGTTTGATGACCATTAGAAAAGATTCTGGGTTTTTTCCAAAGGTAGCCGCATGGAGACCACCCTCACTACCTTCTGATGCACATTCAGTCATGTAGTTCTACAAACCACTCAGTTCAGAAAAGCACTTCACGAGCTATCCCTAGTAGGTTTTCAAGGGGTAAAAAGTTAAAACCCAGTTGTGAGAAAATAATCACCACAGCAACTGTAAACATATGTGCTCACCCCGTGTGTATTGACTGCTTTTCGAGGTCTGCTCTCCTGAAGTGAGCAGAGCTATAAGCAGCTATTCCGAGACATGGCCTTTCCATGTAGATGATTGATTCAGGTACAGTGAGGAAGGAGAGGAGGGCTCAGGCTTTGGGCTGTGTCCGTTAATCATACTGTATTACCACACAGGAGGCATTTATCACCAAACACCAAAGGCTTCAGTCCATGGGGAACACTGAAACCAATCTCATCGCTTACATGCAATCCATCTAGGTCCACAAAAAACAGCAATGTTGAGCGCTACCACATTTATTTTCTCTGTAAGAGGAGAAGGATATTCTAAAGAAAAGTAAGAAACCTAAAAAAAAAAAAAAAAACACCCCACAGAAAACAAACCTGAAGAAAAGTAGGGCTTTTGAGAGACTTTGGAATACTCTCTTTTTTAAACTTTTTTTTTTTTTTAACCTGTGTGGTGTTGTTGTCACAGCAGGATGTGCAAGCATCAAGCTTGGCCCCTGGGCGATCTGAGTAGAACTACAGCTTCTACACAGATAGGCTTTAATGTTTCAGGTACCAGTAAGATGATGAAATAGGAGTTTGGAAAGTCGGAGAGTACATTTTTTTAATCCTTTCTCGCTATGATCACTAATTATTTTCTCATCATTTGATTACTACTTTGTATTTGTCATTATTCCCTGTTTATAATAGCATCGAAGGCAGCTGTATTTTTATTTATTTTTTCTCACAGAGCTGTTGTTTGTGTGAACTCAGCCTTGACTGAGTGAAGCTCATGGACCCATGGGTGTCACAGCCAAAGCCATGTGGTGTATTTGGAGTTCATTCTCTTATCCTATTGGCTCCTAGTCAAAATCTACCTTTTCCAGCAAATTTTCAGTTTATAATCAACAAAATGTGTTGCTAATCCAGTTTTCTAGAGGATGCCCCACATGTACAATGCTTCCAGACAAAACTGCACTTTTGTTAGACAATTGTTTTCCTGTTGTTGTTTTTGTCTATAGAAAGGAGAACGATCCACAGTTTCTCTCAACTCTGTCTGGAATTCATAAATTGCCTTTGTGTTTCATCATCTGCCAGTGATTACCAATGCAGCCAACATTATTATTGGCTAACAGTGAGAATGATGGAGTAGAAAAACAAAAATAGACTGGCTAGGTTAAAGCTTTCCTCTCAGGTATAAACAACTGACTTTGCAATTTATTCCACAATGTTCAGACATGATAGTTCAAGACTAGAATGGCAGGCTAAACTCTTATGTATAGTTTTGGTTTAAGCATGCAGCCCTGCACTAAAGCTTCAGGCCACTACTGATTTCTTTATATTTTGCTTCAAAATAGCCAGGCTTGTCATTTTGTCATTTGTCAAGTGGTCTTGGGCAATAGTTCTCCAGGCTTTCAGAAGGTCTCTGAAAGCTTTTCTTTGAAAGCTTTTTCTTTCAGTTGATCCATCTAATGTTTACTGAAGCCTCATCAGAAATCATCTCACTGGAAGTGTGGCCATCAAGAAGCCATTCTTAAGGAAGGGAAATGAGAAGAAAAAGCTGTGGTATGCCACATTACGCAAGAACTGGACTGAAAATTGGTGTTAACGGGTATTATGGAGTGATAAATCCAAATGTGATATTTCAGGTTCAAATGCTAATTAATATGATGTCTGGAGCATCAACAGCCATCTGTAAAGCACGGTGGAGGCACTGTCATGGTTTGCGGCTGCATTTCAGCCAGTGGTGTTGGGGATTCTGTCATTGGATTGGATTATGAAAGCAGAAAGGTGCTCCACCATGCAATACCAACAAGAAACTGTCTGATTGGCAAGCTTCTTATTGACTTTATTTTTCAGCGTGACATTGCTCTCAATCACACTGCCAATGCGGTAAAAGCATACCTGGGTAGAAAAACACACAAAGGACCACTATCAGTCTTGGATTGATTTCCCCAGAACCCAGGTCCATTATTGAAGCAGTGTGGGATCATCTTGGGAATAGAATAGAACAAAAGGCAGCCAACAGCCACAGGAGAGCTTTGAAGAACGCCAGAGAACTATTCCTGACGACTACTTAAGGGATCAAAAATAGCCTTTATTTCCATGCATGTTTGCATATTTTTAATAAATCGCTGCACCTATTTCCCATTTTCCTGGCAAAACATAAAAAATGAGGTGGCTTGAGACTTTTTCACATTACTGTATATTAATGGGTTGTGATCAGTAATGATATAAAATAAGCTCATTTAATCAAGTAGAAAGAAATCAAATCCAGGCTTTTATTACTTATGAACAGCCACTGGGTGATCCTGTTTAAACACATCCCTGGCATTGTGGATAAAGTTTCTGTTTTTCAATCCAGTTTTGGACATTTTCCAAATAAGAATTGAATGAATGCATTTGAATCAGAAAACAGTCAGTCTGTTTTAAAAGATTTTCTCAAAAGCAGTAAAGAGGAAACCAATGAGCAAACAAGCCAGGGTGGAAAATGACTATCAGACACATGAGCTTTCAGCTTAGTAGACCTTCCCAAAAGCATAGACTGCTTTATTGTAATTTGGGCCATAATTTGCTAAATTAATATCATGTTGTATTACAGTAAATAGGATTTGAGACTGAGACCAATCTAAGACTAATGAGGAAACTATAATGTCACAGATCATATAATCAGTGGTGTTATTTTTCCCTTAAACGTCTATAAAGTCAGTTTTATTTTTATAACCTAAGAATTTGCCCCCTGCTGGTCATTAAAAACAATGCATTTAACGCTCTTCTAATTTCATTTCCAGGAAATGCTTTGAATCATATTCTGATAGCGAGGGTCTCCAAAGCCGATGTAAAGAACAAAACTCTTATAAGGTGCTTTCTCTGGTGTTTTTTTGTAGTGTACTTCAGGTTAGCATTTATTGGCTAGTTTGCATGGCTGAACTTATCCATCGCATGCACTAGCGTGTAAAGAAGCTTGCTCCAAAAGTGTTTTATCTAAAGAAAGCATGTAATTTGTTCACCATCACAGCTCAGTTAAGTACTGTGAAGCAAAAATGAAACTGTGACTTGAACCACCCCCACCACGGTGCCAGATAATATTCTCCCTGATTACTGGCCTCCAGGATCCTCATGTACAGGCTGCACTCACACCCTCTAACATCTAACATTAGCCGCACTAATGGTTTTCACAGTGGGGGGGGAGGGGTTGTGTTTAAAGGCTGTGAAATAATGTGTCTCTGTATGGCAGGACTCTCCTTTTGTCCTGAGTGAAAGCTCAAGTAAAAAGCTTATTACACACCAAAGGCTACAATTACTGAGGAGATGTTAAGCCTTCGGTTGAGACACATTTTTTAATATCAAAATTTCTGGAATATAATAGCAATGTAAGAGATTTGAAAAAAAAACCTTTGTTCCACCCTTTTTAGGAGCATTTCAGTCTGCACAGGTTGATTCTGACTTACAATACAGCTTCACTGACAAGACTTTTTAGTGACTTTTGAGTTTTGCAGCTTTTTCCCACTGAATGGACCTAAAAGAAAGCTAATGTATTTTCTCCACAGCCTGCCATCCTCTCTGCATGCAATCTGTTGATCATGAAAAGCTGCATCGTAGTAAACAAGTTTGCCCACAGGGAATCTTACCATGAAGATGTCAGCCTGACATTTACATTGAAATGCAAAGTGCGACTAGGTAAGGTTACACTTCTGACTCCGGCTGTAATTGTTTAAAAGCAAAGTCTCAGACCCACGTTCTCTGAGGGCCCTTTGCACTATTGCTTGATAAATATAGCAAGCAGATGCCTGTTTACACACGCACCTCTGATGAGCAGCTGTTTTTTGCCACGTTAACAAGACAACGTCTAAGCCAAAGCAGCCGTGCTGTTTTTAATTAACTGACCACACTTGCAATCACAGTGATGTCTTCTGTGTTGTCTGGTGCAAGTACATCAAAGTCAAACATGTTCCCAGCAGTCTGCATTTGAGGTGAAGTTTTTGCTTTCTTTCATTTTTTTTTTCTCGTCTGAGAGCTAAATGGAAATGTGCTGTGAAGCTTTTTAATGTCAACATGTGGACGCTTCAGCTCAATGGAACACTGGCAGATACACACACACACATACACACATCCAATCGCACTCCTCCCCCAGTCTTTACAAGAGTGACAGGTCATCCAGAAATTTATATTCATGGCTGGAAATGGAAATGGAACAACCAAGAGGGGTGTCCTGCCGCGCTACCACCAGTTACTGAGGTGCACTGGAGGGGAGAGAGTGACATTTAACAGCGTGAAGATGAGGGGCCTCCGACCAGCTTGCAGCAGATGCACTGGTACATATAGAAACGGTACAGATGGTCTTTAAAGTGAGGCGGGGGAAGCTGAGAGGAATGGTCCCCGGAGCTGAGGGAGTTATTTCATGTAGCCACCACCTTGCCGCAGTCAAGGGAGACAAACAGGAAAATCAATACTCCCACTCAGGACAGTTCACTACAAGGGCCTCCCTCAGCAGGCCTGTCTGTCAGAATCAGTCCCTCAAGTGGTCTGGGATGTGAACTGCTGACAAGGTAGGTGTCAGAGCACACTGATCACACTCTTACAGCGCGACTGAAGTCTTGTTCAGCACCGTGGACAGCTCCAGAAAGACAGTGACAAACCCCAGCAAATTGGTCCCAAGCTTATCAGCCCTTTGTCATATTAACATCATTGTCATTGCCTGGCACTAACATCAAATCATCATTTACCTAATATACATATTACATTTTTATATTGTTTAAATAAAGTTAGGGGCTTAATTCACTTTTTCTGTTTTAATCATAGCTACGTTCTTTAGATGAAGAATTTCAACCAACATTAATGACATCATCCATTAGAAACACTGACTGTACGGCAATAGCCACCATGACGCCCAGAATCCTCATGCTGAATATTTTTGCCACAGCCCGTCTACGTTTTGTGCCCTCTGCATACTGCCACAATTGCATTTCTCTATGTATTTAAAAATGTTTACCTCAAAGTAAACGGAGAAAGTGGTGCTGAAGAGAAACATTGTCAACATCAAAGCTGATATAAAAAATAAAAAGAAGAAATAAGATTAACTGTCTGTGAGAATGAAACAGGTGAAGGACAAGAAGCAGCCGTCTGTCAGCATAAATCGGGCAAACAAACTGCAGTGGAAAAAAATCTATATTCTCCATGATCTTTGTGTTAGTGTCGAGAAATTAGACCATAAGTACCATCTTTAATGAAAGTTAAGATAAGACAGAAAAACACAAATAATAATAATAATGATAATAATGATGATGATAATAATAATAATAATGATAGAAACAAGTATTTTCGTCATCATAAATCAAAGTAAACATTTTGTCCTGCACACCTTTTTAGGTACATCCATCCATTTCAATAATATCCCTGTAAAATAGGGAGTAGAAGACAGAGTAGCAGTCACATTTATCCACAGTATCTGCAGAAAGAGTGTGAGAATAGGAAGGGGGTGGGGGGGCGGGGGCAGTGAGTCCTGCCAATGGTAATGAAGCTACCACTACAAATGGGCTAGTCATTCATGATTAACCGGCGTGTCATGCCTGAAGTAATTGCCTTAATTAGCTATTGAACAGGTTTCAGGGTTAATGGGACAACAGGTTGGCAGTGAACCTGATTTACTGTTGGAAGTTAATGATTTTACTCTCATCTTCCACTCATTCCTCAAAATGATTTGATTAACAGTAAGGGAGAACCAGATCCCCTTGTTTGTTAATACAAAATCAATTTCATGGCTGGCTGAGCTATCTCTGACAGTGTTTTTGTTAGGCGAGCAAGGTCTTCAGTCAGCCACTGGAGACAGGACAAACATAGGCAGGCCGGTAGAAGAGCGCAGACGGTAAATCTGCCAGTCCTATTGCAGTGCAGTACTGGTGGTTGGGAGCTGGCAGCTTTCCCACTCTGCCCACAAATTCACCTCCACTAAGCTTTTCTGTCATGACTACCAGCCAATCCAGTGTGTTTTCCCTAAGACTGTGTCAGAGGAATAAGCCTATGCGAGTAATTGGGAAGCAGGTACCGTAAAGTCTCCCCTGTGAGGCAGGATCAGTGTGTTTAGAAGTGTGCTTTGTGTGGAATGCCAGAGGGGCGAACGTGTAAAGATATTGTCCTCCAATCCTCATACGCCAAGGCCACTTAATTGGTAAAGCAATGGTTCTTTATTGAATAGAGGTCAAAATATAACTGCCTTTTTACGCTTAACCTCAATTTTTCTCACTGAAAACAGTTTAGACAAACAATTTGGCTCTGCTTCTTTGTGGCATATTATGCCTACAGCATGGCTAGGGCATTTTGGCAGAGCTCACAAGCTGATTTCAGAGGAGTTAGAGCTTGAGCACATTCGCTGTAGGAATATTACAGCAATTGATTTTTTTTCTTTTTCTGTCACAAATTGCTTTTACTTAGCACTATCCATGATTAGAATAGGTGGGTGACTGCAGCATGCATCCAACAAAGCTGCAGGTTTTACTTTGTTGCAGCATTTTACAGTTATAATACAGCTATTTGTGCAAGCTATATTAACATGTGCAGACATCTCTGAGCCTTTAAACTACTATCATCATTAGTTTCTCAACTCTTCGTGCATGTACCTGCAACTTAAGCTCACTTAATTTCAGCTACAGCAATTAACTGATTAATCAATTAGAAGATTATGAATGATCGGAAGATTTATAATCAGTAAACTCTTTGTTAAGCCAAAATACCAAAACATATTGGTTGGTTTCTCGGGCTCTGTCTAATAATATCTTTGGGTTTTTGGGTGACAAAAGGAAACAAGAAATTGGATAGATTTTTTTTTCCATGAAAACTTGACCTCTGACCTTAAGTCAAGACACTGACTTTCAAACTCGTTTGAAATTTTTAGTAGATACACCTATGGTATCAATTTCAAACTCCTATGTCGCCTCGTTCTTCAGTTATCACATTCACAAACTGACATGTCCACGCTACCCGCCCAGCGGTTTGACAACAACACGGCTAAGAGGTAAAAAAACCCAAAGCAAAACAAAACACTGGGTGCAATCAAACAATATTATTGAAACATCTGCCATCATATATGGAAATAAAATATAGAAGCCAAAAAATAGAGCTTTAAACACAACCTGAACTCTCTTAGCTTTTTTTGAACAACCTGCTGGTAGTAACAGAGCGCCTGACGATACAAATTTGAAATGACTTCTTCCCTAAATCTTCGTTATGTATAGACACACTACTGGTTTGTCCTTTGAGATAGGTATATTTTTAATGCTTGGATGATTATTAAGTCAATGTTAAATGGCCTCAAGAAAGCCTGGAAAAACTATTGTTCAAGATAGGGCTGCTCAATTAATCGAATTTTAATCTAGATTACGATCTGGGCTTTCAACGATCATTAAAAATGACTGAGCCGATTATTAGCACCTCCCTCGTGCTTTACTCTCGCGCTGCTCCGTGTGGCAAATCGAGCGCACTTCTCTGCGTTTCGAACACGCGTCACAACAATTAAGAGGACCCGAGGGAAGCTCGGAAAGCTCGGAAAGATAAGCAGAAGTTATTTGGAGAGGAGAGGATAATGGCTGCTGAAGAAAGAATGCCGTTGGTTGAAAAGAGAGGTAAAACGACTTCAGTGGTGTGGAAACATTATGGGTTCGCGGAGTCAGACGTGGATCAAATATTATGCAGTATTTTGAAGTTCACTAAACATAGATGTTTACATTTTTCATTTATTTTTTATATTGCAAACATTTGCACTGTTATCAGTATTTGCACACTATTTTATATTATTTTTTGACAATCTTTAAAGCCATTATTCAATACATTGTTATTGTTAAATAAATATTGTCAAATAATCGAGATCTCAATTTCAGTGAAAATAATCGTGATTATCATTTTTGCCATAATCAAGCAGCCCTAGTTCAAGACCACTTTTAAAAATTACATGAAACTCTAGCTCCTTTACAGCACAATACTAATAACCCTACTTTTGCATTTTTGAGAATTTAACTGGATTTAATCATTAGAAAACTTGCTGTGGTGAAAAAAAAGGGCATAAAGATTTGCTGATACAACCCTAGTATGTATAGACTATAGGTATAAAGCAATAAAAAACACCTTTGCCCTCTCCTTTGGGAGTCTTCAGTCCACAGTAGAGTAAATGAAGTCTGTATTCCTTTGGTTTACTTGAGATAGAAACTGTATTTGACTTGACCTCAGAAAAAAGGTTGTCTCCATAGGAGAGACAAACACGGGAGAAATATGGATGGTGATCCTGACTTTTGGGGTCTCAAAGGAAGTCTGCCACCAAGTCAGTTCTATGATTTGCTTTGTCAGGAGAATAGCACAAAGATTATTTCATGCTCTCTTCACACACACACACACACACACACACACACACACACACATATATATGTGTGTGTGTGTGTGTGTGTGTGTGTGTGTGTGTGTGTGTGTGTTCAGGACTCTCAAACTGTTACAACTCTGTGCACATCAGACTTTGAGCACTTTTTGATTCATGAGCACTCGTGGAGTAGACTGTAGAGGTGAAGTGTGCAGTGCCACTGAGACAGCGGCATGATGGAAAGGGGTTTCCTCTTGAGAACGGATATAACCAGTGTGTCAGTGTTCCCCTTCGGAATGGTTCCAAAGATAGCAAGTCATGCATTACTTGTGATGAGGAGTGCGATGAACTTTCGTAATATGCAGAGAAAGCGTGAGAGGATCAGAGAAAAAAAATTGAGCAACAAATATACAGAAGTGTCAGCCTTCTTCTTTCTATCTCTCAATCTCTTTGTTGCTGTTTCTCTGTGTCGTTTCCTGTCTTTTTCTTCTCCCCTCAGCGCCATGATCAGCTTGTCAGCACTGCCGATGCCTTTGTTCATTGAGCAAGTCGTTCCACTCAGATAGTCAATGAAACTTTGTGTCTGTGAGCCAACGAAAACGCTCAAAGTCCCAGTCATCTGTCAGGCACAGCAGTTCACTCTGCCTTCTGATAATAGCGAGGCTGAGGGGGATCCCCCGCAGCAGCTGTCTTTTCAGGAGTAATTCATTGTGAAATATTTGATGTGTACTGAGGAGTACAAATACATGTTACCTAGCCTTTAATAGGACCAGCCATCCCGATCATATATACTCAGATCAAAGTATATCTTGTTTAATAGTTTGGCTATTGAACTGATTATAGGCTATATGTAGCTGGTAGCAATATATTAAATTGAAAATGAAGGCCCTGGGTGTTACAAAAGTGAAATACACAAAAAAATATTTTGTTGGCTCAAGTGTAAGACATCTCAGAGGTGACAAGCAAAGCAGGAAATCAAAGGTTTCGATATGCTTGTATCGTAGCAGATAATCATCGACTTGTTTAGTTCTTCTTCCTAATTAGCTATGTGCACATTTATTGTCTGTGTATATATGATAATGCAATGATCACGCTGAAATTATTGATGTGGTTAGATACTATATATATCTATAAACTAAGCACACCCTTATTGTTTCCATAGGGATTAAGAGGGTAAGAAGCAGCCAGGTGCTACTAATAAAGTGCCCTTTATGAAGTGATAATCTGAAGTGTGTTCACTCTTATAAAAACAGAGGTTTCAACAAACTTCTCAACAGTTTATGTCCCAACAAATTCACATCAAGATCAGATGTGCAATGTTCTTGTGAAACTGCAAAAAGCCCAAGAGCTACATCTTTGACTCTAGAGGCCTCAGTTAGCATGTTAAATGTTACATTTCATGAAACTAAAACTAGAAAAAGACTGAACGTGTATGGTTAATTTGGATTGCGAGGAGAAAGCCTCCTTTCTCTAAAAAGAACACTTGTGTTAAGTTTGTATCTGAAAGAAAGACTTCTGGAACAATGTTCTTTAGACTAAACTGGAGATGTTTGACCATAATACACGGCATCTGGTTCGGTGAAAATCCAACACATCACATCAACATAAACATCTCATACCAACTGCCAAGAATTGGGCTTGTTCTTCAGCCAGAAAACATGGGGACCTCGCAGTCACTGAGTCGACCATGAATTCCTCTGTATATATAAAAGTATGCTAGAATCAATTGTGAGTCCATGTTTCTGACAGCTAAAGCTTGGCCCAAACCACTTAGTCCAAACGTCAACCTGATTGAATGTTGTGGCAGGACTTAAGAGAGCTGTGCATAAATTAATGCACACAAACCTGAGACTGATAAAGTCATAAAGAATAATTGCTTTCATTTTTTTTTGCTGCTAAAGGTGGTTGTGCAAGCTATTGAATCATGAGGTGCAGCTAGTCTTTCACAGGACTGTTTAGGAATCCTATGAAGAAAATATTTACATGACTGTGAATTGATATGGAAGACATTCTTTTTGGTCACATTTGCATGCTAAAGCAGTCATAACATGACTTGTTACCTTCTTTGATTTCTGAGGTCAGAAATGGCTACGTTTAGGCAAGATGGTCAAATGTTAATCAGATAGTCACAGACTTATCAGCTAATGCTAGCTAGCTTTGGTAAGGTGCGCTGATAAATTTTACACATGCATTGCACAGGTAAAGATATTAGGACAATGAAATAATACCGAACTTTCACCAAAAAAGACCAAATTTATTTTGAATAGTATGTTAAAAGAGTTAACAACACGGTGAGCCATATAATTTGTTACACTATTGGGAATAAAAATGCTGCAAAAGCACAACACCACAACTACATAAACAGGTCCAGGCTAGTGATTTAGCTTAGGTGACACTCCAGCAGCTAGCTAGTAGCTATAGACACAGGGTGCCTACTCTGAGAAATGGACAAAAAGGAAACACACTTTAATTTGTGAAAGTACTACTTTAGCAGCAGATATCCATTTAGCTGTTAGAAAGCTAATTTTAGCCATGCTTTAGCTTTAGCTATCTACTCATAGCTGACTGAATTATCCACATTTCAGTATCACCCACAGTAACTATAAAGAACTGACTTACCAGTGAAAGCCTACTTGTGACACACACACACACACACACACACACACACACATATATATATCTATATCTATATATATATATATATGTACTCAGTGTTCTGCTCGTATAGTTTTCCTATTCATCCTGCACATGACACCATACATCTTGCTGCCTTGAATTCATTTTTCCTTCTGAAAGGCTCAAGCTTTTGATCCCACAACTTACAAAGACATATTTACAGGGTTATTTACCCTGTTGGTAGTGCTTTACACCACACTGCAGATTTCAGGCACTTTTTTCACTTTTTTGCTAGCTGTTAGAAGTGCCAAAGAGACCCTTTCATGTAATACAAGCACACCTAGCTCTCAAAGCAGTGACAACCTTGACAGTGAATAGCTAACTTTAAGCCTGTCTCCTGCCCCTTCATCAGGTTGACATTTTGATTTGTAACAACAAAAAGACCACACGCACACATACTAAAAAAAAGGACAAAATAAAAGGAAAAAAGACAAAATGATGTGACATCAGGTGACTCTGCTCTTGCAGAGACTACTGGCTGTTGGTCAAGGACAGCTGGGTCTAGATTGGACTTTTTTTAAACAAACAACCAGATGAGGTAGGTGCAGAGGCAAACTGCAGGATGTTAACATTTGATCTGTCTATTCATCTAACTCACACTGGCTTCATAACCCCTTTTTATACACTACAAAGAATATTTTTTCTTCTGTTGAGTAGTGTGAGGTTTAATCAGAGAATGAATAGCTGCCAGCTCATGGCCCTCCATGCTGTCCTCTTTTTGCCAGCAGAGTAGTTTAGGTTACATATCTGGGATGCTCTTTGAGGCTCATCCTGTAATCTGAGCTGATCAGACTGCAACAAAAGCCAAAGGAGCACTGGAGCTGTGGAGCTATCGGGCCTGGGCATGGCTGCCGTTACAGCAGCATGACATGAAGAGGATAAATCATGGATTTTATCAGGTTAAGATCCAAGACCTCACGGGTGCACCTTTGCTCTGTAGGTGATCAGGGAAGCTGAACAGCTCTGCTCTTAAGAGATGACCCAAGGTGATAGGTGTGCTGCAGTGGACCAGGCAAAAGCAGCTATCAAAATCTTGCAGCGCAAGACTGAGCACTGGCTACATTTGTCTGATAATGATGGTCAGGAACTCCTATCTCTCCAGCCATTCTCAGTGGATGCCAACTGTCCACATCGGAGCGGGAGGCAGGAGGGGTATCTAACACCAGTATCACTCCAAACAGGGAGAACTGTGAAAGAGAGAGAGCGAGAGGGGGAGATTCGCCTGACCCTGTCAAAGCCCCCGACATACTCCACAGCTTCACTACACTAACAAGCATCTGAAGCATGGCCCTTAACAGAAAATAGGATCCATTTGTAGCTGTTGTAGGCCACACTGGAGTTCTCAGACATCTGCTAAGCATCGCTGCCCACTCGGTCTATTTCAGTTTTATTGTTTGTCACATGTGAAATGGCGACGAATGTGTGATTTACAGGGAAATAAAAAAATCTAACTCGGGGATTTGGACCAAGAGGAATGATAGACTGAGGCATGACGCGCTGGCTGCCGTCTGAGCCGACGGACTAATAGAACGTCGCTGTGTCCATCTGTGGGTCCATCTGGTGTGACGAGTAGCGAATGCAGAACTAAGAGCAGCCTTCTAATTGAGGACCCAAAATCAAGATTGTGGACACAAAAACTTGAGATAACACACGCACAAAAAAAAATGGAATAGCTGGACTGAGAAAAAAAGAGTACTACAGACAGAAATCATTTCAGGCAGGTTGAGAGAGTTCATCTGTCTCATCTTTGTGATTACATGTACTTTAAATTAGTTTGTGGGTGAGAGTCTTTGGACATTTCTGTGCATGTGTGTGTTGTATGTGTATCTGCATGCGTTCGCTTAAAGGTTAAATGCCCAGCTAACTAGCAAGACTACAGAAACCCAACTCTATTTCTGTGGATATAATGACAGTATTGATTGAACAGTTGAGGAGAAGCCTCACTGTTTGTTAGGTCTAACCTTTCTAGTGTTGCATGATGAGATCGATTTTTGATGTGCACATTATATCCATAAAGCACACGGTTTATTTTCCCCCTTTGCTATTGATCTTGTATCATTTTGAGGCACAGTATTGAAATGAGTATGAAGATTTTTATCTGCGAGACATAACGTGGATCAATGAGGAGTAGCTTACATGATTATATTTCAGTTTTAACCAGACATCTCTGGGTTTTTGTGCATCTTTTTAACGCTATGGGCGACACTGCAGTGCACAGGAGAACATTTTTGTTTGCTTCAGTTGATAACAATAAAAAGTGCCAATTAGAGGAGTCCCCGTGAGTCCTGGGGAAAAGGTCATTGTGACAGCCTCATATTTTCACTGAATGCCCTTCACACAATGTGGAGCACCAGCTGGAGACCAAATCTTCTCACAGCGAGCACAAAACATAATGAAATTTATGTTCAGGCTAAAGCCGCAAACTGATGGTTGTCAGTATCAGCCAACCTGCGCTGATAACAGCGTGAGCTGTTAAGCAGCAGATTATACTTGTTAGATTTGAGGGAACATGCACAAAATTAACAGTGTAATTGAAAGCTGCTTCACTCTCAAAACAGGCACAATATAGGAAGACAGCAGGTGCACGAGGAGCAGGTGTGTGTGATGAAAGATGCTTTTTTTGTTGCGAGAAATTAACACCCTCTATGTCAGAGTTTCTGCAACCTGCACAGAATAGAAATGACCCAAACTGATGTAAGTTTATACACAGGCCATTTTAGTTCCTATAATATCCTATACTACAAATGCTATTTATCACAAATATAGTGTTATATTGAAACAATTTCTTTATTAATTATTACATTGATTCATTGAAATGTTGGATTATTTCATCTTTTTGTTAAATGTTAATGCTCACATAACAACACAAACTGCACCACTCTTCAATACACTCAGAAAAGGGTTTAAAATTAGGGATTTAATAATAGGTTTATCTTAAAAATGAATTGTTACATAATGTTTGATATATATGCAAATTAAAGTTTGCATGTTGCTACAAAATGAATGCAGATGATGAAAATAATGCAGATCAGCTCATTATGACTTACTGAAATTTACAATTATAGTGTTCTGTGGGAAAATTTGGGTCCTGAAGAAAACACAAGCAAATAGAAAATTGGTCGAATAAACACACCCGAATCAAGTAAAAGAACAAAAAGCACAGAAAGAATACCCAAGTGCCTGTCTGCATAGATGCATTATTAGCTGTTTTTTTAGGATACGTGGTACGTGATATATCTAGAAAACCTTGAAGACTAAGGATCCAGTTTGGAGAATAGTGAGGAACAAGATTTTAAACTGATTTCTAAACCAAATCGGAAAACAGTGCAGACACTCTAATGGGGCTATATGAGAGAATTAATGTGCGTTTGAAGCCTTGGAACATCCTTTTGGACAGACAGGAGGGAATTAATAGATGCTTTAGACAGACAATAAAAAAGAGCATTACAAGAATCTAAGCGAGAGGAGATGAAGGTATGAAAAAGCATCGCCAGTTTACTTTTTAAGATAACAGTCCTGAGTTTAGTAATAATTTTTTAAATGGAAAAATCAAGAGCAGGTCAGAAACTTGATGTGAGCATCAAAAGTCAAAGACTTGATCAAAAATTCACCCAAGAGTCTGTGCATTAGCTTTTACAGTGGAAGAGAAAGAACCAAGACATTGACTAATTTGGGGTAAAATGCTCTCTGGGGCAATAATTAGAGACCATGTCTTGTCTGTCTTAAGCTTTAAAGAAAAACTCCCATCCAACCATTTATACCATTAAGACAGTCTTAATGGAAACACAACAGAAATAGAAAAAAGCACAACACAATGCTCAGTGAAACACAATGGAAGTAGAAAAAAACTCACAAAAACAACAACAACAAAACCAACTCACAAAACACAAAGGAAGTGTTTTTGGGGAGACAATACTGTGACAGAACAGCTGCAGACGTGACAAGCTAACAGCAAGCGGCTAATAACAAAAAATGTATCTACAGTATTATTTGAATTGTGTGATTAGTATAAGTGTTACCTTGAATCTTTTTCTCCCTGAGGACACGGATGAATCCTCCACTTCTTTTAAGGGTGTCTCAGTGCAATCCTTCATATGTTTTGGTCTCTGTCAGCCACAGCTGGTCCGTCACGTTATTGTCTCCCCAAAAACAATGCCTTTGTTTTTTGCGACTATGTGTTGTGTTTTCTACTTCTATTGTCTTTTGTTCAACTTCTGTTGTGTTTTGTGTGCTTTTGCAGCATTTTCCTGCTGGTGTTTCCTTAAGTTGCAAACTCCAAACTCTCCAGAGCATCCGTAGGATTGCACTGGAACAAGCATATAGAGCCTAAGGGTCCATGCTGTGACATGTCAGACCTGCTTTATACAATTATGATTAGGCAAGCAGGAGTCCTTGGGACGAATTTGCATGCTCTCCGTGCCCTTTTTTTGTCTCTCTAAATACCCCAGCTTCCTTCCACACTCCAAAGATTTGTTTTAGGCTAATTGGCAATTCTGAATTAGTAGGCGTGAATGTAAGTGTGAATGGTTGTTTTTCTCTGTGTTAGCCATACGATAGACTGGCAACGTGTCCAGGGTATGCTGTTCCTAATGACAGCTGGAATAGGCTCCAGCCCCCCCTTGCCCATGACCCTCAATTGGAAAAGCAGTGTGTGTGTGGTAGAGTGTGACTGATGGCTGTGTTTTAATTGCTGCATTGTAGAAGAAGAAAGAACTAAGCAGAAATCAGACAACTGTGTAACAACCTGCTGCTGCCAGCCCCTCTCCAAAAAGCTACACCTTGCATAAAGAGGGATCCATACGCATGTATCCATGTAAGTTCGAAGTGTGCATGCTCTGAAAATAGCACAGACACACAGTGTGTCCAGATATTGTTGTGAAACGTAGCAAATACACAGCTACACAAACATAACCATATTGTACTGGACATATAGTTTCATGAGGTGCCTTGAGGCAACTATTGTTGTGATTTGGCACTATAGGAATTGAATTGAATTGAATTGAGTGATGTAAACAAACGGGATTATATACCCAGGAAAAAGAGATAATGAGACCAATGTGGCATGATGTTATTTACACAGTAAGCTATGTGTGGTTACAATTGTGACAAATGTCTACAGCAATGCTACTAGATGTGTGAGGCTTTACTAAGGTGTGGCATTGTTTACCATGTTTACTGTCTTAACATGTTAGCACATGGTGGTGCTAGTTGAAAATGAAGGGAAACATGAAAGTCAGTAAGATCAATCCTGGCAACCCACCTGGTAGTTGTTGCAGTCTCCAGCAAAGCTGTTGCCTGTCCAACTTTTGACCAGGATTAAACTTATATCTGCACTGAAAGCAAAAAAATAAGATCTTATGGATTTCTTAAATCACTTTGACAGCAACCCTTTTTAGGGCCATGTATGCCCACAGTGTTGTAGTAAAGCTGTCACCTTTGACCAGTTTACCTGCTCAGGAAGAAATTAATATGACAGCCCCATTATCTACCGCTTTGCTAAAAATGTAAGACTGTTTTATAGGTGATGGCAGGAGCTCTATTCTCTTGTAAAGAATAAACCACGCACCGCCCCAGGAAATTATGTTTCTATTCATCAGTGTTTTCCATTTGCTTATTCTATTACATTTCATTTTCTCCCCTTTGTGATTCTTTTTCTTTTTCCTCCTAAGCTTTCATTCATTGAACTCGTGATGAAAAATAACTAATTTGCATAGATGTGAATACAGAAAAAAACAATAATTCAGTTCAATGTGATTTCAACCCAAATCGAAACCTGTAGAAAAAGAGCTCTGGAGATTCCAGCTGTGACTCGGCTCTCGTTCTGCATTTGTAATTCATACACCTCAGCGGCTGTTAAAAATATTAACACACAACATTTCACAGTATATACACTTCGCCTTTGCTTCAACACTTGTTCCGGCTCAAATGATAATAATTGCAGACCCAGAATCCATGAGGAAGTGTATGAATGTCGTATAATAAAGCTGAAATTTAAATATTTAAAAAGCTCCAGTGAATGAAATATCCTTGATTAACTCTATATCACTGCTGTAGGTTTCATAATGACTGTTTTATGATTTTTTTATTGAAAGATTCATTAAACACAGCCATACTTTCCATAGTTAAGTCCCATCAGTCTGCCTGTTTAACATAATAGGTCATAAGGTTTAGGTAGTTGTGCTTTACGCGATTATAATGAAGGGAAAATGTGCTTCCTGTAACACATTTGGTGCAGCTCAGTGATTGCTTCAAGTGAAATAGGAGTCTGTGCACTAGCTAGAGTTCAGACAATCCCCCATTACGCTGTTTGTTGATCCTGATACCACATCTCACCTGGAAAAAAAAAATCCTTCAGAGTGTACCACAGATGCAGCGCAGAATGAAGAAGAAATACAAGCTTGTTCAAAGAACATCTCTAATTAACTGAGTGGGAATAATAGGCTCAGCTGGGCCCAGACACAACATTTCAGCTCCTATAGTGGTGCTCCACAGCGTCAAGAATAACCGTGCTTGCATGAGGGCTGCAGCAAGTATTTCTATTTATAAAAAGGTCAGATAAATGTGGACAAGATACCTGTTGCATTTTCCCAGAGCGCACGTTTACAGAATACTGCTTGTTTTGTCTAAACCAACAGTCCAAACCCCTAAAGTCCCTTTTTGCTACATTATGCAAAGATAAACAGCAAATCTACACAGCAGAGAAGCTGAAAGCAAAGAATTTCCAGCAGTTGCCAGGTAGTCGTAAGTTCTGACTGATTATTTCTGTTGTTGTTCGTTTTCTTCTGTCTACATAAAAAAGGTAGAATGATTGCTTTGTTGTGTATATTCTTGCTATATTCACAATAAATGTGCTATACATACACAATATGGTTTTTTTAAAAAGGATTTCTTACAACTGTTTCATATGACAATAGAATAAATTCCCATGTCCTGTCCATTCTTAGTTTAATGCAATGCTTTCAAAGGGAAATCTGAGCTTGTATGAAAGTTATTGTTGTGTTCAAGGAGCATGAACCTTGTGTTTCAAATCTATAAAACAGCCATACACCCACCATGTTTTTTTTTCTTTTTGTTTACAGACTCACTAACATCTCTACAAATAGTGAAAGCTGTAACTAATAATTTAATAGCTTCCCTCTTTTAAAACAAACCCTCCAAAAAGTTCAAAACCCCCAAAAAGACCTAAAAATGTTTCCATTAACCTAAAAAAAAAAAGCTGCAGGTGGTGGTTAGCACTGTCGCCTCACAGCGAGGACGTCCAGGTTTGGCTGGGGCTCTTTTGCACCCTCACAGTCCAAAAACATGGGTGATTCTTAAATGCCTGAGGGTGAGGATGTCTCATGTTTTGTTCATGTGTAACCATAAAACATGTTGTATTTTGCACTCAACTCTAAGCCTGTTTTTTTAACCAACACTTGAAGGAAAATTAATCTTAGCAAATCTGAAATCTGATGATGCACCTAGATGAACTTTGCAATTTACATGTTTAAAATTCAGCATACTGCATATTAATTAAATCAAAGTTGGCCAATAAAAATAAAATTACATTTTATTATTTGCTATAAAAAAAGTAGAGAGAGTTGCACTTTAGCTCAGGTCAAACAGCGGTTCGACCTCACGCAGCAGTAACTGTTAACTCTCCAACAGTGTTGTGTCTGGCAACTTCTCAGGTGCAAATCCAGCTTCACATTTCATGTTTGTGGGGAGACAGAAATCTGCTGATGGTGGTGCGTTCATATCTTTTTTGATATTCATTCATAAAATCAAATTTAGTATGTTTGTTGACGACTCTACCGCACACTTTTGTGTCTTTTTCGACTCAGAGGTAACTTTATGACAGCATATATTGCAGCAGCGTTATTATATAAGAACAGGGAATCTGAAGCCCAGCTGCTGCTCACACGCACGTCTGTGGTTGTCAGAAAAGATCTATACTGGGTATAAAATATTGAGTGAGAAAATACGAACACAAATATGAGTACAAATCTCTGAGTTGCGATTATCCCAGCCATTAATCTGCCTTTTGTTTGTATTGTATTTTTGTGCTTTGCACCATGGCTCGCTGCTCCCATGTGGAGTGTATTGAGCTCTGCAGCGGGACCAGTGGACCACATCCAGTCTGTTGAACACAGGCGGGGGTTATTTTCTTGCAGAAGTTCAGCTCCTTCGCAGCAAGCTGTGATAGGGTCCCTGCGGGTCAAAAGAAACCCAAGCCTTTTTTTTAATACTTCACAAACAATGAGCCAAAACAATAGGACATTTTAAGTTTGGTTAGTCAGTAAGCAATAATATAAAGTCAGAACTTACTGAATGCAGAGAGCAGCAGAATATATACACAATAATCTTTTTGTATTACACTTGGTGAATATGATCCCTGACTCAAAGGTCCATTTTTTTTACTCTACTCTGTTGTAGAGTTTGTGTGCCAGGCTGGAAAAATCCTTTACACAGAACTCTCCCTAGACCCAATCGGCACAGATCTCCTCCGCAGTGGATTCATGGCAGGAGCATATCAGCGATGGGCATTTGATATTGCCTCTGCAGCAGAGTCACATAATCCAGTTTGTGGCCCAAAAAAAGAATAAAAATGTTAATTCAACTGCAGCCGAATAATCCCCTGAAATAACAAGCTTAAAAGCTAAAACCCTCTATAATTTTATCTGGAATCTTCCATACACTGACACCACAATGACATCAAAGCAGGACAGGAAATGCATGGCTAACAAATCAATAGACAGAAGAGTCATATTAAGGCTTAATTCGTGGCAAAGTGGAGCTTTAGGAAAGCTGTCGGGCTCAGATGATACACACAGAGACTGAATCAGAGATATCCAGCCTGCTGTGCCACTCATCCCATTGTGGTCTGGGGCTCGAGGCTGTGTGTTATTGCACGAGTAGTTTTACACTTTATACTTCCCTTTCTCTTCATGGAGCAAATGTTAGAACGCGGTGTTGAACAAAACACACTGAAATTGGTTTGGCTTGGACTCAAATGTCACTGGCAAGTCAATGCGAAATTAAACCAAGAAAAAACTTTTGTATGATACTAAACTGACTTCTCAGTTGTAGATTCTGTTGGTTGTTTTTCCACAAGTAAATCATATTCTACAGTTTTGCACCTCATGCAGGTTTTAAGGAGCTAGTTAATGTAGATTAATGAAAATGCTGTTTTAGTCAACAAATCAAGCCTGGTATATGTTTGGAACTATGCACTTGTATAGTATGCAGTCCCACTTATCGCAATTACCACTTTTAAAGTTGCATATCTGTGGAAATGTATTGATTAATGAGTACATTCTCTTAGAGGTAGTAGATAAATTCTACAGGCTGTGTTTGAGACATTGAGGGTGGAATTTATTTACTACAATCCTTAGGTAATTGGCCAAGAACACGGCCAACATCACCACTTCCAGTAGGATAATGTACCATGTCACAACGCTCAAATAATATCGAACTGGTTTCTTGAACCAATAGGATGTGCGGCTGACTAATCTGAAGCAACTGTGTGACGCTGTCATGTCAACATGATACCAAAATCTCTCAAGACTCTTTCCAGCACCTTGTTCTACCAACCTGGTAGCATACCAACTAAAGTAGCCAATGAGTGCATGTTAATAGAGTTCAGAGTGGGTTTTCTCTACTTTTGAAATGCTAAAATGTTCGAATGAAGACAGAATTCACCCTCTAAGCTACTGTAGCTAGCCCACTTGATGTTCCTGTACCAGCCCACCTTGTGCATGACTTCTACATATTTTGTTCCTAGCCACATAAATTACAGCACAATAATATAAACAAGCCTACTGGCCATCACTTTCCTCACAATACAGAATCAAAAGGTTGTTAAAGCCAGCCAGCTGCAGTGCGATGTAATTGAGCCTGGTTACACTTATTAATTTTCATGCCAAGAGGTAGATGGGAAAATTGATGCTACTCTTTTATCCAGTTGCAAAATATAAACTACAGCCAGCAGCTTCTTAGCTTAGCATACAGGATGAAGGAGGATGGAACAAACAAGATACAACAAAGGCAACCTCCCACGCTGGAAAAGCAAGTCAAAAAAAGAGCCGCAGTTCTTCAACAGGCCACTTGAGGCCTGGTCCTAAAATGAGTCAGTCCCCATGGACTCCGGTGTTATAATGACCAGTTTTACAGCATTAAAAGGTACGTTTAAAGGGTACTAAAGTGTCATTTTCCTCATCATTCTTCAACATGGCCGGTATGATTGTTACGTGACCTGCTGTCTGTGCAGGTATCTGTGTGCATAAGCTCAGTGTAAACTTGATTAGCAAGCTGCATCTATAGTCTCTACGGGTAACTTAGGGCTGCACTCTCCCATCTAAATATTAGTATCACTTCTGGCACCAAAAATGAAACAACAACAAAAACACAACACCTGCCACATGATAACAGTAAGGCTTCAAAACAGGGTTTCATAAACATATCGCTCTTGTCGCAGAGACTTTTTCTGTCTTTTATTTACAGTCTGTGGTTAAAAAGTGTAAATTGGTGAGCAGTGCTGGGTGTAACGCATTACCAAGTAAGTAATCACATAGTAACATATCAATATAATCTGTTGCTGCACTAAATTCAGTAATTATATTACATTTACAGTTATGCTGTTACTTGCGTTACAAAGGTTCCTCAGTTATCTGAATTCCAGGTGGACAGAAAGAGAAAAACATCAAACAAACATGTTTTTTCTTCTTCTTCCACACAGACACTACAATCAGCTGCACCAATGCAGGTTTTGAGGAGTGGAGATATGATCATCATAATCGTATGATTGTTGGGGTTTTCTCTGTTTTCTTTGTATCATTGCAGAGTCTTTACCTGACAACATAAAGCGCCTTGAAGCAACTATTGTTGTGATTTAGAGCTATATAAATAAAATTGAATTAAATTGAAGCACTTTTATTTTTATTGCACGAAAGAGCAAGAGCAGGATGGTAAAGTGGAAAGTGCATCCAGGACAGAAACAACTGGATTACACTGCTAAGCATCTGCAAGCATCTGCAAAAATGTGCTACCTTATGTTTGAATGCCTTTTTTTCAGTTTCAATCCGCATAAGACATTTTGAGCCAATGTGTGAGTTTTTCTTTTTTTTTCTTGACCCACGGTATTTTTCAAACACCATTAAAGTACTTGTGTGATGAGCGCGTTAAGAAAACAGCACCATTTGGATTAAAACGTAATCATGAAGACATTTAGTCAGGCTTTAGTTGTTATGGGGGCGTGTCATCCATGTTTATCCCTGGGGCATGTGGCATGGTAGACAATTAATGCTGATAATTTATTGTACATAATAACATTATATAGCTCATATGTTGTTACTAAGACATAGGAAGCGAAATAAATACATGGTGGCTGAAAAATGCAGACCAGCAGGTTCAAACTTAGGACTTTTCCAGCCAGTCAAAAGACCCAAATGCCGAAATTCAAATCAGTAAATATGTCAAGCTGCAGTCCCACTGATAGAACCTGTTTCCAGGTTTTTCTGATGATGGGAGTATTTTTACCTTTTCAAAGTGTCAGTGTTCGTGTTGAGACACCTCTCTTCGCAGAGAGAGGTGTCAAACCAAGCAGCATGGTCTCAATGTGGTAATTAGACATGGAGGGCTGTAACCCAGCCTGACTCAAGGACACTTCACTCTCAGTACGGCCTCCTCTCCACCTTTAGCAATGCCTCCACTGCTCTCCCTGAATATTGCCCGGGAGACATTGTTGTGAAATGGAGCTTCATTCTTTGATTTTTATCTGTATGCTACATCAGTCCATATTAGAGCTGTCTCCATGTAGGTCCAGCACCACAGAGGAAATGAGTAATGCATTACAATCGGCGATTTCATCCTCCTTGAGAGTCTTGTGAGTCCCATTCTGCTTTATATACATATTAAATGCATATACCGAAATGGCTTTGAGGGTGGAAATTGAATGAGATAGTTTGAGATTGATGTTCGGAAACTCATGCACTGTCACAAAAGTGATAGCAACTTCTCTCTCCGGGCAAGATGTGGTGATGTGGCGATACCGCGTGCAGCACATACATCACAAAGGGCCTGAATGTGTCTAATATTGCATCATGTCTGAAGCCTTCCTCTTTTTAAGCTCCATGTTGTAGTGCCATGTAGTGTAAGGAGAAGATGAGGAAGGAAGAGATGGATTAACTAGATGCTCAGCTACACAAGAAAGCCTTGTCATCCTGCTACTGAGCCGCAATGGGCAGGGACCTCACATCCTCCCAGAGACCGCAGTGGTACGCCATACAAGTAGTAATTGGCTGTGATGGCCAGATTCTAGATGGCAAAGCACGCTGAGGTGAAAAGAGAAATGCACGTGGTAATAAGTCAGAGCTATTATTCTGATCTCAGTAATCCTTTTCCTCCAGTGCTGCAAAGTCAACTTGTGCAAGGAGTCAAACTGAAATTGTCAACACCTTAATGTAGAAAAATAGAAATGCACCTCAAATTGACACGCCATTCGTTTAAAAAATAGCTTTGCTCACAACACATTGAATTTACTTACCATGGGATTTTTTTTTTCTATTTAAATTATTCAGATGCATTTTGAGAAGCACCCAGGCATTAGTTTTAAGAATTGGTGACAAACAGTCATCATATTTTGGCTCATACCTGCCATTATTTAAAAGCTGTAGTGAATAAAGCTTTTACAATAAGTGGTCTTTTTTGTCAAAAAAGTGAAGCTTCCAGTGCTCCCACTTTTACGACTGCAATCATTCATGTTTTTCTTTTTCAATAAGTCTGTCAAACATTTAAAGGGAAGTGAAGGCACTTGTTCGTCTTCATTCTGTGAAAGCAAATCTCTCCACTGGCTCGTTCACTGTGGACTCTCAGTGATCCAAAAGTCTTCACAGTCACAGTCATGCAGATGCAGAAGGCTGGACCATCCTAAAATCAGAAATATAAAAATTAGGAATTAGGAAATTGTGTTGTGAAATGTTTTCGTGTGAGTAGACGTCTTCATCATACTCAAGCAGTTTCAGCACATGGGAGGGCAGTACCACAAAAGATAACTCAGCGTGCATCTCAAATTATTATTTTTTCGTAATTGTTAGTGTGCAAATATACACAACTTTGTGCCCATCTATGCTAACTCCAAAGTTCTATGAAAGCTTTTACCAAATAAGAGTTCGCGGTTTTCAGACTACAAATCAGACTCCATTAACAAGCTGGAAAAGATGGCTTTTATATAAAATAAGATAAGATAAGACCAACTATTAGTCACAGTTTAATTGATGGTTCTAAAGGCTGTTGTTTTAAATCTATATCTATCCTATCTATCTATTTTGCTATAACTATACAATTCATGGTGGGGGCTGGAGCTTATCCAGGTATCATGGGGCAAGAGGCAGGGTACACCCTGGACAGCTATCCAGTCTCTGACAGGGCTAACACAGAAATACAGACAAGCATGCAAGCTCACATTCACACCTATGGCCAATTTAGAATCACCAATTAACCCAAAAAGCAAGTCTGCAGGAGGTGGGAAGGAAGCCAGACTACCAGTGAGTGAGCCTACAACAGCAGGGGAATGGCATGGTGAAAACATACAAACTCCACAATGAAATGCCCCAACCCAACCCCAAAGGAATTAAAACACACAACCTTCTCACTGTGAGCCTGTTCCACTTAAAACATGTGTCTTTTTAAAAAAAAAGTTAGTTAACATCTGCAAAGCTGTAAGGGGAAATGAACAACCTTGGCCTTTATAGGTGAGGGACACTTGGGAGAATTTTAAAATACATTGTCTTTTCCTTACTGTCAGCCCAGAGGGCGATTTCAAAAACTCCATCAAATATTGACATTTTAACTTCCACCTAATCAAAATGGTAAAATGAGTCAGTGACACTAATGTTATTTAACCATTTGTCAGCTGCCAAACAAGTGCTTGAAGGCAGGACTTCAGGGGTCTCTGAGGAACTCAAGGTTAAACTACAGCTAAAAGACTGCATAGACAGACAGATAGATAGATAGATAGATAGATAGATAGATAGATAGATAGATAGATAGATAGATAGATAGATAGATAGATAGATAGATAGATAGAGACACAGGTAACTACAGTAATTGTAGATGCAATATTAATTTGATGTGTGTAGTCATCGTATGCCATCTCCATATTTTATACATGTGTGTCAGAATATCAATCATTTATATCCTTTACATGCTGCATTGTTGTATCACATGCTTTAATATCACATTCTAACACTGCTGGGTGGTTGTTGCCTTCGTAGATTCCCCGACTTTACTTTCACAGGCTTTTATGTCACACGCTGCAATTTTCTTTCATCTTTGCTTTCATTTTATTTATCAAACTGCAGGTAGCCAACCTTGCATGCCTCTTCACATATGATTTAATGCTGTTTACGGAGTCAAACATTTTGTACCTCTGCATATTTTCACACAGTGGATGAGCTGACGCAGCAGGTAGAGAGCAGGGGACAAAAAATATTGTCTGAAAATGGCTCCATTTGAAATCTTTATTCATTTCCTGCACTTTCGCTAAACGCTCTGCAGATGTGTGAACTTTCTTTGTGCTATGGTGGTTCTGTGAAATGAGGATGACAAATATATACCGTAAATATAAATGAAGTGTCAATATTTGGACGTTGAGAATGCAAAAGGTTGACCTAAATGCATCCAGGAGACTTTTTTTTTCAATTTCACTTCTTATGCTCATTAGCTTTCAAACTGCATTCTTGTAGTGGTCAAGGAGGAGTCAGCTGCAGTGCAATCCCCTTGAAGCCACTTGATACATTGCTCAAGGGTTACTTGGTGTACATGATGTCTAAATAATCTACCCCAGAGTAAACAAGTTTGCGGCTGGATTAGTGCCTCCTGCTGAGTCTGAGGATTAAGCCGGCAAAGATGTCACTGGTCAGCCTCACTATTTTCACACCAAACTAGTGCAAGCTAATTTTCAGCCATTCGACTCTGGTTTGCAGATTAAAACGGGGGGAAATTGTACCCTTGAGTAACCTAAAGTGCACATTTCCTGGACGAATGCACCCGTAAGATGCTTGGTATTCAATTCAATTTGAATTATATAGTGCCAAATCACAACAACAGTCGCTCCAAGACACGAAAACAGATATTTTATTTCATTTTTTTATATCCCCGAGCAGAAGGTGCACAAAGACTGTCTTGTTGCATTTATATATTACTAAATTGTTTTCCCAATTATGCTCTGCTTACAAATGTAACTGCTGTCTGGATTCTGTTCAGAGGCAAAGTTTTTTGGAACAAGTGCTGCGAGGCTGTCAGAGGGGATGGTGGGTGTTCAAGCTGTAAGATTGCCAACAGAGTTCAGTTTTCACATCCCATCTGTGGTTTGGCAACAAAGGAAACAAAAGCACTTTGATTAAGGTTCAGTAAAGACTGAGGTTTTGTTAAAACATTAATCAACATGTTGTTTCTGAAGTTGCTGTGGACTTTTCTGTAGAAGAGCAGGCAATGATCTTACAATAGTGATGTAACATATCATTGTTAAAAGTACTGTACATGTACTTATACTTGTGCACTTGCGTTTTGCTTATTTAATTTCACATGTTATGGGGGGTTTTTTCAATGCATCTACCTGAAAACTTCAGTTTCTTTGCATATGTACAGAAACAATACCAAATATGATTAAGAAGTTAAATGAAAAACAAAAGAAACAACCCTTCTGTTTAATTTTTTAAACATTCTTGTGTGCAGCTTGCTTTATTCTGTCTTCCTCAAAGCTATACTAATTATTTTGTTTCTATTTTTTTGGTTTATGATGTGCCAAATATTTTCAGTTGGCGAAAGGTTTGCATTGCAGGTAGGCCTGTTCAGCACCCAGACTCTTACACTACAAAACCATGCTGCTGTAGTAGATGCAGTATGTAGTTTAGCATTTTCTTGCTGTGTTCAAATATGGCTTTTTCTTTGCATGATTTCTGGAAGTGAGGAACTCTGACTCTCTGAGATGCTCTTTTTATACCCAGTCATGTTACTGACCTGTTGCCAGTTAATCTAAATACTTGTAAAATGTTCTTCCAGCCATTTTTCACAGTACCCCTCACATTGCATCTTTCTTTTAAGATGTGTTGCTACCATTAAAATCAAAATGAACTAATATCTTTCATGACATAATAAAATTTCACAGATTTAAACATTTGGTGGGTTTTCCGTGTGGCATTGATAATAAAATGGGTGTAAGAGATTTGCAAATAATTTACTTAAATTTTACCAAGAATTCTAATGTTTTTGGAATTGAGGTTGTATTATTACTTTATTTTACTTAAGCAACATGTCTTAGTAATTACAATACTATATTTCCCAAAGAAAACCACAGAAAGGTTTAATGTTGATGTAGTGAATCCAGTTTATTTCTATGACTTTCCAAATACGTCACTTAACATATATTTTCTTATTTCCTTATTATGTTAGTAAGAACAGAATTTAGCTGGATTTACAGTACATATGGATAGGTGGCAAAATGAAGAAAAAAATACTCATCTCCTGCAGTTAGGTCAAGCAGACGTTATGCTTCGGGGGCCTTTGGCTATGATGTTTGGGTCCACATGTCCCGTCAGACTGAGGCAGACACAGCAAATCAGACTTCATATGCAAAAACCTCTAGGTTTTGTCTTAAATAAGCATTTTTTTTAAAAATCAGGCTCAATGTTCAGGTTCAATAAGTTCACTTTCATTGCAATGAAAAGGTTACTAGTTGCTGTATTAAATGTCTTATTCTCAAAAAAAGTAATTTAAGTCAAATAATTGATTTTGCAACAAATTTGATTCCCTTTTGCAGTGAAACCCACTTTTTCCTTCCTGTGCTTTTTTGCAGAAACCACTTGTAATTACGGGCCTCTTCATTACTTAGATAAACAGCCTATATTTACACATGGGTAACTTTCATACTGTTTTAATGCTTACTTTTTCTGTAGGTGTTTCCTCGTTAGTAGGCTTCCAGCTGCTACTGGTGAAGTTCTGCCCTAGGGATAGAAATATAGCTTAGCATGGCAAGTTTGGTTAGGCCAACAAAAAAATAACAATTTAACTTTTACCTGAGGTGATAGGAAGGAAAACAATTTTATACCTTAATGAGCAAAACATTTTAAGAGCAAAAAATGTGTTTCTTACCTGTATGTTTTCTCCCCATGGGTGTCTGGGCCAAAAGAGTCTCCATCCCAAGTGCCTGGGGACTCTCAGGTGAACTCTTATTTTAGATTAAAGGTTGTTGGTCAAGTAAGGAAAGATTTATGTAGTCGGTGAATAAACACCAGTTTTGACAAGACATGGAAAACAGTTGCAAAATGTGAGATAAAAGATGAAGCTGGAACATCACAAAGGATGGAAACAGAATCAAACGGTACAAACACATGAAATAGTAGAAAATAAAAGCACACTTTATAATGAAACAATAACAGATTAAATTATAAACAAAATAATAAGCACCATATGACAACAGCCTGAACAAACCTATAAATGAAACTTAACCTGTTAAATGTCACATGACCTGCTTCATGTCTTTTGATTGGTTTTGCTTTGGACATAGATGCATTTGCATATATAGGGATGTGCTGCTCAGAGGTTTTTTGCCAACAGACCATGTTTTGAAAGCGGCTCAGTGTGGGATTTAGCCGGGTTTGAGGCGAGAGCATTTGATTACCTCGTACTATGCGCTGAGAGCTTTCACTTGATATCATTCTCTCATATTTCACAGAGGTGGCGTTTAGAGCCTTTTGCATCTGAAGTCTTCAGTTGCTCTATGATGAAACATTTCTATCCTGATGAGGGTGGTCTCTTGCAGAATGACAATCCATCCCATCCATATGGTTTAATGAGTTTGAAAATGATGGGAAACATATGCAGTGGTCTTCACAGTCAAACCATATGATCACTTACAGGAAATCTTTGCCTGACGTGTTACAGAAAGCAATCATCCATCCATCCACCATCATTAAAATACCAAAAGTGAGACAATCTTTTGAAAGAATTGTGTCAATCCTGCTTACCACCTTAGCACAGCGTTTCTTTTTTCCCCGTTTAATTTGCCACTTGTCTATATGTTTAAATTAGCTGTACATACATTCGATTTCTAGGAGACAGGATTGCTTTGAACTTAACTTAAGGTAAAGCACTATAAGGGGTAAAAAAAAAAAAAGTCATGCTCAAGCATTAAATATGCATCCTGTCTTTCATCCTTGATCCTCAGTCTCAGTGCAGTGTAATAAAGTCAGAACAATCTTCATTTTGCCGTGATGAGCCTGAATAATTGAAACAGTAGTTATTTGTATCAATCTGGCCTCCGCTTTCTGAATTCGACCCAAGGAAATGCGCTGTGACAGATAGCTCACATCTCTTGTTAACCGATAGCGTAGCAGAGCTGCATTTCAGCATCAATAATACAGGTCTCCGAAGGCTCATTGGACTCATTAACTCTGATATTGGTATGTAATGGAAAACTGTGAGCAAAGTTTGCTGTCTCACTCTTTTTTTTTATATGCCTGCTATATTATACTGGGTGACATGCACAAAAGTTTTCAAAGTCATTCTGAAATAAACAACAGCGTGCAAGATATTTGAACTTGTTATTATCTGCATGACGAACATGTAAACATAGAAAACAGACTGAACTTTACTCAGGTTGTACATCAAATTGAAGACGGCCACAGAAGTGAAAAAATCAATGGTATCTTCTGTCACCAGCTCTTAGAGGTATAACCTTTTCCACTAACAGGAATTTCCGAGATGAGCATCCACCACAATATTATAGTTCTTTTCTATTTTCTTGTTCAAGTCTGTTTCATGTTCACATATAAACATGTTGCATAATTACTGGCTAGCATCTGCCTGCTGCCATATGGTTGCATCCAATGTGTCTATATACAGTAGTATTAATATTAATAATAATAACTTTATTCCAAGAAAGCATTTGGTGTGAACTATAGCCAAAAACAACGGGTGAAAGATTAAGAAAAAAGTTGAAATGAATTTTCAGTAATCGCTTAAAACAATCCAGATTTAGCCGAGCTGAGAAATGCTGCTCGTGTTTGGGGGCTACAGCCTCAAAAGCGTGATCACATCTGGCTTTAAACTGAGAATGTGGAACAGTTAAAAGGCCCTGCTTTGATGAACGGAGGAGGCCAACTTGTGGAATAGAGATCTCAGCAGGTCTGCTGTAAGCAGGACCCTGGCCATGTACAAAAGCGCCTTGTAAGTAAGTAATACAATAATGAAATGAATTTATTTAAGTGTTAATATGGGCATATTAGAGAAGAAATCTGCAAACCTAACCCCTGAGAGCTCATTAAAGATGCGAGACGTTACAGTTTTTTGCATTTCTTTGTGTTTTTCACTTGCTATCTGAGGGTGTTTAGATTCCTTGCAGGAGAAAAATTGCAGGCAGTACGTTTAATAATCACTGTTTGATACCAGCAGCGTTTATGAGTCGACTAAATTAATCAGATACATTGGGACGAAAAGGCCACGAACACAGCCATGGGTCTTTTGGAAGTTGTTAAGGTCCACAAACATCTTCCCACTCTTTCTCCTCTTCATATTGACAGGAAAACTGTAAAAACTGATGTTAATCTCCTTTATTTTCCCCTTTTGACTGGAAATACAGTATACTCTCTCATTGCATAGATTATAACTATTGTTCAAGGACAGAGTGCATTGTGCACAAAGTGATGGTGGCCTTTGTAGGCCATGATATGCATGAAACATTTAGGAAAAAAACAAACAAAAACAAATCCACGTGTTAGCCCCGTGACAGGCAAGAGTATGGATAGATAAATAAACATGAATGGACAATTCATAATTTCAAACCACATATTTTAGCAGTTGGAAAAATGGGCTCCTGTCAAAGACGTTCATATGCATCCCGAGTATGCTTCGTGTTGTGGTATTATTGACTTGTGTCTGTTCGCAGGTCCATAGGGTTTTGTCTTTGCACCACCTTTTTTCTTTAAACTCCTACTAAGCCTGTTTACACAGTATGAGTGGAGTAAAAAGTAGCACTGAAACACTTGTCTTGGTTTGTTCTGGTGGGTGGCCACACAACTTGATAATGGAAGGGTGGTTTAAAGGAAGAAGAGCTAAATCAGAAAGTGGATAAGCTGAGGGGATGCACCAAAGACAAGTATAAGATACAGTTAATAAGGATAATGATGCAAAGCTGCTCTGCTACAGTCAAAGAATATAAATATGGAAGTGTGCTCAAGAGGGCCATGTTAAAATCCATAGGCTCTGTCTTACTTCAGTGTAAATGTTGCCGTTTCAACAAAGGGTTGGCATCAAGCTGCATTTGAAAACTGTGGTCAGAACCTACAGGACTGATTTCCCCACTAAAATGGTCATACACTCAAAGACTTTCTGGGGCAGTCTAATGATTATTTTATCATTCACAAGCAAGCACAGTGTATTAAGAGTTTAGACATGAAAGACTGTAATAAAGGATGTTTCAACTATTCCAGATGTTTATAGAGATTACTGTAGTTATTCTGTTGGAGACATGATGAAGACATACATCTGTTGTTGCACACAGATATCTGATGGCTAAGCACATCTATTGTTGTTGTTGTTAGTAGTAGTAATTCACTAAGCAGTTGTCTGAATTCAAAGACTTTCTTAAATTTTCTAAATATGCAGAATATCCACACGTCCATGTCCACCAGTGGTGAACTCAGAGCGTGACAGTAATTATTTTATGAACTCAATCAGAGAAAAATTGAGCTGGAAGTGATGTAGTTCCATTACGCTAACATCAGGGGGAAAGACTTTATATTTATGAGGCATTTTACTGACTTTGCATTGATTGAGCCTGTTATCAGTTATCTATGTTTCCTATTTGGTCCAAGTACTGATGTAGATTGCATAGCCTCCAAAGTAGTATCACTGTTCCACCTGGATAGCTGTGTTGTTGAGAATGAGATTCTCAAACTAAAAAATAACACTGCGATAAACTCGAGGGCAACACTTGGTATGAAGTGTGCTGCTGGAACTGAAGTAACCCAACTGCAGAAGATGAAAATTGAGCTTGGCAGCAATTTTTGTATCAGTCTTTTTTTCTGTGACATGAAACTCATCAAGTCAAAGAGCAGACCAGTAATGACACATGATCAGCTTTTGATCTGCTTGCAAACAGCTTCTGTTTTAAAGCTCCACCTTAGAGAAATGTCTTCTATCATATATCAACTTTTAGTTTTCTGTAGATCTTCTCAGACAGGCTTGACTTGTTTCATAAGAGGTTAGACACCTTTGTGTTAAACCAAAGTTTAGATCCTTGGTGGCATCCAGTCTACATCTGAATCTCTGTGCTGTATAGATGTGTAATCATAAAACACATACACGTCTACATGGGCTCCAGCCAACACCTAATAGTTACTAAAAGTCCTTCCACTCAGACACATTTGTCCAGGAGCAGGGTGTCAGTGTCAGCTTGATAGGATTTTCATTCCTGTGACATTTGACCAGGCTCCAACCATGTCTTTCTGCACCCTGACCCAAGTCGACAGCCTTGAAACAAACAAAACAACAACAACAAAAAGTAAAAAAACAGGCCAGGAGGTCAGAACTTTGGCTTTACTTTGTTGTTGTGGCACCAGAGTAAGCCCAGTGATGGGGAGACAAACTCGATAGAGGATTTCCTGCAGTGTTTTGAAGCTGGAAAACAACCACTGTTATAGAAATGCTTAAAGGGGCATTTATTTCACATAAATAACATAATAAACAACATCCTGTTTATTAGTGTACTTGCAGCAGAGCAGCAGATTTTTTAAGGGAATATAGAACTTAAATAAAAGAAAAATAAGATGTTAAACACATAATATAGAATGAAAGTAACACAGCTGCTGCAAATGTAACAGCGGCGTGAGTGTGTGTGAGAGAGGAAACGCACTGAACGGTAGTTAAGTATTAAAAGCAGTCAATGAATGTGTGTGTGTTCAATATTTTGGCCAGTAAGACTGGACAGGATCTGTTACTTTACATTAATAAAGTTTAGCTTATCGAAGCCAGGAAATAAAGCTGTCATGAATACCGACTGTATGAGTTACCAGATTCATCAATATCACAACTCTATCATTACGATAGCCCTACGGGAGATTCTGATCAAGTATAATCCACTAAATTAATGTTTAAAAGACAGCTTTAGGTTTTCTTATTTCCACTGCACTCCTGGTGGGGTTTAACAGGCTGAGAGCAAGTATAAATTCAAATGTAGGCTTGGTAAAGTTGCAAGCAACTCACAGGAAACAAAGAATTTCTATTTATCGCTGATGCTCGTCAGGGAAACACAAAGACATTAGACTCCCATCTGAGCACAGAGGACCAAGGGATCTTCCGGGAATCGCATTGCTGTTTTTCAGCGATCTCACCGGTCAGCAATTTCATAGCTGTTGATCTCTAGAAGATAACATGTGTCTGAACAGGCTGAGTTCACAGCATAACCTACCATGGTAATGCACCCAGAAAACCCAGTTAAGTTATAAGAAGAAATCCTGCTTCCTAGTACTGTCCTCATTTGTAGCTGCAGTTCATTCATTTACTCCTCTTTGATTTCGCCAACACACAAACTGACCTGATGGCAGTGTTGTCAACATTAAAAGGCCTTTCAAAAAATGAAGCATTAATTTCAGTGGAAGAACAAGATCAGAGGTGTTATTTCACACAGCAAATGCCAGACTGTAGTTTTAATGAGTGTGGCATTTGTTTAACCACCATCTGCTAAATAAACTGATAAATAAACTGAAGCTTTTTTTGTTTTTTCTTTCAGGATTTGCATGGCACACAGTCTAAGTATCCTGTAGCGTTCAGTTGTTTCAGGTGCTATTTTTCCTGTGCTTCTCTTCTCTTCTCCAGCCAGTTTGTGTGTTTTACCTTCTCTTTGACCTCCTTGTGCCTCAGTGGGTTTTGTTTTGTTTATACCAGAGGGTTATACTATGAAGTTCAACATAGCCAGGCTTGCTTTGCCTTACCTGGCTTGATAAGTCCTGAAATGCCAGTCAGAGATAAAGGGTATCGTGATGATGGCCAGTTTTCTTCATTAACCCAGGTTCCTTCAGGCTCTTTGTGAGCTCTCATAAAAAAGAGGTTTTGATGCATCATTTGACTGCAGAAAATTATGAATTGTGAATTCATAAGCAGACTCAGTGCACACTTTGTTTTTCCTTATTATTTTCAATTCCAGAAACATAAAACAGATTTGCCAGCAGATTAGTATAAAAGATAGAAACATTCATTTCTGCATCACCTACTGTGTGCATGAAAATTCCTGTGATTTTACAGTGCATTTTGCACTTCTGTAATATTTCTGATTGGTTTGTTTCATTAGTGAAAGTAAGGGGAATCTTTATCATGCTTTGGATATTGTTGGGGAAAGAATCTGTGCAAAGTTTGCACTATTACATTAACTGTAAGGTATACAGTGTTGGTTCCTTTGGTGACCTGACGGTGAAACAATATTTACTTTAATGATACTGAAAGCTCTGATCCAGTCCAACATGCTTTGCCAAACCATCCATTTGGTTTTGCAGTTCATCTCTCAGCTTTCATTAAAGCTTTCTTTTTCTTAGGTTAGACTTGTCTCCAGTATCTGCATTTGGATCCTCACTTGACTGAATTCATAACACTTGGCTAAACAAATTCCAACACTTTTCTCACACTGCAATATTTTTTTTTCTATCCAAGATTGGCAAAATGTTTTCTCTGTTTGCACGTGTTTGCCTTTGTCTGTGTTTTCTAAAGCTGCACTGCGCTCAGCTCCGAGGGCATCCGTGTTAACAGATTTGATTTTTCATGTTATTTGATTTACTATTTAATTACATTCCCAATTAAAGAGGATTTGTCTGGTTTGTATTTGAAATGGCTCCCTCACATCTTTATTGTTCTCGTAAATATATTGGAATAGAAAGTCCATATTTGGACATTTAAAAACGCAATAAATCTGTGTGTGCTGATGAAAGTGCCTGAAAAGCATTCCCAGTTTGGCTACGTTAACGTGACAGACTGATATTAATTCCTCTCATTTCCTCTCATTTGACCGTGGGCACTCATTCTCAGAGACATCTTGTGTGTTAATTATGATGTTTAGTTGAACACAGCTACTTTGTGCGAGCCCAGTATTTGTTGATGAAGGCATTTTCCAGGTATTGACTCCTAATAACACCCAGGATCTGGATGATAATGAGCAAAAATTGACTTTGGCACATATTGATTTGAGAGGCTTCATTTCACAATCGGAGACTCTTGGAAAGGCTGTGCGAGCAAGAAACCGACAGAGAAGCCATTTAAGCCTTGATACATTTTTTTTTTTGTGATCAATAGAGTTTCATTTACAAACCAGTTGTTGGAACAGTTAATTTCATCATGAAAATAACATGACAAAATCCATCTCTGCAAATGAAGGTCCTCGGGCACGTTTGTTTGTAAAATAAATCTGCTAGCAGCAAGCAGAAAACAGAAAATACTTAAAAGCATCCAAATGCTAAAGCATAGTGGGTGGTATAAAGTCGCAGATTACTGCTAGCAGGGAATTAAGGTTCTTATTTATTCAAGAGCAGTTTTAACTGTCTGAAACTTTTCATTTCTAATGGTAATCTGCACTATGAATTAAACAAGCGGTACTGCAGGGGACAAGACTCATTAAATATGCAGAAATGTCCCCAGGCTACTACTATTTTTTTTCTTCGCTTAGGTTTTAAGACAAATACAGACTCGCTTTAAAATTACTGGTGAGACAAGTGCCTTCATATATGTTCCTACAGTGTTCCCAGAAAAAGCATCTTTGTGTGACAAAATGCAAAGGTCAACCTTAAAAGGGACCAGTTATTCTCATTACTATGCATATGTTTATTCTTGCACACTACTAGAGTTTATTTGCAGGATTTGCAGTTTTATTTATCTCATACTGAGCCTTGTCGAAGCTTTTCACACCATCCGCAGTCTGAAACAAGCTGTTTTAGCTGATCTTCTTTTAAACCAGCTTTCTTCTGATTGGTTCACCCTTTCAAATAGAAGCTTTGCGCAGCAGATACATGTGTTATCTAGGATCCCAGAGCTATATGGTAAATTGACTGCAGCTTAAATATCTTTAATCTTACTGCAGTACACTAATTTCTATCCCTGTGTTTGTCTGTTCACTTAGCTGACACCTCCTCCAATAAACCTGGGAATCTTAGGCCCCTGAAGGTTCTTATCTATGTCAGATATTTTGATATTTTCATGTAGCCTAGCAGCCACCTATAGCCAACAAGCTAAAATGTTTTTTTTAAAACACTTATGCATCTATAAAAGCAGATAAAAGCGTTGTATCATTTTTTAAAATTTCACATCTATTTTATGTCCACAAAACTTTAGTTATGTTTGATACATTAAAACCCCATCAGGTTGCCTGGCAACACCTAGCAGACTTAAATGACCGGTTTGTTTCTTTTGTTTCTTTTGTTCTTTTGTACCTACTACACCTTCTGAAGCCATCCTACCTTTTTAATTTTAGAGCCAACAGAATGATGAGGAGGTCAAACAGTACTGTACCGTTAGCATTTACTAGTTGGCTACTCATTAAAGCACTAAGGGCCTGATTTACTAACATGCTGCAGTAGTGTAAACTGGGTAGTGTCGTTATTTAGATAGAGAGCTCAGTGAAAAGATTGCACATACAAGGTGGGAACTCATAGATTTTTTTCTCTGAGCCTGTTGCATATCTATACAAGGCAGCTCCTTCCTCAAAGCACAAAATATAAGAAGGAGAATATTTAAATCAAGCGTGCAAACCAATTTTAACGTTTACGACATGCAGTTTGCTGCTAATTGCACTGATATTAAACCCAGAAAAAAAGCCTGTTTCTTTGCCCTTGGTATTGAAATGTGCATAGAAAACAGTGGCACTTTTGTAAATCACCCTTAAAGCTAACCAGACCCCTTTTTGGCGATTGCACTCACATGCTATTTTGCAGTGTTTAATAAATCTGTCACTAAATTCATACCCTCCTTGAATCTCTAAGATTTATTAGACTTAGTAAACTCTGATAACTAGAAGATATCCTGGGTATGTTGAGCTTACTTTGTTGTGCAGACCCTGTGTCTAAGCAATGGTGCAAATGTACAAAGACTGTTATTACTCTACATGTCATACAGAGAAAGACATTAAAATATATTTGTTCTTATCAAATACAGCAGGACATTCAGTTTCAGTTTAACATCAGCTCACAAGGACAGTGCTGATATGCTGTTTGCTACACGTGTACATTTATCGAGTGTGGGTGTAATATGTTTTGCTGGTTTTTGATCAAAGGAGATGAGAAAAACAGAAATGTGGACCTGGTGACAGCACCAACATTCAGAGCATTACTAAAGTTATTACAGGTCATCCTGAGGGTGAAATAAATGTCTGCACCAAATATCACAGAAATCCAATTGTTGTTGAGACACTCAAAACCACAAATGTCAACCTCGGGGTGGTGTTAGAGGAAAAGGATTCAGTTGCCGGGCACCTGTTTCATGACAATCCCTTCAGAGCTGTTGAGATACAGGGTTTCGGTGTGGGCAGGCCGTCAGATGGATAAAAATGTTCTGTTACAGGAAATCTGAAAATATCGATGATATTGAGCTCACAAAATGTTTCCATAGATAACGTTTTTTTGTGCTTTCAATCAGTGTGACTGTTGTTAGTATAGGTTGAGTGTGGATTCAAAAGGATGTGATCTTTAGTAAGAATTCTTACAGATTCTATTCAAACTTCTACTTCTTAGGAAATATATCTTAGCATTAACCCTGTAGATGTGGTGTGCAGTTTCTGTGTATGCATGCATGTAGATTCATTACTTGTGGATCTTTCATACAAGAATTTCCTAAAAGAAAAATACACATCCATACTGACTTCCAGGTGGAAAGCCTTTTGAGGCACTAGAGCTTAATAAGTGAAGCCTTATTCTGTTTTAGCTGTGGACGATTGACAGTAAGGTGCACTGCGTGGTCTGCTGAACCTCAGTTGTTTTTGGTTGATGGAGTCAGTGGAGCGAAGAGAAGCTTTAAGTCTGCCTGGCCGTCAGTCTGACAATACACATCAAAGTCTGTATGAATAATTGCTTAATGTGGGAGAACCGCGCTCCTGGCAAACGCTGTCTTCCAGACAGGATCGAGTGTTTTCTGTCTTCCCCGCCGTCCTTTAATAATGAGAAAATTATCACACAACCCTTTTTTTCCTTCACGACTTAAGAATAATGCTGACATTGTGATTATTTTACTTGTTTTCAGAGGCCAAGTGTATCATTGAATAGACCACTGGGATCTTTGTGTTCTTTTAAATTCATGACTTTGCATTTAGCGATGACCTGGTGGTCTTAAGAACATCGTGGTTTCTTCTTCTTGCCCTCTGGAAACATGCTGGTATAAAAGCTCATAAAGGAAGGCATTTATCAGCTGAGTTTTTAACATTTCTTTTTTCTTTTCTAATAAATTTTGGGGACGATAACAAAAAATCTCTCATTTGTAGGCTTGTAGTCAGACACACACTGTCACCAGCTTGATCCTCATCCCTGGCGGATATCTTCAGAAAGTCTGCCTCTATAATGAATAATCTATTATTTTCTATTGTACAGCCAAACAACTGCCGATTGTTTGATTAACCCGCTAATCTGACGAACTGAAAAAGAGTTCGCTCTCTGGAGTCTGCAAATACAACCTCTAGGTCGTTGCGTGTCACAGCATGGAAGTCTCAGCTTGTGAGTCCTGTTCACACAGTGCCAGAAACAACTCAAGGGGCAGCCGGGCATTATGCCAGAACAAAGCTTTTGTAGATTTTCTTCCCCCCCCCTTATTTCCTATTCAATTTTTGTATCACTCACGCCACGCTATTTTAATTAATTTCTGGAGTTGCTTTCAAAAAGGGTCTGGTTAAGTAAAATGTTCTCTCTCAGCAGAGAGATTTTGAACATGAATTTACCACCACTGTGTTAGTTGCAAAAAATATTATTTAATCAGAAATACTTCAAATGAGTCTTCAGCTCACAAAGGAGCTTGTAGATCTTTCATCGTCGCCTGGGACAGTAATGTAGTTATTAGTCGCACATTATCACTCTGCTTCTTTGGAGTAAAGGATGTGCGATTTCTACATTTTCATCATGGTGAAGGTCCTTCTGGAGGGCTGTGGTGCCATCATTGATGCTAAAAAAAATCTTCCAACCATACTTTGGTCAGGCTGGCAGCACAGAGAACCCAACAAGTAACCACTGGGGCTGAAAAATAAAGCCACTGGTGCCAAAAACTGCACTTCCTCTACTGTCCACTTGAGGCACCGATAACAAGACAAAACTCCTGTGTTAAAATGTCTGGCTAAGAAATAGAAAGAATTAGAAAACATCTTTGCATAATTTTGATCTTAATGAATAGTTTTCATACCGCACTGTTGATTATAATCTTTTGAACTGATTCGTACTGTGCGTTTACTGATAAGGCTTATTTTCAGGGGTGTAGCTCCTTTGATTGCTAGGTGGCCCCCAGACAGGGATCTGTAGCTCATCGCTGTCTGCTTGGGTTCACTTCCACTAATTCAAGTCCCCGAAGTTTTGTTGCCTTGTGGAGCATTTTTAATAGATTTATCTGAAAAATAAAAATGACTCGCCATGTGGGACAGATCATCTGAGACGTTTGGGCTTCAGTTTTGTTATGTAGAAAATTCTTGTTAGTCTTTTATGATGTCTACATGCTCATAACTTAGCACTCCACTCCACCCTTCCACGAGTCCTTGTTCAGCTTTTTAAGTCTGTAGTTAGAAATATTTGACCATGAACTACACATATTTGTGACAAATTAAAGGGAAAACAAACATGGTAACACGTTGATCCATCAAATGCCACCAGAACAGCTTCAGTGCGCCTTGAGGCAGAGGTGATTAATTGAGCTATAAGGATAAAAATCTATGATAAAAGTGATCAATCAGAGGAACTTTGCACAGATTTTGCAGTGACTCTTTCCTCTGAAGCCACCAGCATGATACAGAATTGATTCTGCATTAGTGCTGTGCAGAGTTTTGCAGATGTATGCCTACATGTTGTCACTGTTTACCAGGGCTCAGAGGCAATCTGAAAAATATGTGAAACAAACTGTAAAATGTAACATTTTTGAACTCTTAAAAAGCATCAAACATGTGCACTGCACCCATCATGTGTGCGTTATCTCCATCCTTCTTTGATCTGTGCTCTTTTTTCTTTGTTCCTTCATCCTTTTTTCCAATTTCACATTTTTAAGCAATGACCGGTCGGGCAACCACTATTGAACACAGGCTTGCAGACAGAGCTTGCTGTCCTGTTGGAGGACTACATCCGAGCACACCTCCGTAAACTGTGCACTGGTTGTTATTTCCATAATCCTTCGCTCTGCTCAGGTACAGAGCTGTGAAAATGGCAAAGCCTTAAGACTTTGGATCTTAAACTGTCGGGAGGACACTCCTGGTGGGGCACAAAGCCACTCAAGGGGATGCGTGTGGACAGCCAGAGGAAAAATGTGCTGGAAAACTAAAATGAATGCATGTGATTTGTGAGGAAAATGAAAAAAATCAAATAAAACTAATGCTTTGCCCACGGTAAACCAGGTTTTGAGATGACTCCTTACCTACAAATGCGTTAACACAAGTGGGCTTTGATCATTCCTTGTAGGCAGCCTTTTAAAAAGGATGGCCAACAGAAATCATCACTCTTTGATCAAAGCTATGCTTCCTTAAACATGAGATCAGTGATCATTTATGAATAATTTACTTAGCAGTTATCATATCATTAATAAAAACCAAACCAAGATATGGACCATAAAGCAAAACCCCGAGTGTCTGTTTTTTTCAGCTATATACTGGTGAGCATACAGCTGAGAAGTTGTAATAGCCCTAGTATATCATCACACAGAGTGCTCATTAGACTAATAAGTAGCTGGATCGATGTGTGCTGAAAAAAGCAGCAGGCAGAACTGCTGTTTTCCTTCACTTAGCTCATGCAGGCCTTAACCGCTATCGTTTTATATTTTCCAGCCATCCATCTATCACCGCAGCCTCTGATAAGTTTCTCCATTGACTGATCTGTAACAATGCATTAATGAATGTATTAAAAAATACCTGACTACAGTTAGATTGATAGTGTGTTTGAAAAAAATCGTTTAAAAATGTATATGAGTAATTTACACTTTTTATATATCCCAGAAATCAGAGGTTGTGTTTTCAGATTGCTAGTTTTGTCTAAAACACCAAACATATCCGATCGCTGTTACTGATAGAAGAAAACTGCCCACTTGAGAGGTCTGAACAAAAGCCTTGTGTTATTAATAGCTGTGCTCAGTGGTTGTATAATTACAATTTATTAAATAACAATTTGAGTCCATAAAATGAGTCGCTGCAACAACCACAGCGACTCAACACACAGCTTTACAGTGATTTCGCTGTGCATTCAGCAAACTCGCTCACCTTTTCATTCATTTCAGTTTGCAGCAAAAATAAACTGTGGCCTACCTGATCAGCACCTTCCAAAAACGTGGCTTTCTCCAAGACTCCTGGCTGCGTATCCAGGCAACAAGTTGGACATGTCAACCTAAAAGCCGTGTTAATGTTAGGTTCACAACTTCTTTCCACTGTTGCGAAAGAACAGACACAGCAGACAGTTTTATTAAAGCTAGGTTTCTCTGTGCCTGGCCTTAAAAAAAGAACATTTTTATGCCTTCGTGCTGTGGCGGCGGGCACTATGTTCACTTCAGTTTGTCCAGACGCCTTTATATTAGGAACATCTCAAGGGAACTTCTTTGTTGGCACCAAACTTAGACTCAAATATGAATTCGTTTGATTTTGTTGGTCAAAGGTCAAGGTTGTGTGGCCTCGCTTCTGTTCCGTCCTTGTGGATTTATCAAGGACGCCTGCAGGGAATTTCAATAAGTCTGGTACAAAGGGTCAGTCGGACTCATAGATGAACTGATTAGAATTTCCCGATCGAGTAAGGTCAAGATCACAAAATAATTTTTTCCCCTAAGTTTTGAATTCAGATGCTAATCATAAAGACATTTTTCACATATTTCTAACAGGAAAATAATGAATTTTGACATTTTGTAAATAGCAGGTCACACATCAGCTTCACTGTGCCGTCATAACATGCTGCAAACATCTTGGGACTATTCAATAGCATAACACAGGAGCAGAGCAGAGATGGATATTTTGTAAACTGCAACTTGACTGGTTTATACAAGGTTTTTTTTTTTTAATCTGTCATATTCCAGTTTGATTTATGAAGGTTTTCTTTTTTCTTCTGTTTTTCAGTTTTCCCATACTACATGATGGGTACACTATCTGTTTTACATGATAATACTTTACTGTCATAGTTATGAAAAGAAATGTGAAATAGATTGTTATTGTGAGTCAGTTGCAATATAAAACATACACCCACTAGTCTTTAGAGGTTTTGGTCCATATTGATATGATAGCATCACATAGTTGTGGCAAGTTTCAGATCCTGTGACTCTGTAGGCCATCTGAGTGAACTCATTGTCATATTTAATAAACCAGTTTGAGTCTCCTCTGACCTTTTCTTTTGATTGCAGGTATTGCATTTTAGTATGGATAAGAATGGCCCCAGTACCATCAAACTGTGCTACTTTTCAAATATGTACTCATTATGTACAGAAGCAACCCTCTTCTGCTAATTTTACATTTGGCGTAACTTTTTCTCACATGTGCATCTGACGCTTGCAGAGGCATCTACGGACAGCGTGTTTTCCCCTCAGCAGCGATTGCAGATGACAGGAAGGTCTCTCTCTTGCACTCGCATTGCCTCAGCTCCAAAAACTCCAGCTTCATTACAGGCGCTGCAGCCAGAAGCACTAATTAATATGGCTTGGGACCACCATGGTCCTCCACCACAGTAATGTCGGCTTCAAGGGCTTCTGCATGGGAACAGTTCTCAGCCTCTAAAGAGCCCTTTTGTGGCATAAGTGCCTTGCCTTTCTGTATTGCTTTCACCTCAGAGAGTGACTCCCCCAACCTCCAACCTCTAGGATTTTTCACTATTATGCGGAGCACACTTTAATCTGCTTATTAATTATGAAAATATGTGGTAAATCTTTTTTTTCATGAAGAAAAGACACTAATAGTTCCAATTCTATATGTTTAATTAACCACAGAACTACTTCTGTTCATCATATATCCTCATTACATTTATTAATCTCTCCTCCTTTTTTCCCTCAAATAGCTTTCACTGTTTAGCCCTACCATTTCCTCAGTCTCACATTAACAAACAAACACACACACACACACACACGCTCCCTTCCAATTCTGCTGACTCTCAGCAGGGCAGGGATTAGAGCCATGGTTAAAACCTTTCCAACGCTGCTGGCTTGATCTGCTGTTGCAAGCGGAGACTAAAATGAGCTTCAGAAAGTTAGATAATCAGGCTCATCTACAACACACAACTTTCTCTCAGCTAATATTTAAACAGGAACTGTCGACATTACACTGTAAAGCTTCCAGCCCCACCTGATTGGATGAGAGGAGAAATCAAGGAAAATTTGAGCCTCATCATTTTCAGGCTTCTTAATGCTTTTTCCTAATCAATTTTCTATCAATCTGCCCAACGTTGCCCTCAGAGAAACCAGCACATTAGAAATGAGAATTAAAGGAAATTAAAACTTGAATGTATCATTGTTAAAGCCACATGATATTGAAGCGCTACATAAAAGTAATTATTAAAAGGACACGTTTCATTGGCCACAGCATAATGGTATTTGTGAGAATAACATGAAAATGCTTATTAGGCTGATGACAGAGAAAGCTCTTGGCCGATACAGTTTAAATAACGCCAAGTGTTGCAAACCACCCCGTCTCTCAGGGTAAAATTATACGGTCATAAAATCAATTCCAGCACCATTGTTCTTGATTAGATATATTCGTGATTATACGTATAACTGCTTCAACAGGCAGGAACAGAAACGGCACTCCAGATTATTGAAGTGATTGTAATAGACCATACCTGTTAGCTTTATGTTTTTTTGAAGTTATTACAGGTGTACAGTTACAGTTGACAAATAAACATATTGTTGAGTCACTTAAAAAATATTATTCATATTTAACAGTATCTTGCAATTCAAATTACATGAATGTGGCACCTTTGTTGATGCCAGGTGGGATGGTTTGAGTATTTCATAAACTGCTGATCTACTGGGATTTTCCACACAACCATAGGTTTATATAATGCTCTAAGAAATAAAAACAAATCCAGTGAGCAGTGGTTCTCTGGCTGAAAATATCTTGTTGATGCCAGAAGTCAATGGAGAATTTTCAAACTGCTTCAAGCTGATTGTAAGGCAGCAGTAACTAAAATAACCACTCATAGCAACCAAAGTATCTCTGAATGCACAGCAAAGCAGATGGACTGCAGCAGCAGAAGACCACACCAGGTGCAACTCCTTTCAGCTAAGCACAGGGAGCTGAAGTTAGAGTTTCCATGGGCTCTCCAAAATCGAACAACAGAAGATTGAAAAGAAGTTTCTGCTGCGACATTCAGGTGGCAGAGTATCAGAGTATCCTTAGTATCAAGACGGTGTGTTGCTTAAATGCCACAGCCTACCTGATTGCTGCTGACCGTGTCCATCGCTTTATGAGCACAGTGTACCCATTACTAGCTGCTTCCAACAGGATAACTCAACATGTCTCAAATCTGAGTTCACTGTAATAATATGGCCTCCGTAGTCACCTGATCTCAATCCAACAGAGCTCCTTTGGAATGTGGTGGGATGGGAAATTTCCATCAAGGATGTGCAAACCCACAGTAATGGTGTGACACTATATGTCAATATAGACCAAAATCTCTAAGCAGTGTTTCCAGCATCTTGCTGAATTGATGCTACAATGAATTAAGGCAGCTCTGATGATGTATCTAGCCTCGTGTCTGTGGTTCAGTTATTCTTTACTGTGAAGTTTCATTTCTAAGAATCTTAAAAAAGAAAAAGAAGATACTGATGCTGAGCCAAAAAAAGATGCTAATAAGGACTCATTCTTTATGAGCCATAGTCAAGCTGGAAGAAAGATTTCTTTCCTTTACTTATGGCAAGAGGCGGGCTAAATGCTTTCTCTTTGTGCTAAGCTGCTATCCTAAGGCAACCATCGCATCATCTTGACAGATTGTATTACATTAATTCTTACATGACTCCTTCAAAGCTGCTTATATTATAAATATATATTATGAAATATGATGATAGGATTATTTTTTTAGTGCCTAAATTCTCCCTATGGCCTCATCTCTCACAAACACACCCTGTTGCTGACTAGATAGAATATCTGTGTGAGTTTTGTGTGGATCAGTCTGAGCCAGTTTCGGGCGGGGGATCTCCCACTTTTATTGAATTATTTCTACTTTTTTTGTCAGCACACACATAGCACGGCCAGCTAGTGGACCGTGAGAAGAAATTTGCTGAATTTGACAAAAAGTGTATAGGATTAGCCTGCTGCCACCGAGGCCCGACTTCAAATAAGCGGAAGAAAATGGATTGAGGGATGGATGAATTGATGGTGTATTGGATTAGAATGGCTTACTCCATCTTTAAATGTGCCCTGATGATGGCACCAGATGGGAAAATCAGGGGTTCACCAATGTTATTAGAGTCAGTGTGGACATGAGCTGCAGGGGAGACGAATGTACGTTTGCGCTGAATTTCATGCCAATTCGTGTAATTTAATGATTTTTGAGTGGCTGAAAGCTGTCGTAACAGCAATCTACCGAGGGGCAATATCACTCGATTGTATTTGTATCTTAATACCTGTGGACATCTGCTGCTGCCATTAATAATCCCCCACTCGTTGCCCTGAGGGAGACGACATTACTTCAACAGTGATGATGATGGTCGCAGTCATGGTCTTGAAGATAATGAAATTCCACAAGGAAAGGATAAAGAATCAAACTATTACTGAAAAGTTAGTATTGTTGGTACATTAAATGCATCCAGTGGGGGACTAAGCAGATAAAATGCTGAGGCTGTGTGTGTGTCAGTGTGAAATCGGAGAAGCTCGTGTAAGGCTCATGGCAGCATGCAAAGCTCTCAGTGTCTTCAGCACTGTGTTATGTGATGTGACACGGACTGTGGTTTCCACTGCCAGCCTGTGTAGTTGCATCTCTCCTCTGGCTGTATTATTAATTCAGAAACCATGTGAGTACACGCCTTGTCTCCTCCTCCACTGTCTCTTGGAAAGATTTTTGAAAGAGAAAGATTAAAAGGAGAGCATAATTAGACAGGAGGATTTCCATTATCATGGTAACTGAAGCAGTGCTGTCATATTACGATGTCTAATTGGTCTCACATTACACAAGAGCAGTTAGGACAGCAGGGAGTTGCTTACAAATGTAAAAGGGCATTCACACTTCCTGTTCAACCTATAGTTTGTCTAATCATATTTTGGGCATTGTTGTCTCATCTGTATGAATTGTCTCTTATCACAGTTTCCCCCCACTCACTCTAACACTCAACATAACTATAAAACTGAACTCGGAAGTTGTCATTTGGGGAAAAAAACGCATTTGGGATCTATTCTAAGTGTGCCACAGTTGTGTTTCTGTATAAGCACTACTTAACTGCCACTTTAATCTTTGTTCTCTGCTGCCTGACAAACAGAGGAGGTCGAACCGGCGCTTTCCCATGAGCTGAAATGAGATGACAGATCTCATTAAAGATACACAGCAATTCAGATTTGCGTGAGTGGTACCATACCTTAGCTGCACCTTAAGCTGAGGGTTTGCATCACTGTAAGCTTGCGGTTTAAGTCGTGCACATGGTAAAGATCTTCCTGGGCTTTTATACGCTGCTGCAGCTGCTGCTTGTTGCAGCAAGGACACGTTTTGTGTTTGTGAATCAGGAACCTTTGTGTCAGCGACTGTGGGGTGCATGAACACCACAAAGAACACGTAAGGCAGGGAAGCCTGCGACGACCCAGCTTGAGGTGTATTTCATATTCAGCTGTGTGCTGATTTTACCTGCTAGTGACATTTTTACCTGTTGTGGCAGGAAGCTACCTGAGATTTTTTCCTCAGTTTGTTATCTTCAGAGAGGCGGCAAGAAGAATATTCCACTGATTTAGCATTGAGTTTTAATACCGCTGTTGTGGACAGATTAGAATCACTTATTTAAACTGATGCGTCTTCTGGAAAATATTTTTTTCTTCTTTTTATTCCAAGATTTAAAAAAAGAAAAGAAATAAAAATAAATAAACGTGCTGCGCATTGCGAAGCTCCAGTTTTCACTTATTTATTGCAAAAGAAAATGTGACATTTCAAGCACCAGCGCTCTTCATCAGCTTTCATCAAATATCACTTTTTTATGTGCATTAAAGAAGTGAAAACTGGAGACCCACAATCTGCAAAGCATTGTTTTCTTTCTTCATTGTTTGCTAGTTTTCAGCACAGCACGTGTCCGTTTTTTTTTTCTGCAGTAACAATTAACAAGATTAATGGTTACTCAAAACTGTAGCCTTATCTTCATCTATCTCACGTTTCGAGACAAGCAAAATCTGCCTAAACTAATAAAAATCAAACAATCTGTGCATTTTATATGTTTAACACGATGAGTTGCCTAATAACAAAGTCAGGTGTTGCAGTTAAGCAGATGAGAAATCTCCAAACAGGTTTGCATGAGTTTTCAATTCTTCCCTTAAATATGTTAGATTTTTCAAATCTTTCTTTTCTGCATTATAAAATGAAGAATTGCATTTATTTTTCTTTTCAAGGGCAATTTTTTTTTTACCCTTGTTGTGTCTGCCACTGCTTGTACAGGCACTCTCTGAATGCACACCATGTCAAGTGCTGGCAATGCCAGCTTCCTGACAAGTAAATGAAAGGTCCCATCGTTCTTCTTGTTTCTTCCCAGGTGACACCCCCTGTCCCCATTCCGTCACCATCAAAAAGCTGAACAAGATGCACAGAACCTCAAAAACGGTCCATTATGGGCTGCCAGGGGGAGCACAGACACCATTAAGGAATGGTATCAGTTACAAATAATGCATGTCTCCAGTCTCATTCTCATCTCGTGTGCGAGAAACAGGACAGCCCAGAGATGAACAGATGCACTGCAGAGACCGTGCAGGCTGAATAACGCCCTCACTCTCACAGGCCAAGGACATCTGCTCACCAGAGAGATGCTAAAGACAAGAGCTCCCCGTGTAATCCTCGTCTAAAGCCACTAAACAAGCATACAACTGAAACACTACAGCACTGATGCTGAAAGCACGCTGCGTTTTTTGGGGCTCCTGTTTATTATGGCGTACCGAGAATGTCTTTATTGTCAGGAGGAAGCGTAATATCACAGTTCATAAAGTGGCTCGATAAAGGAGTGTTCTCATCACTCTGCATCACCTTACCCCTGGTAATACATATAAATTTTCATGACTGCTAAAACTGAAGACCTCAGGGATGGAGGAAGTCTTTACCAAGAGAAGTAATATCCCTTTAAGCTCTCTTTGCCAATGCTGTACGGTGACGCTGTCTGGCTCTCTTTTTCACAAGGTTAAACACATAACATCTGTAAAAGATGGACGAATCAAGATGAATTACCGTACAATCAAATTCATTTGATTGTACGCTTGCCTGCTCCGCACCACATTATCTCCCTGTAATACATTTCATAAGGAACGGTGCAGATAACTAAAGGGAACGTGCTGGTTTGCGCTTAATTAAGATCACAATCGCTAATGGGTTAACTTCTTGCTGCTCTTTGCTCTCTCTGTAGAAACTGTCTCGAAACGCAGACATGACACGCATCCTCCTCTCAGCACAACTGAGACGCGCTATTGTAATAATCTCTGCATGAAAATGATCTCTTGCAGCAAAGTCTTGTCTGAATGATGCAGGACTTCACTGATAAATAGCTGAACGACGGTGTGTTTGCACTGTTGACTATTTTCCTCCAAACTGTGACGAGAGTCAACACTGAGCTGATACCAGCCCCCGTGCTTTTATGTGCGTGACAATCTCAAGATGTAATCTCAAAACTCTAAAGCCTCACTCTTTTAATGCGAGATGCCATTAAGTTCTGAGGCGTTTATGTCTTTTTAATGAGAGAGTTAAATTGCCTTCATACGCAGTGATTTTTGTGCAAATGAAAACCTTGCAGACTATGAATGTCAAGTAGACGACTAAATGTTCCTTGGCACATTGTCTGCCACAGCCTGTAGCATTAGGATGCACGCTGATGACCATGTGATGAGTCTGAGCACTACTCTCTGCTGGAAAATGTTTAAAATGTAATGAACAAAATGTAAATGCATAACAGCAGAAAGAGGGGGGGGAAAGTAGTAAAATCTCAAAAATTAAAAACGAGTCATAGCAGCAGACAGACTTGAGAAATATCTACACCGCTGTGGCCTTTTGATCCTGAACATCTACACATCTGTATCCTGCAGAAGATAATTCCTTTGGAGCGAGCGATATCTGAAACATCTTCACGCACAGCAGGTTTGTGACAGTTACAGCACAAGATATCAGTTATTTATTGCTCGCAATACATTTTCTCAAATCAGCTCACTGTCTTCTAGTCTTTACCGCACATCAGTGCTGAGGTTAAAAGTGGTTCTTCATCTGATCACACAAAGTCCTTTTTTTATGATAGTCTTTAGGTAGTTGCCACAGGTTGGCTCCGTGCATCCTGTGACACAGAGCAAGGGTGAACTTCTGTCACATGATAACAGGTGGCTGTCTGTGGTGAGGTGGGAGAGGGCATAACCTCTCATCTGTTTACGAACAGTCTCTGGCAGTCGATTTGAATGCCCCTCGAGTGCAGATTGATGACCTTTGGCCCATTTCCACTCACACTGCCATGACAAGTTTCAGTCAGGTGTTCCGAACCAGGTGTGGTGCTCTCTAGCTCTGTGAAAAAGTAGAAATTTGCCCCTTCCCTTTTTAAGGGAATAGTATTGTATTTTGAATGCATGAATTTATTACTTTTTTTAAAGACTTTAAGATGTTTGTAGTGCAGTAAAAAAAAAAAAATCATGTGAGGACAGCATCACATTACTTTGATTGCATAATTGGAGACTAAGTATCGGAATTTCAGGATCGGGACCACGCCTCCAAACACGCTCCTTCTGGTTCTCATCTATATAGGTTCCCCCAGTCCTATAAGGTGTTCATTCTCGTTTTAGTGCCCCACCCTCCCTCGCTTTTCAATTCTTAACTTCTTCACTTCTATTTAGTACATAGGGATCTGCCAGGCCCAGGAGCTGCCACCAGTCCCCTTCGATGCCTTCCCCAAACTGCAGCTCGATTCATGTCCAAGCCATTTACCTTTAACTACTAAAATGCTGTCAAACATAAAATGAGGACGTGGGCCCAGCTAGTGAAACATTATGTAGGAGTAGGTGATAGATAATGAGCATTGATTTGTACATAATTGCACATGAAGAACTTGGGCTTCTTAAATAATACTATACTGTCGCTCAATGATGATGGCTGACCCTCCCGGAGTCTGATTCTAATGGAGGTTTCTTCCCTTTAAAATTGAGTTTTTACTTCCCACTGTTGCCAAGTGCTTACTCATAGGAGGTCATCGGATTGTTAGACAGACATAGACCTTATTTAAACCCACACTGGGGAAATTCACTTGTTACAGCAACACAAGAAAAAAAGTGAATTAGAGATATATTAGAAAAACTAGAAATAGAAAAAATTATAAATAACTTGGAGAATAGTGTACAAAAAAGCCAAAACGCAACACCATGAACACTGAGATTTTTCTTTATATGTACATAGAGTACAGTGGGAGCAATAATAATATACATGTATTTTTAAGCAGCATTTATCCTGGGTGGGTATTGTACGGTCTGACTGCTGCTGGAATAAAGGACCTGCACTCCATCCTACATCGTCACGGTAACAGTCTACTCCTGAAGGAGTTAGTTGTTGTTGGGGATTTCTCTGTATTATCGTAGCGTCTTTACCTCAGGATACATAGCAGCTTGAGGCAACTGTTGTGATTTGGTGATATACAATTAAAACAATTAAAGTATCTCTGGGTCTTGTTTGCGAGTGATGGAAGAAGGGAGCCGGAGATCGACAGACGGATTGGTGCTGCGGCTGCAGTGATGCGGACGCTGCACCGGTCCGTCGTGGTGAAGAGGGAGCTGAGTGTAAAAGCGAAGCTCTCAATTTACCGGTCGATCTACGTCCCTACCCTCACCTATGGCCACGAGCTGTGGGTAGTGACCGAAAGAACGAGATCGCGGATACAAGCGGCAGAAATGAGCTTCCTCCGAAGGGTGGCTGGCCTCTCCCTTAGAGATAGGGTGAGAAGTTCGGCCATCCGGGAGGGGCTCAGAGTAGAGCCGCTGCTCCTCCACATCGAAAGGAGCCAGTTGAGGTGGTTCGGGCATCTGACAAGGATGCCTCCTAGGCGCCCCATGGGTGAGGTGCTCCGGGCATGTCCCACCGGGAGGATGCCCCGGGGCAGACCCAGGACGCGCTGGAGAGATTATATCTCTCGGCTGGCCTGGGAACGCCTTGGTATTCCCCCGGATAAGCTGGAGGAGGTGGCTGGGGAGAGGGAGGTCTGGGCTTCTCTGCTTAGGCTGCTGCCCCCGCGACCCGGCCTCGGATAAAGCGGATGAAGATGGATGGATGGATATCTTAAAATTGTATATATCTATGAATAAACTTGACATTACAGGATTTCATGTTGGACCATTATAATAACAATGTTGACAATTTCTTCTGCTGAATGTGAAGTTTTTTAATATTAAAATTTAAGATGTTGTGTCGTCATAGGCTTTATCACATACAGTATTTATATTTAACACTGAGCACATAAATAAGGGATATTATTTAAATATACTGAGTAGTAGAAATTGAGTGTCTTGCAGTCTCAAAGTCTGTTGATACTAATATAACAAATTTCCATTTAACAGTGTCATCCTCAAACATCTTCATGCAAGCATCCAACAGGACTCTCAGGCTCTCGTTTTAATGAACTGGGATCATTAGAGTTTTATGCAGATTTCATGGGCGTTGGTGTTCTTTCATTCACGCAGGAGAGTGTAATGCAATACATGAAAACATTAAATTATAATTAACAGTTTTCCTTGAACTTTGTATTTTGATACCCTTTTCTTCTCAGCTGCTGCTGCCATGAATTTTCACCTTCATCGCTTGTTTATATGACACGATTTTTATCAAGTTAATCTGAGAACAAGCGCGCCGTCACAGAAACTCAGCCACGTTTGAGCTTACGTATATATGGGATCAGAGAAAGGAGCTCTTCACACTTACCAGAAATGCTGTGATGTTTCTCTTTAACATGCATTTTCCATTAGGACATGCTTCTGTCTGTGGTAAGCAAACTCCTATTGCACAAAGTGTACAGCAAGGTTTATGAATTTATATCACTGCTGCGGTAACAATATACATTGTTTAGTTTGCTTGAATGTTCAAAGAGTGAGCCCCAAGTGGAGATATTTTTTTTTTAAATGTTCTCCAATCTAAGCAAGATAGGCATCAGAGTCCAGCATCATTTGTCCTTTGGCACTACAGTGGACAGGCTGATAAAGAAAATACAATAAAGGGCTGCAGCTTCTAGTAGGTAACAGATTACTTTCAAGGTTATTTCTTTCTTTTTTTATCCGCAGGAGGCTGTAAATTCAAACTTCCTCTGAGAGCTTTGATGTGATTGTTTTCTCTGCTCCAACTGCTCCTGTGTTTCCTGTTCAATCTAAGACAAACTACCACTAGTTTAACAGATACAGACATATATGTTTAGAGATGATCATACACCGTTTGGGCAGGCTTTTTATCAATTTTGGCATAATCATAAAGCATTTCAGGTGACTTACATCTGCTGTATTATTCAAAGTGTTAAAGAGTTTGCCATTTACACCATCCCTTCTTTTTTGAAGCCTCCGCTTGTGTATAGTTGTTATTACTATAATTTAATACCTACTGAATGAGGAGTTGTCATAGATGACTGTATCCTTATCTGTGTGGGTCTACCTGAGGTAGTTTAGCTGAGGGCAGTGCCACTGCTGTACCGGGGCTCTGGTTTCATTTCATTTTCTAGTTAAAAAACAAATTCAAAGTCACGATCTGTAAATACTGGAAACAGGGATTGTCGTGCTTAGCGTGTAATTAAAAGAAACGTGCTTTACTGCCTAAGCCCCCGCTGTCTTGGTAATTTAAAGCAAACGCTTCACAGCTGATTTTTATGAAATGCTGTCTTAGCTTTACACCAGATTTTACACCAAATCTTCCAAAAAGTTCAGCGTGAGACGAGCCTTTGTGTTCTTTTTGGTCAACAGTGGTTTTCTCCTTGGACTCTCCCATTGATGTCATTTTTGCCCATTTTCTTTCTTAATGTTGAATCATGAACACTGACCTTAACTGAGGCAAGTGAAGTCTGAAACTTCTTTTATGTTGTTCTGGGGTCTTCTGTGGCGTCCTGGATGAGCTGTCGATGTGCTCTTGGAGTAATTTTAGTAGGCTGGCCAATCCTGTACGGGGTCACCACCATTCCAAGTTTTCTCCATTTGTGGGTAATGGCTCTAACTGCAGTTTGCTCGGTTCCCAAAGGCTTACACAAGGCTCTCTAACCCTTTCCAGACTGATAGATGTCAGTGACTTTGTTTTTCATCTGCTTTTAAGTTTCTTTATCGTGGCATGAGGTGCTGCTTTTTGAGATCTTTTAGCCTAGTAAGCAGGCGTGGGTGTGATGAGTGAAACTGACCTCTGCTTTCTAAAAAATGTGGTTAATCACAGTTAATGATTTAACAACAGTTAAGGTCAATGACTTTTTAAGCTGCAAAACTGCATTTTGTAATTACTCTTTGTGTGAAATTAAAACTAGTTTGGTGAAACATTAATGTGTGACAAATGCACAAACAACTAAGAAATCAGGAAGGGAACAGCTATTGTTTAAATGTTTTTCTTGGTGAAAAAACAAGAAGAATTCACCTTTCACTCATCAGCTGCTCCATCTCAGAGTGAATGAGAATAGTTCATAGTACATACAGCAAATTATGATTTAAAATAAAAGTTGGGCATAGCCGTCCTGCTTCCTTTGCCTTTGCTGCTGGAGCCACATTAGCGCTCAGGCTGCTGCTGACATGCTGAGGGAAAACACCAGGAGCTACCTCTCTGAACTTGTCAGACATGTGCACAGGATTCAGCCCCACTATAGCCATTAATTGTTTCTGCTGTGGTGTTTCCACCACTGAAAAAGAAACAAAATTGGAAGATATAAGTAGAAATTTCAAGTAATTATGTCAAAGTAAGATTTTAGTAAATAGGAAATTTGAGATAAGAAACTGAACTTTTGACTTATGTATAGGGAAAAAAATGTTTTCCATACTTGTTTTTAAGAATCAGTAATTTAAATTCATTCTGTGTTGAACCATACTATATAAAACAGTTGACAAAGATATACGCTATGACATTGATGTAATAGCCAGACTGTAGTTCAGGGTTGGACAAATGTTAAATTACCAATTTTGCTCTGCGTACCTTCTTTTTTGAAATTGATAGCTAGAGATGCTTTATAGTGGCCACATATATACTCAGCACTTCTATTGAGGGTCACCAAAATTAAGAGTATAAGGCATCGGGCAACAGATGTAGGCTATGGTGTGCAAAAAAATGTTAATTTGCTGTACTGTCTACACATTTTCAGTTGGAGAATGTAATGAATTATTTATCCCTATTTTTGTGTGAAGGTCCTTAGGCTTAATTAAAATACCTCCCTACTTAAATTAAATTAATCTCAGAGTAAATTTGAGATATCCTCTGCTGTGTGACGACAGGTACAACCTTTTGGGCTTAAGTTTATCATGTTGTTGAAATTCAGGGAATTTTTACTGTGTTTGTTGTTGCAAGTTAGTCATCTGAAAACACTGTTTATGAAACAGCATTATAGAAAGGTATAACCATCTTTTGTAACACCTTTTATTTTCCTTCCTTTTTTAAAATATCTTCTCAGCTTGATGTATGTTTTAGTTTTTTAGTTATATCCATTTACCACGCTGAAATTGTTTTTTTCGAGACAGAATTAGACTAACGCCGTGTTGCCGTGACTGTCATCAGCTTTTATCAGTGTCATGATTTACCTGACTGATGAGTGTTCAGAAAATAGCTGCAAGACAAAGAGCGAGAAAGGAGAGTGATGGCTGTTTGTATGCAAGTGCTGCAAGCGGGTGGCAGTGAAGAGAGACAATGCACAGCATAACTAGAGACAAACACAACAGATAGAGAGGGAGATTGACGAGTCAAATCAGCAGCGTGATTAATGTGACAACCTTTAAGAAAAGGTTATGGATCCGGGGGGAACACTAATGTCTGTAGGACATGGAGGAGAAGCAGAGGGGAGAAATGGCAGGAGTCAACTGAGGTGAAAAATTACAGGGATACTCCATTCATGTGGAGTACTGTACTCTGCACTGTCTTCAGAAGTCCACTCCTAGAGATATTTATCTCAACGTATGGTATGTTTTCCCTTTTGAATGGCAGTGCTGAATATTGTTATTGAGGCTTTTTTACACTCTGTGGAATTTCAATATCATGAAAAAACACCCAGCCACAATTTAATATACATGAGCTACAAGATGTTGTACTAAACACACATGTTTGGAGGTCTTCTTTACTATTCACAGCTATACTGACTATATTTCATTAAACTTTCTGTTTCTATTTCTGTCTATGCTAATGTTGACTGCTAATAGCAGCTGCTAACAGCTTTTGACTGTGAGTTTGGACTTTTTGACTCTTCCATAACAAATATGAGCAGTAAAGTTCAAGTACACAGGGACCATTTTTAGATATTATTTATTCACCATGAAGCAATTTTTTCATTAGTTTAAAAATTAATGTTTTACCGACTACATCAGGTTTGTTTTTGAGGGCTGTGGTTATTTTTTGTTTGTTATGTCATCATTTGCTAGCAATTACATTTTTCATTTAAAATGATGCAGTACTGGGTTACTTCTTGCTGGGACTAGATTACTTTTTTAATGCCTGTCATGTCTGGTAGCTCTTGCAGTCAGAATCAAGACCATAAATGCACATAGACTCTCTACAGGTGCATCTTAGTTTTATTATACTTTTGATTTAATTTGATTTATTTTAATTGATTTTTTTTTTAATTTTTACTGTTGTTTAAGAATATATGTGTAATATGACAAAGTGGTGAGAAAACAGATGAAAATGATAAGAATAAGAGGACAGAGGACAAATAGAAAATTTTTTTTTTTTTGTTGTTCTCTTACTTTTTTTGTTACTATTTTGCAGGAGGTAGCTGTTTAAGACAGTGATCCAACACACAGGTACTCGTGTTGATCATTTTGATAGTTAAAAGGTAAGAATTGATATTGCGCTAATAAGACACATTTAATAATACTGCAATATCCACGTGCCACGAGTGTACTGTAAGTTGCCATTATGAACCTTAAAGCTGATAGCAGATGTTAGACTTTGTAGATTATTTATTAATTAATTTCTTATTTTGAATTCATCTTGTTCACTTTTGGTATCTATTCAATGTGATTGGTCTTTTGGAATATTTGACATGCTTTTAGGGTTTCAGAAACTCTCTCCACCTTGTTGCAAATATATTTTGTTAAAAAATGGACAGAAAACACCATTAATAATGTCAAAGATTAGTTAGTTTGACAGCATATTTTATATTTTTATAATTATTATTACTTTTTATTCTGTAAGTGTTATTGTTTTTATTTGATTTTTTTGGTTGTTGTTTGCTTTGTAACAGGTTTTTGTCTGAGAAACCAGCTCTTATTCCCAGTAATGGCTGCTTATTACCGTCTTCCTCCCTAGAAACCCACGCTCGGGGTCCAGCCCTTGTTTGCTCTAAAATGCATCTGGCACCACTTGCTAAGATCACCAAGCATGGCACAAACACAGAGGGGGCTAACTATAGGAACAAAATGGATTTGAGATTAGTAGTGCTTCATGTTCTCTGCATCAAATTTGGTTGAGTTGCGGGTGAGAATTTTTAGAGCATAACTTCAGTGTCACTCACTCGTCACTCCTGATTGTTGTTCAGTCTCTTTTTTTTCCAGTTTCGATTATGTGGAAATTAAATTTTCAGCTTTTGACTGAGTTTTTCAAGTCACACTCTCAACTGATAATAAGCAAACGGGGACTTATTTTATTTCAAAGTTCTCCCAAGTTTCTCTCATCTGCAGTGCCCAGAGGTTGTTCATTTTCACCTTGCAGTTCTGCAGCTGTTACTGACTAAATTTAGGATTTTTTTTTCCTTTCCCCAGTAGAAATTACATACAAATAGCCTAGGGCTTAAGTCAGGGTCTGATTGGTTAATTAGTAACGAGTGGAAACAGCACTCATGTATCATGGCCCTCACCCATTTGAATTGCTGAACAAACCCAAGATGTGATTTTGATTTGAATGTTGCTTATAATCAGCGTCCAGGTTGCGGCACAGATGAGCGCAGGCCTCTCTCTGCTCTAACTTCAGCCGAACATTATGCATTAATGTTCCCATCGCTCATAGCACGAAGTTGACCGAGAGCACCTTAATGGCCCCCGTAGACGAGTGGCACGTAACTTCAACATCTGACTAACGAATGTGCCCGGGCCCTTTGAGGCGTTTTATCCTCTTCACTCACTCCCTACCCACAATTCCTGGCTGCTGCTCTAAAACGTTGAGAGGCTCAAAATGACACAGGGGGGATAAGCATAACAGAACATACAGCGGGGAAAGTAGTAAAGATGGATATGAACCTATAAATTAAAATGCTCTAGAATATAGAGTAATCAAAGAGACATTAAATGTGATACACTCGTTTATAATCTTTAAAGTCTTGCAGGGATCAGGCAGTGTAATGCTAATCATAAATACACCACGGCTCATATGAGGCAAGGTATTAAATTAAGTGGTGAGTTTTTGCGGAGTTAAAATAGACGGACAACAACAAGCACTGAGATATTTTGAACAGACTCATAAGGAAGACGCTGCCAAATAGGAGAATGACATTTTGATTCTGCTGTTTTCATCCTCACTATGTGACTGTAACAATGGGAGATTGATGTTACATGTCCTCCATAATCAGACTGACTCTCTTGACTGTGGCGGCTTCATGATGGGAAATATGTTCATATATTAGCAGTAAAAAGATGTAAAACAATGTTTTTCTTGATGCTCCTGGACCACAGAGGAATAATGGAGAGAAATCAAGGCTGTTACATTGTGAGAATAAATCAGAGAAGAGACAGTAAGAGCTTTCACACAATACAAAAGCACCGCTTCACCACCACCACCACCACTCCCTATCACACAAGCACGGCGTCTACGTCCCAACAGCATTAGTCAGTCCCATCGTTGTACTGGGACCTGGTCTGTCTTTACTTATTTACTGCTCAGTGCGTTAGCCTTTGCTCTGAACCACTTCTTGCCCGGCTCACAGCAATATATTGTTTTGCTTTTCCCTATTGTCTAGCCCACCCTCAAGCACCTACAACAATATCCAACTCCCACACACGAATGTCTTGATAAGTGAATTCAGTTTGTCCACTTTCGAACAAGATGAGCTCAGGCTGAAAGTGAACTGTCCTTTTCAGCAGCCTGCAATCAGGGAGAAGCAGTGGGCTGAAATTGTGTCACTGAGGCTAATTACAGGCAATTAAAAGCCAGTTGTCTGTTCACTGTCACCGGCTGAGGCTGGAACTACCCGTTTCTTTATGTAGTAAGGCTTTAGGAGGTTACATTTCTGTGACAATATTCATTGAACAGCACTTGATGGGTTGGCAGCTTCAGTCAGTTGGTGGATCTGATGGTCACTGAACAACTGGATGGATTGCTATGAAATTCTCATACAAGTATTCAGGGTTCGTACAGCATGAAATCAGTCCCTTGATTTTTCTTGTACACTCCACGAGGCTGTTTTTGTTTTTAGGAACATATCTCATGTCAGTTTCGGATGGATAGCCACATAATCCAAACTAATTTCAACAATAATTTACCCCTCGCCATGCATTTTTAATAACCCGACTCTCTGACATATCCTGGAGTGCCATCTGATTCTGATCTATCTATAAAATGATCTTACCATGAGTCCTTGGTTTATTGTTTTTGTCTCTGAACTATTAAATTTGCCAAAATGAATATGGTCAAAACGGAGCATTAAAATATTAGAGTTGTGATTGTATTAAACGTGCTCTCACTCTCTCTCCGAGTGTGCAGCATGAATATGTGTGCAGTAAGTGCTATACTGCATACTGATATTTACTACGTATAACCTGTTTCAAGCTTACAGAAAATTATTACATTTTTGTGCACAAAGGAAATGTTTTTCCAAAAGAATAAAAAATAAAATATATCGTTTCTACTCCCGTGAAACCGTTCTATCACATTCCATAACAGTTTTTTGTAGCTTTCAAGCTCTTTGTTAGCACTTTCTTGTCCTACCGTGAATGTCTTTGAACCGAACAAGGCTACAGCTGCATCTGTTACTTTGCTACAAGTTGTTTCTGGCTTATTTTCACATCCAAATAGGAACGATACAACAAAAATGTCTTTATCTCTTTGTGGTTTAAGACTCATATTACCCTCTTGAGACCCTGCGTCCTCTTATGTGAACATTCCATTTAGGTTTTTCTGCACTTTCTGCTTCATTCTGACCAATAAAGTGTTTCATAGTTAGCTGCAATGGTGACTTTATTGGGTTATGATGTAAAAAAAAAAAAAAAAAAAAAAAAAAAGCAGAAAAACTTGCTGTCATTCTAAGAAGTGATGCCTTTTTAAAATTACTTTCTGTTCAGAGATGATCTTTAATTTTCATGCTAATCAGGTCTAGCTAATCCCAGATAGTTTGGAGAAATTAGAAATGCATCCTAAACAAGATCTCAGGAGGTTGCATTTCTTCCTCTTAAACTAAAGGCCTTTTTTTATGGTTTTTTAAAATGCAGAAAGTTTTCTGTTATCGTTTCCTGTTTTTACTAATACAGTACTGTCACATCACCACGACATTGCCTATGAGTGGTCCTGTTTGTCTTTTTGTCCCTGTGCATTAAACAGCAGACTCCATAGCTCTATCGCGCTACTAAGTCTAAAACTCTGCACTGAACCTTTGTGCTTCTTTTTTGTTTTCGTTGTGTTTTTTTGTATTTTTTTGGTGTTTTTTCCTGGCTTTGTTGTGCACAGGAAGAATTGCATTATATTTTGATGTGTCCCTATAACACCACCACTGAAGTACATCAGCACACTACTCTAAGCACTACAATTTGTTTAGTATTCACACTGAGTTCTTTGAATATATATTTTTTTTAATTTGTTTTTTCAGTCACTTTGAATGCCCAAGAACCTGCTTAGAATAAATATGTATGGATTAGAGATACAGAGTGTGTGTTGTTCTCTCAAAAAATGCTCAAAGTAGCTCTTTAATCAATTATTGAGAATATGAAGCTTATGATAAAAAAAAACTTTAAACGAATAACAAATACCTTTTTACAGCCATTGAATCAAATTACTGCAAGACATTTTTTCTATTGTGTCCGTCAGATATAGTTTTCATTCACGTGCTATCAAGCTGCTTCCATGTCCATTAAATACGTCTATATAAATTACCCTGGACTTTAATATTCCTGTCAGCACCTGCTTCTTACTCAGCTCCACTCCTCGCTTTAGTTTCCATTTTTATCCATACTTTTAAATTCCTCTTTCATCTCTGTTTAATGGCCCCTGTTTAGTTTGTGCTCCACTGAAGTCATGCTGCTGCTGCTGCTGCTGCTGCTGCTGCTGCTGCTGCTGCTCCTTTAGAGATGAGCATTCTGGGGCGGAATGAGCCGCAATATGCCTCCTATCCATTATTGATCCATGATTAACTGGAGTTCAGCGGGGTTCTGGATTTCAGCACGCTAAAATAGGCTGGGAAATCTTGGCAAGTGGATGCCAAGATTTGGCGCCACATTGCCGTACAAGACAAGCTGCACTTTTCCTACAACAGCCTTACAGTGTAAACTTCTCACAGTGTGTTTTTTTCTGTTTTTTGTGAGAAGTAACTGTGAGGGTGGTACTGGTGATAACACGGGCCAGAAGTAAAAGAATCCTGTCAGCGTATCCCCCCCCCCCTCGACAGCCATCTGTATCACTCAGGGAAAGCCTCCTCGAGACAGCTCTGCACACCCACTGATCCTGATGTATTTTGACATTGATGGTGCACACAACTGACCTTTGGGCTGTCGAGTGCACTCAAACAACACTTGCTGCATGTGTTTATGTCCCTAGTCTAATGAGGATGTATCTGCAGCCAGCCTACTCCAGGAGCAAGTGCCAGTATGCAGCTGCTGCTACCGGGGATGTAATGACAGCTTCTTGCCTGACTCATACTGGGTAACATTTCAGGAGTGGTGTTCCTTTGGCACTGTTAAGATGAATCTTCATCGCATAAACTCACTTGTGTTTTCTCCATTTTGAATTTATGCCATTCTTACATGTGATCAAATTCATATTCTCTCTGTCTTAAAATGTTTTTAATTAAAATGGAATTAATAAAATGTTAATATGGGGGGAAAATGCCAGCCGCATGCTTGGAAGTGCCTCCGGTTTACCAAAAATTAAAGTATTGTGTGCAGATAGTACTTCACAACCCCATATCTTTTTCCCGTACAGAATCCAACCAGAGGAATAAGCAAAGAAAACTCTTTGTGTAACTTTTTTTTCCTACTCTTGGGTAAGACTGTGCAGATATTTGCTCTTCTGAAAGCACTGAGGCAGCATTGAGAGCTGCTTTGGTCTCAGGGTGAAATCTCAGAAGTCGCACGCCACTTTACCTGCCTGGACTGCTCTCAGGGGGGCGGCAGCGTCATTAAATATGCATGAATCTCACGGAGAATCATCTTAGGAAAGGTTTACCTAGCCAACACCTGTCTGATCTTTGTTTTTCATCTGAATGGGCTTTGACGCAGCTCCAGTACAGCAGCGTGCATTTGCTTGTAGAGGTCAGACTGGTACGAAGGACAGTCGTAGCATCAGTTGAGTAGGTTGTCACTGTGAAGCGAAAAGTAAAATCTTCTACTTCTATGTAATTTGTGCGCTCGCCCCGTGACAGCTGGGATAGGCCGCAGCCCAACCCTGACCCTGAATTGGATAAGCAGAAGACAGTGCAGTGACGGGTAATTTGTTCGAACGCAGTTTTGACATCTGCGCTTGTTTTCCTGACGCTGCTTTTTATTTTATTAGTATAGAGACTGATTGTCAGCCGCAGAGCTTTGTCACTCGCTCTTTTTTTTTCATATGCACCTTTGTCGACACTGCAACAATCTTATGCATTGAAGTTGCGATTCGTTCTTTGTTTTCCATATTGAGTGAAAATGACATTTTCACTGGCATTTTCACTTGGGTTGTGTGTGGGGGTGTTTACCATTTGTTCATCAGCAAACAAAAAAAAAAAGCAAATCAGATGTGTTCTCTTCTATAAGCCCTGCTGTTGATAACAACAGGATACTCATTTAAATGTGCTACAAATTTCAAACGCGACAGCTGAAACCTCATTATTTTTGCAAAAATGACATGTTTAGGATTTAGCTGGGTCAGTTATACCCACGTTCTCCATGACTATGGGTTACGCTGTGTCTTGAATCCCAATTATTCTCTGTGTTGGCAGGTGGAAGAAATCTGTGGAATGGAAACAGCCCTATTTCAGTTTTGTAAATTCATTGCTCCGGTGCAAGGGTTCAATTTTCAAGGGCAATATATAGAAACCAACTGTAACAACCTCATTAGTGAGACTTTCAGTTTGCCAATTAGCATTCAACCTTGAAGTTTTATGCTCAGACAAAAGTCACCATCTGTCAGCACAATGCAGGGCGACCCTCTGTGATAGTGATGCGCTCACAGCTCTCTAACTGTGTTTGTTTTGGCTGCAGGAACTTCTACTACATCACCATGCTGCGCGACCCAGTCTCCCGCTACCTGAGCGAGTGGAAACATGTCCAGAGAGGAGCCACATGGAAGACCGCCCTCCATATGTGTGATGGACGTTCGCCCACCCAGGACGAGCTGCCCACCTGCTACAGTGGGGATGACTGGTCCGGCGTCACCCTGACAGAGTTCATGAACTGCCCGTCGAACTTGGCGAACAACCGTCAGGTCCGCATGCTGGCTGACCTGAGCCTGGTGGGCTGCTACAACCTGTCCTCCATGAACGAAAGCCAGCGCAACCACATCCTTTTAAGCAGCGCCATGAGCAACTTGAAGAACATGGCTTTCTACGGCCTGACTGAGTTTCAGCGTAAGACCCAGTACATGTTTGAGCGGACGTTCAGCCTGCGCTTCATCTCTGCCTTCACGCAGATTAACAGCACGCGAGCTGCCAACGTGGACCTGAGCGAGACTGTGCGCAAACGCATCGAGGACCTCAACTACTTGGACATGCAGCTGTACGAATATGCAAAGGACCTGTTCCTCCAGCGTTTCCAGTTCACCCGCCAGAGGGAGCACCAGGAAGTGCGCTTGAAGAGGCGCGAGGAGAAGCGCTGGCTGCGGGAGCAGAGAGACCAGGTCAGGCCTTGGCCGCCCAAACACAGAGGCGGCGGCAACAGAGGCGGGAGAGTGGGAGGAGGTTTTGAGAAGGAAACTGAGAGTGACTTCCCAGCCACCACCGAGGACTACACGAGCCAAGTAGCCCGCTGGTGAGGCGCTGGTCCGATAAAGAGAGAGGAGCCAGAGAGAGCGGTGGATGGAGATTCCCAGTGGACTAGTTAAAACAAACGTTGGACTCTCTCTTGTGCATCTTATGTCTCTCTTTGTGTCTCACCATTAACCTGTCTGCTGAATCTATCCGTTTTGTCAGCTTCAGTGTGATCCGAGTGCTCCGCTATTTCTTTATGAAAACTGCTGAGTTTGAGCCTTGCAGCAGCTCTGTCTTGGAGTACCTTTGGTGTCTTAATCTTTAAATGCTGTTTATTTTTGTCAATTAATTATCGCCTCGGTTCTTTATAAACTGAATAAGATGATAAATTGGTGTGAAAGAAAAGAAGAAGAAGAAAAAAACGCTGCTAGAGACACTGCATTGAGTTCTTTTTATTTATTTATTTATTTTATTTTGGCATTCAATATTGATGGATGTCACCGAAGTCAGCATCTACTGTATGTTGCAACTGTTAGAAAATATGACATATGAAAGTTGTATTAGGGGAACTGGTGGTTGCATGTCACACATCCACTTTGTACTTACAATTGGGGAGAGCGATATCCAAAAGACACACAGAGTCAAAGTGAATAGTGAAAACACGGAATCTGTTTTCCTTTAACTTAAAGTCAGGGAAACCTTCACTTCACATATTGTATGCATGCAGTACCCATCCTTTAAACCAAATTATAAAAAGGTCTGTCGCTATTGCTTTGTTTGCTGTGCAATATATATTTTATTTTCTCAAGCGCAATACCTTGCAGACTTTAACACCCTCCCCTCCAAAGACAACACAAAGGCAGTCACACAGCAGTTAGATGGCATCCAGCTGAACAAAATAACTTCAGTCATTCCCTGTACTGTTGGTAGAACATTGTATCTGTGGTGGGGGGAGGAGAAAAAAGGCATATTTTCTGAGTAATTCCTTTTTTGAAGTAGTCAGTTGCAGAGATAAAAAGTTGGTAAATAGTACAGGTGATGAAATGTGTCAGTGTGGCTGGTATGTGGCTTGACTGTGAATGAGTTGATCAGCATTCAGTTCCCATGCTCCTCCCCGTCACACTGGCTGCTTTTACATATTTGTAGAGCTGACGGCAACTGCACTGTGGGCAGTGAGAGCGCTCTAACTCCAGCAGAGTGCCAGGATACAAAGACAAGCCTCAAAGCAGATAGTTGGAGAAAAAAAAAATGTTATTTCCTCTCCCTGATAGTTTCCAGTCCCTTGAATCCATCATGTTTTTATCTGGTTAAATAGGCTTCAGTGTGATGCTTTTTATGTTCCTTATCTCTCATTCAGTCACAACCTGTGCTTATCAAATTAAATGTTCACTAAATGTCAGCACTGGAGTCGCACGGCCGCTGCCATTTTAACACTAATTTCTCGTGTTTATTCTCTAAATGCAGTTACTTCAAAACACCTCGTGCGGTACATTTTTGTTTGATTTTGTCATGTTTGAATGATTCATCCAGCCGGTGCAGCAAATGTGTTAAATGCATACTGGTGTAGTGTTTAGAGGTAAATGGGTACACCTGCCTATATGGATATACTTCAGTTCGGTGAGTGTGTGGATGGATGGGGCAGACGAAAGATGAGGTGTATAGCACATTAATAACAGTCAAGTGTTTCAAGTGTACCTAACCATGTTACAGCTCCGAACACTGAACAGCTATTTGCATCATTTAGATTTCATATAGCCATGCCATTTGTGGTGTATCAGAGGAACATTGATTAAGTGTCTGATTAATGATAATGGGGATTGCAGGACATTTTCACCCAAACAAGCATTAAGGTAATAAGTTTATTGTTTCTTTAAGTAACATAACATTTTTTTAATAAAGTACAAGTAGGGCTTTTTTTTTTAATCTTACTGTACTTACTATTTGAATGGGTGCTTTTCATCACTGGATTATATTGACAATACCCTGGCACTCCAGCCCTGATTAAAACTATGTCTCTTGAAAAATGGCCAAAACCGATTCAGCTTAAAGGCTTTTTGAGAAAAAAAAAATACTGATCGCACCCATGGTCCAGTAAGCATCCCGTCAGTCAAAACTGTGATATACATGAGGCTGTCCACTCACTACAATGCTGTACTATTGTATAGTATGTACTGTATGTCTTGCATGCTGCACTGTGACATTTTCTGTACGACCATAATGACAACAAAGTTGATTTGCCTGTGATGAAACTACTAATGCTGCATATCGACTGCATTGTTACACCTAGCTGGCGACCTGTCCTTTGTTGCGTGATTGGTGCAGCAGGTGACCAGGTGTCTCACTTTCTGTAGGCGTGCAGATTGTTTTCCCAAATTTAGACTCGATTTAGTTTTGAAATTGAACACATCTCAGAAAAAGCAGCTCAAAACGACATGCTAATGAGGTCTTAAAGGACTACTAGACAGAACAATAGCAAGAGCCCAGGAGTCTACAATCACATAAGATCAAAAACAAAGCAAAAGCTAACTTTTGTACATTTGTCATTTGCATGATTATTGCATTAGTAACATATCCCAGGAATCCCACAAATTTAATTTGCCATTTATTGGCTCAAAGAGGATCTATTATTATGTTGTTTAAAAATGGGGATTTTTCTGAGTTTGTTTTGAAAAATATCATCACACACATTAAAATGAAAAAAAAAAAAAAAGAATTTGCCAAAGCCAAAGTGTTGTATAAACCTAACCATAAAGAAATGTCGGCCAATCAAATCCCACAAATAGTAGCACAACAGCACAGTCTGATGTCAGGAAAGGAAATAAAGTTATGAGATAAAAATCTTTGTTTTTGTGTTCACGTGTAAATGCAGAAATTGAGTTTTCAAAGGAGTTTTTATCTAAAACACTGTTAACATGAGGATGAAGGGCCAAAACACATAGAAAAGACTATGTTTACCAAAATGCCTGTTTATGTGTGGACAGCTTTAGTATGCTGAGTTGTGGTTATAAAAGCAACTGTGTGTAATACAGTACATATTTCCTGTTGTACCATTTACTGTTGTGTGAAATCAGCACCATAATACATAAGGTTGTAATCTAGGTAAGCTGGTGAAGTAATGTGGCATATTTGCCAACTAGCATCTACAACAAGATGGGATTCTTACAGTTTTTTCTACCTGCTACCAAAAAATTATAAACCATCTAATAGGAAAACAGTATCTAAAAGATGGACACAGCCATCCTGTTATCACTGGCTGGTTAGGTCCTGAAGCTGTGAGCTTTTTGAATGCAGCTGTCTTGGATGAGCAGATACATTAGCAACCTGCTTTATCATCTATTCGACACATTTTGGGACAATAATTTTCAAAATGATCACGATTGTGTATTTAATAAAACCTGAAACCTGCAAGTGAAACCAAGTATCTCTGGGAAAGTGTGTACTGAGGTCTTAGCTTAAGAGAGGAATAAGGTTGCTTTCCCAAAGACTTCCAAACCAGAACAGTCGACAGCTGCTGGCTAGGATTTTTACTTGCAACATATTGTTTTCATTCACAGGAAGTATTTAAGACTTCTCCTGAGATTATTTAAATGAATGGGGAGAGAGCCATTACTTTAATTTCAGTGGTCACTAGGCCATAAATAGATAGGATTTTTTTAAAATGCTTTAAAACGTTGGTGATTGTCCAAGTGCTAAAAGTGTTTCTCTTTTCCGGCACTTTTTATGTGAGCACACACTTACACGGCATTATTGCTTAATTAACAGCTCATTCCAGAGCGCCAGTCATGCTGACGTGATCAACGTCTCTGTGTCATGTCACTCTCTTATGATGTCTCTGGCTGTATTCCACTTAGCTGATTGGGTTTTAAGTTCCTGTCCTTGTGATTTTAATGTGGTAACACCTGTGCTTTTATAACAACTAAAAGTGTGTGCTGTGCGAAAGCCTATTGTACTATATTATCTTACAGAGTTTAAATGCATTTTTAAGCACATGGGGTATGCATTTCTACTGCTATCTAACCATAAGCTGATTTCTTTTAACGTCATCAGCTGCCCAAAGGATGTCTGTGTCTTTATATTACAGCCTCTAATTAACAGTATAGTAATTTTATTGTGCAATTTGGACATAGGTAATTGCAGTAGAAGAAAACACGGCACTAGGGAATTGCATAAAGCGTTACCATTTCTGCACTGCAGTGCTGCACTGCTGTGTGAAAGCAGAATTACAGTGTTCCCCTCATGACAGATGGCATGAGCAGAAACGCCACATAGCTACTAATGAAACACTTGTACAGACTCGAGTTTTGTATAACGTGGGTGTGCATGTGTGTTGGTATATTGGAGGAACGGGAACAGGGGGCATAGTTGTGTGGATCTGTTGTTATTTTGTTTAAAAATAAGTCATTACCTAGAAATGGTGAGTATCTGTTTTTTCAAAAAATGAGATCTCATCAGTTTATGGATCCAGTTTTTTGTTTTCTAGTTGCTGGGTGCACTTTCTTTATCGCGCTCTTATCTACGGCACCTCTTCATCTCTTTCTGACCACAGAAAAATATATGTTTACTTGTTGAAAATGATTAAAACAAGAGTACACTGGTGAAATTTAAGCTCCTTATCGCTGTGATTTCTGAAGATCTGCATCACCACATGACATTCTAAGAAGACTTTCCACCAATTAGAGAGGTGTAAATAAAGTGATGAAAAAAAGCATGAATTTTCACTCTAAATTAAAACCACTAGTCCCAGGAATGTCTGACATGCCATGTTGTTAAAGGAGGATTTCAGTGAACTTGTCCATGAAAGAGTGTCTGTCTTAGAAGCTGATTTATCTGTTTTTTAAAATGGTTTTATGTGTTGCTGGAGAGAGCACTCTTAGTGTAAGAATTTCTATGTACATATTAAAAGTCTTGTGATGAAAAGAACAATCTAAAGGCTGTTTGGCGTGTTATATTTAATCAGCCATTTTCTTGTCAGACCTTAAAAATATGAGCAAGTCCTGCTTAACACATCTGAAATAAATGCATTGAATGGCCATGAGATTATGATGTGTGCTGTTTTATCAAGATAGGATTCATTAACAGCTATTTATATATATTTTTTTATTAATTTATGCACTTGTCCACTATATAAGATGTGGGAGGTCTGAATTTTTACCATCAAGTATTTAATTTTCTAGAAAAAAAGTAATGATAAAAAATATTTTCTGAAGCTTGTTTTCAAAAATTCACAAACCATCCCATGCAGAATTTATACAAGTCAGTTTCAATCACTATACCTCCATTATGTTATCGCAGCTTAATGCATGAGTCAAGCAATTAAGAGAAAAATCATTGTCGTCTTACAGTATGTTGACAGAATAAATTGCAAGACTGCTTTAACAAATTCTCATGCGTCTTGCAAAATGTCAAAGACATTGCACATGATGTATGTTTAGAGTTAAAAAATACATAATTACAGAGTTTATACTCAAGTGAATGTTTTCATTTGTACTGATGAGGAAGTAATATGTCAAAGTATGTACACTGCTTTCATAACACCTAATTAACGGTGGTGTTTTTATTATGATACTGTCACGACCTTTAATTTTCACAGAAAAATCCTCTTGTAGATGTTTATTTCTTTAAAGCCAGATGATATCAAGTGAAAACCGCAGATACTAGCAGACATTATGGATTTTCTCTAATGTATGAATATGAAAGTAGAGTATTTTTTTAAAGAGTCACAATAAACCTGATTGTTATCTAATTAGATCACTAATTTGGCAGTAAGTGCAACAATATTACCCAAGAAGTACATTTATTACCCTCCTCTATGAAAACCAAGTGCCTCTGTGCTGTATTGAATTAACTGCATAAAGCACGTCACATTGTATATTACAGCTGTGTCTCTACTAACATACCCAAGCTTCTCTGTCCCCTCAGGTTTATATGGATGGCTACTTCAGCATTTTAGCAGCAAGTCATTTCCACCCAGATGGTATGACTGTATTATCTTCAGTGTTTAGCCATAGGAAGTATGTAATGACTTGAAGATAATCGCGTTGCTTGAAATCAGTGCTTTACTTCCTCAGCTTTTATTGTCAGCACAAAATCTGGTGCCTGATACCGTACAAGGGTACGCAGAAGCAAAACAGCTCTAAAAACATCTCTGACAGTGTTTACTGCCCATCCACATCAAATTCAGACTCACAGTCGAGCTGGAGTCTATGCCAGCTGTCACAGAGACAGACAATGTAGAATCACCAATTAACTTAACGTGCGTGTTTTTGGACTGTGGGAGGAAGCCAGAGTACCTAGACAGAACATGCAAATTCCTGTGGATGCCAGTGGATTTGAACCCAGGATCTTGAAGCAACAATGCTAACTAATACACAACGTGCTTTTTACTGTATCTTACAGAATAGCCAGTGTCTTTATATTCAAAGAATAAAACAAAATGAAACAGGTAAAAATAAGAACATGCAGGTTTAAACTGCATACTTACATGTGCTGCATTGGGCTTTGAAAACACGGTTTAGGGTCACCTGGAATTGTCAGACACACCCACACACACACAGACATGATGTATAGTGATCCTCATTTTATCACGTTGACCTTCAGCAAACACAGAATAAGATATAGCCTTATAATAACTTACATCACACTAGTGATACCCAACTGTTCCAGTGTCCTCATGTTGAGCCTCTGTATGGTAAGATTTATGGAAATATATTTTGGCAAAGACTGACATCTGCTGGTCACAACATGCAATGTCTTGTAATTAGTTGATGAGCCTTTAGTTTCTGTAAGACCTACCACACAAGACGTCGACATTTTTATGATGATATTTCCCAGCAGTCATTTTGGAAAATGGAAATGTGTAATGTAAAATAATATATTATGTATAGTATAAAATCAAATATTTATAGCTTATGTCTTTCTTTTTCAATGTCCTTACCCGATGCACTGCAGGGCTTTGTAATGCAGGTCAGTGAACAGAAGCGTTAAAACATCCTTTGACAGAGTTGCATTTAATAATTTAATTTTAACCTGAAAACTTTACTTCTTAAATAAATTCTGCTATTTTGAAATAGAGTCAATAATCTTCATTAAACACCTAGATAGTTTAAATGTTACAGGAAAAGACAGTCTTATACCTCTTCATTTCTAGCAGCAGAAAAAATGTGAGTGAATGGGTACTTTTTCAATACTTAATATTATTAACAGCATGTATTTAAATGCTGTTGTTGGGATGACATTTATTAAGAGGTCAATACAGCATTAATATGGTAGTTGTGAATGCATTATTTTTCAATCATGAAGATTTTTCTTTATTCTTGTTCTCTGCAGCATTGGCTGATGCATCTAATAATAGCAGCAACATCCCAGATCTTTATTGCCTCCTTGTGGAGAATTACGTGTAATAATTCAATCACAACTCAACCATAAGGTGGCAGACTATGTGAACTCACATGGCAGGGGGTGGAGCATAAAGCATAAAAAATATACAACCTTTCTGATCAGAGTTCCAAACGTCCTCTGGCATTAACATCAGTACATAAAGTGTGTGATGGGAGTTTCATACAATGGGTTTCTAAGGTGCCTCAGTCCTTTTTTTTTTTTCCATATCAAGAGTAAAGCAAAATTCAAACTCTTCTTAAATCTGTTCTTTAGCAGGTCCTAAACTGTGGAAAATGCAACCTTAGGTGGACAACAAGATGACATATCAAACTCTTATATTATTTATTTATCAAAAACCAGCCAAAATGCAGAGGTAGTGTTGGAAACCTGAATAAACCCCATTATTCGGTAGCTTGTAGAAGCACCTCTAGCAGCAATAACTTGAAGTAATTGTTTTCTATATAATTTTATCAGTCACATTTATCATTGTGGAGGAATTCTGGCCCACTGTTCTTCACAAAGAAACTTGAATTCATTGACATTTGTGGGCATTAGTCTATGCACAGCTCTCTTGAGAGAGGATTTTAGAATATGTGATCAGAAATAACTAGATTGCAGAAAAGTGGTGTAGGAGCCACCTGACACAATTTTCCAGCTTATTTACAGTCCTGTGCCTTCATACAGGGGCTACCACTGGACCTGTTGTAGTTGCCACCATTATAACTACATTATAACTACATTTTCTCAGTTTTAAATTGTTGATTCTTCCTTGATCTGTGGATTGCTGCTAAAATGTTAAATGTTACAAAAGCTGAAGGAAGGCAACAACTATAAAAAGACAACCAAGAATTCAAAACTCCAAAGAATACACACTAAAACAGAATATGCAAGGACACAGGTGAGCTTGGGATAATAAATTCAAACTGGAAAACAAATCATGAAAAACACTAGAACGAAGCTTGTCATGCTATGAAAACCAAAGATTCGAAACGAAAGCAAAGAACCGGCTCACTTTAGAATAAAAGAACACAGTGATGCATGCGCTGACACAAAACCTAAACAATAAACCTTGAAAAGATAAGCATTGTTATATTAACTGAGGATTCTGAAATCAAAACAAGAGAAAATCCATGGACCGTGACACTGTGCAGTTTATGTAAAGGATTTTATCTAAAAACAAGTGACATTTATGCACATTGAAAGATCTTGTGGACAGTGCTTGAGTAAAAAGGAAGAATTCCACAGTGTAATGATATTTGATGTGAGAAAAGCTCCTATAGGAAAATAATAACATCAAGCAGTTTTGAAACACTGGGAGATACTGGTATCTTTGATGCTCCTGAGTCACTGTGCTGGCAGTCTGAATACATTTTAAATATATCTTATATTCAGGTCATAATAGCTCAAGTGATCCTGTTATGATAAACAGTTTTAACTTTTAACCGCAGGCAGCAGTGTAAGGTAATTAAATGGCTACATTTCATCAAGTTCTGTGTTTTGAGAGACTTAAATAGTTCAGTTTTCCCCTGTTTTACCTCTGCTGCAGTTTAATTTAGAGGCAAGTACTACCATTAAATGTTCACTACATTAAATAGCTTTAGTTACCTGCAAAATCAGGTTAGTAATGGAAGTGCAATTAATGAAACAAATGGAAAATACATAAAATTTCAATACATTAACAAATGTATTTTTGTGCAATTGTGTAATTTTGTATGTAATTTTCATGTTTTTTGTAATGATGTACTTTTTCCTCAGCTGTATATACATCCATTACAATTAGCCTCGCTTAGAACATAAATAAATGCTTAGTGTAAATTTAGATGCATAAATCTGAAATATGCCATTCTGTTTAATAAGCATGTGATATGAATATTTGTGGATTGTCCCTGTAGGACCTTTACTGGTACCCGGTTACTGCAACCAAGAGTTAGGTAATGTTTTGGATGTTTTGTTATATTGAAATCAACTTGTACGTTGGCAATAAAAATGTGTTTAATAGGTGCACAGTTAGTATTGAGATACATGATAAATAGATGTTTTTGTTATTGGAAGAGAGACTTAAGCAGATTGATACACAGAGAAAAGTAGATGCTTGTTTATTCTACTGACAGCTAAATAACAGTAAAAAAAAAAATGCATGGGACATCTGAAACAAAACATCTCAAAATTTGCCACCAAAGCCACATATTGTGCAAAGCTGTAACAAATAACAATATAAATAACAAAATGTGAAGGGGGAAAGAAAAGAGTGTCCAGTTCACATGAATGAAAGCATGGGTTGTTTTTAATATGATTCACCATGGCACTGACATTTTCCCCAAAGAGAGCAATATGGTGACCTTTCCTCATGCCACATCTCCAGTTTGAGATGTGTCAGTGTGACAAATCAGATAAGGCTGAGCTAAAGCCTCAAAAAGACTGGGGAAACAGAAAAGAGTCAATTATTCATGACTGTTTTGTTTTATGACAGCTACTAGAAAGCATAAAATGTCACAGGTGCCTTCTATCTATCTATCTGGCATATAATTAGAATATTTACTTATGCATCCAATTACAAACTGGTTAATTGTTCTGTTTCAAGAATTAAAATGTACATTTTTATGTATTTTAAGTTATATTTTCTGTTAAAAAGTAAGATAGACCACCACTCTGTCTCCATGCCCTTAGGTGTAAAACCAATCAAACCTAACACAACAAGGCTGTGAAAGAAAAACAATATATTTAAACACAACAACAACAATTAAAGATGCATAAACAAATTACGAAAGAAACAGGCTGCTAAAGGACAATATAAGCAATAAAAATAGAAATATGACTTTAAAAACTAATTATCTTATAATAAACTGTTAATGATATAAAAAAAAATAGTGGGGGTGGCTTAATGATTAACCGAAAATTAAACATATGCAACTTTTAATCTACTGCTAACAATACGCTTTCTATAAACACCATCATTCCCTGAATACCACCAAGATATATTTTTTTACAAATAATACCACAAGAACAGAATTAGCATACATGCGCCAGTGATAATGTCCAGCACAACCACCATGTCTGGACTCATAGCAAGCACTTTTATATCTCTATAGTATAAATATTTTGTTCGACTTTATAGCAAAATGATGCTCTCTTCTCTGTCTCCCTCCATTTCCTCTCTGACATCCTATCTGGGTTAGCATCCATCTTATTTGACCTTGAGCAGACCTGTGAGACTGCATGCTACTGCATCTGCTTCATATGGTTAATATACATATACAGGTTTTTAATACCTTGTACAAATTATACCTTTATAACTAATTTTCTTTAAAATAAATGGACACAGATGTCACATATGTATTTGTAAAGTTTTTGTTTGTTGCTAAATTCTCACTTTCCAATGCCTTTTTTAAAATATATATGAATATTATTCGTTTATTTGTTTATATTTGTGTGGGAACAAGTGCTCTCATGAACATAATCCACAAAACTCACATGGTTTTATTGCTGTTCCCTTGGTAACAAGCAAACCCTTGCCCTTTTAGCCTACTGGCACTCGTGTGGATCGTACCACTTTGCGGACGTAGGGTGGGTGTCAGAAAATAGAAGTTAAAGAATGCCTACTTTTTGCCACTAAATCATCATTTTAATAATCAACTTAATGTATAAAATGTCTCCATACAATAAATTGCGCCTTACGCTCGGGTTGAAACGTCATACGTTTAATCATTGGACGTTTTCAGTCTTTTTATCGCACCCAGGGACACCCCTTTATCACACTGAACTGACGGTCGTACAGTAAGCTGTCAAAAGCTTGTTGCTTAAATCTGTGCAGCGCTACAAACTAAAGAAATTAGGTCGGAGACGTGGAGGAAATAACGAGCGATAATTCTCAGAACAGGGCGAGAAATAAAGAGGCTATTGAAAGGAAATTTCGGGAACACTTGACATATTGTTTTCGTTAGTTCGGTTGCCGTGTCCTAGCTGGTGCGTGATTGTCGTATCCTCTGGGAAGCAGCTCGTTCGTGATGATGAGGTAAGCAGGTCCTGTCTTTCTGCTACCAGTGTGGCTAATGCAAGCTAATGCATGTTAATGTGAATGTATTTGTAATTGGGTTTTAAAGCTGAGACTTAAGCATCCTAGCAGTCTCAAACTGTGGTAATAAAACTGCGTGATACAATAGTGGCAGTTAGTTGACTGCCATTGTACTAGTAAGCCTTAAAGTATTTTCTTACAGCTTTAAATCAAATTACAGTCACACGATATGATTGTATTTGTTGTTGTAGCACACCTACAGCGGTGCTTCTTATGTGCATTTCCTCGTTTAGTCTGAAAATGTGACTATACATTTTTTAAAAAGTAGACAAAATGATTCCTACCTGGGATACTCGGAAGTGCCATTAAGACACCGCCATTCATCATAATGTCAGCAGTAAGTGGCTACACCCCTGAACTGAGAAGGATGATGAAATAATTTAAATGTTAGAACTAGAGCTGAAAAATAACACACACAAAATAAAAAAGGCTTATTACTATTATCATTGGGTTATGGGTTTTTAATACCAACATACTGACCTGCACCTAATTCAGGGTATGCAGCTAATAACACAGGCCTGTATTTATGATAATTAACTGTAAAGGGTGTTTAGGATATACACAGATGTGCTGCATGCTCTGTGGTCAGGTTTATGCAGAAGCTTTGTGCAAGCTTAAAAAATAATTTATTTCACATGTATCATTGTTCATCCCTGCAGCAGCAAACTCTGGAGGCATGGATCAAGTGTTGAACTCCACGTTCTCTAAGTAATCAGATTGTAATCATAAATAAATGGTCAACAGGAAGTTTCACATGGCAGATCAGATTCTTGTTCCCTATTGGACAATTTCTAACTGGGAGGGTCTTCCCAGAGGCCAGCTCCCAGACAGGAAGGGGGTGGCTGGAAATGTTTTAGTCAGAGCCTGGCAGAGAGTCTGTTTTTCTTGCTGTGAAGAGAAAATCTTTAGTCACTGAATCCATGGGACAGAAAGAGGGGTAAGAGTTGTTTTTTCTTGTCAGTATATTTAGAAGTCAGCAGCTTGAAAGTTGTGTCTCCACCCTAGATTCCAGGAAACAAGAACAAGCATTTTAGTGCCGAATGAAGTGAGAGAGGTCGGTTTTCCTGCTCTGTTTCCTGACTTGCGCCTAAAGGAATTTGCTGCAGCGTACTGTTAGACCAAGGGTTGCTGCAAAAGAAAAGGAAGAGCAGCAGAGCAAAACAGCTTTTGGAGTACAGTATTTACTGATAGCTTTAGTTGATCTCAGTAGGATAAAAAAAATCAAATCATGCAGATTTAATCAGCTCATGAGTTGTCCACCTTTTCTGTCTGCTCAGCAACTTCCTGTGTAGTTGCAGGTCTGACTACGCAGTTTGTGTTTGACTCCCAACCAGCTTAGCAGTATATAGAGAAGTAGAAAAAAATGAAGTGGCTGCAATAACTGTATGACTCTTGTAAAGTGTAATTAATGGATCCTGATGAACAAACCTTGGTGCAAATGTGTCATAACCGTGTGTGCTGTTGCAGCAAAACTCTGATTGTGTGATCTGGTGTCTTTATAAAATGCTAATGCTTTTATTTGGGCAGCATAACTTGGAGAAGAGTGAAGTGTGTAGGCATAAAACATCTGTATTCCCCTTGGATTTCCCACAAAATGATGAGAAGGAGCTCCATGGTGAAAGATAAACAGATTTTTTATGCCTGATTGCAAAATGTATGACCTGTGCTTTGCTGATTCAAACCTATTTTGTGTAGTTGTATGAGTTTAAATGGATGGCATCTGCCACTTCATTGTAATTCAGTTTATAGAGAAGGCAGACTAATGGCTTTAAATAAAGAGAGGAACAGATGTGACTTGGTGAGTGGTTTGCAGGTGTGTGCAAAGTCTCTTTTCTTGATAAAGGGCTGACAGCTTCGTATGAGCTGAACTTTTATTACTTACAGAGGAATTCTAACAATATGAATTGTCTGCTCTGCGCTATCGTCATGGTGGCATGTCGGTGCAGTGGTTACCTCACTGCTAGAAGGTCCTGGGTTTGAACCTGCCTTTCTGTGGGGAGTTTGTTCTCATATTTTACTTAACATCTTAACGTATCTTAATATGCCCACTGAACAGACTAATGATACCATAATCACAATTAACTTTTTTTTTCTTTCAGATCACAAACAGAAAGTGCCTTTGAGAAGATATCTCCGACCTGAAGTTGGTTCATGTACATTGCTGCCCCTCGCTTCTTTTTTAAGTTGCCGTCTCATGCACCAACACAGGATACCTCAGCTCAAGCCCTTGTCGCTGGTTTGTACACTTTCAGCACCTAAAAGAATGAGAATGAGCCATAAAATAGAGGATAACAAGACGGAGGCTACTGACCAGCGCACATACGACAGAGTAACAATCCTGTGTTGAGATCATTGTTCAATCTCTGTGGGCGTTCTCGGCTGTGGAGTATACACTGCAGTCTCTTGCTGTAAAAAACACAGTTGTTCTTGTTTCGAGGATAATTTTTCTTTGATTGGCTAGTCATCTGATTGTTCTGCTCCTTCGGATGGGGGAGTCATCTGGTTGTTTTAACAGAGGAGAGGACTGTATTCAGAGCTAAAAGCTACGATTAAGCTACAGCTTCTGGTGAATTAGTCTTTCAACAATAAGAGTGACTTTTAAAAGTTGCTTTAAAGTTAAAACTTTTGGACATGGCGTTAAATATTTCTTCAGCGAGAGACACAAAATGGCTAACTCTGGAAGTTTGTCGACAGTTTCAGCGAGGAAACTGTTCACGCACTGATGAGGAATGCAAATTTGCTCATCCGTCAAAGAGCTGCCAAATTGAAAATGGAAGAGTTATTGCCTGCTTTGACTCATTGAAGGTAAGACATATTAATGATCTTCTATTAAGTGTCAGAAAATAATGCCCCTGTATAAAGAAGTATGAAAGTAAAATAAGACTAAATGGAAAACTGGATTTTGTTGTTGTTTGCTAACAGCGTAATTGTGTAAGTTACTCATATGTTTAATAATGTAGTGCTGGAAGTACGTGTCAGTTATTAGTTCATAAAAGTGAAAGAAAAATAATTATTTTTTGGGGTAGAAAAAATTCAAACATGCTCATTTCCCATGTTAAGTGGTGATAATAGAGAAAACAACTGTTAGCGTCACTGTTGTATAGTCAGGTTTAAGTTGAATATTGAATTCTCAGAGCCCCTCAGTGCATTAACCGCCCCAAGCATCCAGCCTCATTTCCCATATTGCTCTACTATTTGTGAAATCATAGGTAATACCACTGTTTCCCAAAGACTGTACGGTAAAATCTAATCACTTATCCAGATGATTTAGGTGATAGAAGAAGAAAAAAAATCTGGCAGCCAGATGGATTACAGTCAGTTTATTCTCCTGCTTGCTCAGTTGCCCTGAATGAGGTGGGGGCATCCTTAATCCACTCTCACACATTCACCATCACACCAAAATCCAGCTTTGCCTCCAGGACTGTCCTCATGTTGACTCATCTCCTTACCGCCTTGCTACAAGTTTATACATAGCTCGCCTGTAACTCCCGTGGACATGGGCCTGAATGCATTAATAGAATGAATCTACTTCATTCCTTCATATAAAAACATTTATTGTTCATCTTGATTATTATGACTGTCAGTGAGCTGCACCACTCTGCAGTCCGTCATCCTTTTTCATAAACTAATCATCCCTCCTTGGTATGGTAGGTCCAGCCTGCTGGCTAAAAAAGCGACCGGGGTCTTCATTCAGAAATCTAATTGACACATTCAGATGCCAACAGAATAATGGAACAACAGATTAATGGGCTGCATATCTGAAAGGCGGGTTTATTAGTTCAGACATTGGCTTTATGTTGAAGATAAGTGGCACCAAGCACTTTTCAACTTATCAAAGTGATTAGAGGTTTCCATAATATTTATTTTACTGCAAAGTAGTAGGGCAGAAATCTATAATTTCCTTTGTAAAAGATTGTATTACATTTTGCTCATAAAATATTAAGGTGAGAACAGATCTCTGCTCTGAAAAGAAAAGATACAACTGCAACTATCTGCATTTCCTTCATATTGATTAATATGGAAATTTAATTATCATAATTATAATAACCTGGATTTGAATAGATCCTTTCAAGAAACTCAAGAAAGAGTAGAAATAAATTATATTCACATATAAAAATGATCTAAACTGATTGTCCTGTCCACAAATAAAATGCTTGTTTTATTTGACCAACAAGCAAATATTTTCAAAACTACTTAATTTACTGTTACATGAGATAAAGGATACCCTAAAATGCCTTATTTAGGATTTTTATTTGTCAAATTAGCTGAAGATTTTCTAACAAATGTTCATTCATTGCTCTAAATAAAATGTGCAGTTTGCTCAGAGCCAGACTAAAATGTTTTTTTCAACAGGGTACCTTAAGGGGAGTATAGAGTTTCTACTGGAATTTCGAGAATGAATGTCAAGCTGTGCTTTTCCAATTTTTAGGAACTCTGTCTAACTATGTCAAAGTTTACAATGATGTTTTGTAGTATTGAGCCCTTGTTTGCTTAGTGAGAGCTAGCCGTTCAGAGACATGTTTTCCTCTTATTTTTCTGTTGGCTTTCCTGCTGACGTTGTTGCCATACGATTTTTGTTCAATTCAGGGTTGTAGTGTAGGACATGTCAAAACAATTACTGTTAACTTTCCCATTCACCAGTGAATCCTAACACAATTAATGTCATCATACTGAAGAATGTGCACACTCTTTGGTATTGTAAGTAGATCCTCGTGGCTTCTAATAAAGCACCCGACAGTACTGTTGATGTCCAGATCTAGCTGATTCCTTTTGCTTGCTGTTTCTACAGTTTTATTGTAGGCGATACGTTTTTTGTAATATATCAGGGCTAAAGTTCAGTACAAGCAGGCATTACTTCTGAAAATTTTCTAGGGCTAGATGCTGAAGATATAAAGTCAAGTCCAAGTTCCTTGGTTGTTGTATCCCCTTGTTTGGTTCATTTTGTGAATGCTACCTTTTTTCTTTATAGATAAGACAAATTAATAACCAGTATTCAGAACATATATATATATATATATATTAATGTCAGAAGAAATTTAAATGAGCAGACATGAGTCTGAGAACTTAAATATATAGGAGAGAGAACGCTCATCTCTGGGATCTCAGGGATGGCTTTGATTGGCTCATATTGAGGGTAAAATAAATAAATAAAGGGTTTTTCAGGTTTTATATTTAGGCTTAAAAATAAACTGCTGAAATATACTACCATTAAGGCTAAATGAGTTTAAAAAAAACCCTGTGTAATTAGCCAATGCATGTTTTAATGCACAATATATGCTGCACAAGTGTTGCATTCAAAGCTGATGTTCAGTGACTATGCAGTGAATGATCTAGGTGGGTCGGGTAGGATTGAGAATTGTGTAGTCTGTGAAATTTTCATGGGAAAAATCATTTAACCCGCTGATTAACACTTCTGAGTACCAGCTCTGATCTGATCTGTGAGAGTCTAAATAAAGGATGTAATGCAACACATAATCTGCAACAGTTTATTCTTTTGCATTTTTCAACACTAACTGTCTGCACTACAAGTAAAGTCTTGTGCCTGACTCAAGAAAATTTTGACATCCGTCATTGCAATGTAAAATGCTTTATTCTAGCCACGACTAGCTGTCACATCATGCAACACAGCACCGCTGACAGTGGAGCCTGAGTGGGAGAGCTGTGGAGAAAAAACATGTTGACGATTACGTTTCTTTGAGACAATCTTACAGGATTTTGATGAAAACAAAACATTTAATTTTTTCTCAGTCTTTTGATTCAGCAACATTTTTATTCTATTATATTGTAAAAATTTCTTTATAATATGAATGAGAATGCTTCTATTTCACTTTATATTTTCTCTGAATGCAGGGCAGATGCTCAAGAGAAAACTGCAAGTACCTTCATCCACCTTCACACTTAAAAACCCAGTTAGAGATAAATGGGCGCAACAACCTCATCCAGCAGAAGACTGCAGCAGCTGTGCTTGCCCAGCAGATGCAGCTCATGATCCCTGGACCCAGCCTGCAGCCTGTGGTAAAGTCCTGGTTCAGGAGGAATTTTAAGTCAGTGTGATGTGATGCTGTTGGTCTCACATGTAATATGTATGCTCTTTCCTCATAGCCAACATTTACGCAGGGACTTGGCACAAACGCTGGTCTCGGTTATGGTTCATACATGACACCATTAAGCCATGGAATGAGCCTCATTCCTTCAGACATCCTCTCCAGCACTCCGGTTCTTGTTCCAGGGAGCTCACCTGTCTCAGTCCAGTGCTCCTCCTCTTCCTCCTCTTCTTCCTCTTCTTCTCCCTCACAGAAGCTTCAGCGTTCAGACAAACTAGAGGTATTCATGCACACCAAGGTGTGACTTCACATAAAAATACATTAGCGCTTGTGCGGTTTCACATAATCGAGCTACACGTTTAAAAGCTGAACTCCTCTTGCTCCTCTCAGGTGTGTCGTGAGTTTCAGCGAGGAAGCTGTGCAAGAGGGGAGACAGATTGCCGCTTTGCTCATCCCAGTGACAGCCCAATGATTGACACCATGGATAACACTGTCACTGTTTGCATGGACTACATCAAGAGTCGCTGTTCCAGGGAGAAGTGCAAGTATTTTCACCCGCCTGCACACTTGCAGGCCAAAATCAAATCCAGTCAACAACAAGTCAATCAGACGGCAGTGGCAGCACAGGCCGCAGCTGCAGCTGTGGTAAGTCAGAGTGTTATCCTTCTGATGACTGATAAAGTGTTCATCATTGTTCTGTCTATGAAATTGCTGAATGTGGAGCGCTGCATATTTGTAAGCATTTATAATGGTATGTTCAGTGCAGTTGAATAGAATCTCCTCTCAAAACTTTAAGCAGCAACTCCTGAAATAGTTTAATATCAAAGAAAAGCATCAGTATTTTTTAATAAAACCTTTTTTATAAGGGATAAAACTTAAAGGACACAATATTGATTTCCTATGTAAAACTTAAGACAGCTCAGTCTGACACCTTCCTCTCTGTCACAGATTTATGGCCTTATATATAAGGCCCATTGAGGGTTATACACTGCCTACTTTGGGGCATGCATCAGATGCATCAGATGTTTAAGCTAACTGAGAAATGTCCCTGATGGACTGAGCTGCATAAAGCAGTGCATAAAACAGACAGATCTGTTACATAGTCTGAGCAATTTTAAAATGATCCTCTTCATTAAGTCTTACAGCTACAATTTTTCTTGGCTTGTTTTTAAATTGCGTCATTAAGTAGCATTAAATAACCTTTAAATGTAATGCACAATCAGGCTTCTCACAATTTCTATTAACTTTTCTTTAGTGCAATATTAAAGCCACATTGGCTCACTAAATTATGCTTCTTTGGCCTCCATTCTACTTAAAAATCATGTCTAGCATACATCATCTTGTATGGTTAATTCTTTTCCATACATTTTTATTTAGGTTGTAGTTTAAGTTGTTAGTTGTAGTTTAAGTTGTTAGTTGTTTTTATGTACTGTACAAGTTAAGGAGACGTCTGTAATTCAGCCAAAAGCTTTAGTATGAATGCAGTAAATGGAGCTCCACATTCTGTGCTTTATGACATCAGGTGCATGGTTGTTTTAGCTTTTGATTTGTGGTACTGCCTTTGCTACCTTCATAAAACCAAGCCATCTTTCATTTAATTATGAAACTGTTCAGTGCTTGCTGTGCATTATATCAGTATCCTGCACTTGAAGTCATAAAACCAGCGTATGTGTTCCAAAATCCTATTGTGTTCATAGTAGGTTGTGTTAATATTTTTATTAAAATTAACAAACTTTTTTTTCTTTCATTTTAAGCATTGTTCTCAAACTTGACGTATAGTTTAAGGCTATTACACCCTTGTTATTATAATTCTTTGTTGCCAAAATGATTCATTAACTGTACATGTTGACCTACTAATTAAGGAATCTTTAGTTTAATGTGTCCTTACTGTGCATGAATATTGTGTTTTATGTGGTATACTACATTCAGGTTATTTTTGTTTTGTTTTCCCCTTCTCACCTATCCACAATGCTGTCCTCCATGATGCACCTCTGCTTGCTGTTACCTGTATGTTAATACGCTTGAATCCCATTGGCCCACTGCCATCATGTGCTCGCTGCCTGCTATTAAAAGACTCAGTCGACTGCCAAAGCAATGAAGCGACCCCTCGAGGCGACTGTAGACCTGGTACTTTCACCTTTTGCTTTGCATGTAGCTATTAATTGTACTGTGAGAACTTTTCATTTTTGTCATTGGGGTTTACGGCTTCTTCAAGTCTGATATTGCCCTTGTGTACATGATCTGTCAGCATGGGTATTTTTAAGTGCTCAAGTTGTCAAATAAGTTTTGGTAAATGCATTACTCCAGTCATATCTGTGGTAGTTTTTTTTCATTGTGTCATCTTTATATTTTAGTCATGTGTATCTTTTTTTTAAAGATAAATACTAACATATCCTTTTAAAGGTGTACGTAAGAGAAATATGGGAAGTGTCTTATTGCCTCTTGTCACTTTCCAGGCCTTTCCCCATAGTGTTCTGCAACCCCTACCAAAGAGACCAGTTCTTGAGAAGTGCAGCTGGGCCAGCTCTCTCCTCAGCCCCAGTTTGTTGCACTACCAGCAGGCTCTGGCCAGCTCACAGACTCTGCAGCAGCCCACTGCAGCATTTTATCCCACAGGTGAGCCTCCAAACTTGCTATGAATTCATGGCTAAACTAGATTTTCATGTCTGTCTCAGTGCTTATTGGGATTAGATATTGTTCACAAATATCACACATGTATTGCTCTTACTTAACTAAAGACATTTGCAGGGATCAGCAGCACTCCTTGTGAACAGGTCTATTATATCAAAGCTTTCAAAAAAGGGTGTGACTCTTAATCCTTACACTAACAAGTTTTTGACATGTCACTGCAAGATTCTTGGCTTTACCATAGCTTATAATTAAACTTTGTTAAACTCATATTAAGAAAAGTAAGATTGTTATGAAAAACAGTTACTCCAGTAGAACCAGTGAACTATTAAAGATTGAAGCAGTGGTTACAACACAAATTGATGACCTCTTAACAACCAGGGCGGGTTCTTCAAGGCAACAAGTGTGCTATATGTCAGTTGGCAAGTCATGGTCATAGACACACCTATATGGGGAGAAATTTGCCTCAAAGAATTACAAATGTGTACAGTATGATACACAAGTGTAAACTAAGATTGACAAATCTGTGTGGTGATTTGTGTGTAACTTTTGAGGACTCACAAATGTGTGCTCCTATCCACGCACCTATACAAAGCAATTTGACCACACGTAAAGCTATTTTACAAATGCGAATATTTAAACCTGACTAAATACTGATCATTTACGCACAGTTTGTTAAGTTCAGCTTCACGAATCGGATAATTTTCTGTGTATACAAATGTCTCAAACTACACGTAACATCCCTCTCGCTCACTTACAAAACCATGTGAACTAATCTCCTGATATGCACAGATCACATCGCATGCACATGTGGGCTTTTGAGACATATTTCACACTGTCAGCTTCGCACAGATCCATATTTATAAGCTGTGTTCATGTCCTGGTGTAAAATTGGGATATCTGAGCTTCCTGTGTTTTCTTTTGGGGGGGCTCTCATGTGTCATACTGTACACATTTGTAACCCTTTTGAGGCAAATTTCTCTTCATACACCTACACCTCACCTAATGCGACCAGTGTAAATGTCTGGTTTGAAAAGGTCTGTTTGCTTGCAGAAATTTCTCTTAAATGTATTCTACGTTAATGCGCCTGTTTTGTAGATGGAGTGTGTTACTCAGCTTGTATCCATCAGAACAAAACAATGCTGCATTAACACAATGGGCCTGTTTAATAAAGTAAAGATCTGTTTATGTGGGCTTACACCAGTATTGACCATATTAATGTATGTCGATTTTGTTAAAGACCTTTTCTTTTTTCACCTGTAAATCACACAGGTTCTGTGTTGTGCATGACTCCAGCTAACGGCATTGGTAGGTGGCTCCTCCGTGTTCTTCTTTAACCATGTCCTTTTGTAGTAAAGAATACATTACTTTGTCTGGATAAGGTAGAGTATACTTACTATTAACAGATGAGAAATCAACACTTTGAATCAGGAAACTGCATGAGAGCCACAACTGGAAATAACAGGACATTATTTTAGTTTCTTAGTAAACATTTTTAGCTTTATGTTTCATTTTTTGCCTTTCTGATCAGAGCCCTGTATATGCTTGTAAAATTATTTTAAATAATCAAAGCACAGTAAAGAAATGTAAGCACTTTTGGTTTATTCTGGATTGTGATTAGGAAATTTGATCAGCATCCCATAGATTTACCTCATAGTTTATGCTCTTTAATGTTTTGCATTAATAGCAAAACTCTGTAAATGTTGTATTTAAAAAAAACAACAACAACAACAAACACATTGATCACCTCTGGTGGCATAGTTTACATGCCATGTCTTGTGGGATGCCAGATTATGGACAGATTTCCTAATTTTATCTCTTATCAGCCCTCCTTTTATGTTTTTCCCCTGCTGTCTCGCTTTGCTGTGTGATCACATGCCATCTGCTGGTCTAACCCAATGATGGCTTGCTGCTAATGTCATTTTGTATTTGCTTGGCAAGAGAGAGAGATACATTGCTATGGTTACCATAATGCTCCACCTCCCTTTTCATTGCTTTCATGGTTCCCTTCCTGAAAAAGTCCCCATGATGTACAGTGCTACGCCTGCTACTGTCTCTGCAGCAACTACTCCCGCCACAAGTGTCCCCTACGCAGCAACAGCACCAACCAATCAGGTTTGCTCCTTTTTAAAGCTTTCTGTCATAAATCCTTGAGCTCTAAATAAGTGCTTCATCTTTCAATCAGGGGAGTTGCTTCATCAGCGTAGAGATGCCCGGCTTGCATTGCAGCATTAAGCTTTCGTGTACCTCGTAGACCAGCTAGGCTGCATCTCATCCTTTCCTTTAGAGACAAAACATATTTCTAGCTCTTCCATCTGCAAACTGTGGTGTCGCTTATATTCTCTATTGCATGTTTTATGCTTTGGTTGATGTCAGTGTCTTTTCCAACACAAGCTACGGTATACAGGACTTAACCATACAGTTCATGATATTGGTTAATGCTGACTTTCTGTGTGCCACGTTTTAACATAAGATTTTTATTATTCGTATAATAAAAAATATTATTCACATTTTCTCAGTTGGCTACTTAGAAACATTTAATATTACGATTGGCAGAATAAATCTAAAATATTTGGTATTCTTTACTTTGATTACTGTTGTCCTTTTTTAATGTTTAATGAATGAAGTCATATGCACATACGAATAAATTAGTATTTAAACTTTGTCATGACCACTGGCATGAAAGTGTGGAGACGTTTTATTCATTTGAAAAAGTCTTTTGAAACTGAAATTCTAAGTTTTGATATTTAAAAAAAAAAAACTGTTAAAAAAAACAAAAGAATTATTTTATTTTGAATAAATTTGTTTTCATGCATTTTTTTAAATTTATTTTGTTAGAGTTTCCATGTATTTTTTTATTTCAAATCTAATTTTTTCAGTTTCCGATTTTTAACCCTGATTTTGTGTTGTGGGCATGTATCAAGGGGGAGAGGTGGGGTGTAGACTAATGATTGACAGCTTCTGTGTCACATTTGTTACAAGTTTAAAATGAGCATTTTGATGGAAGATGGCCATTGCTCCTTTACAGGATGCTGCCGGCACCAGCCAACAGCCAACATGGTTTCCTGGATTATCCTATGATTGACTATATTGATTAGTGAATTTTTGTAACATGTTGATATTGCAGGTGCTATGAACTCCGTATATACATTAGGTTAAAGATGTATTAAGGTTTAAATAAGGTGGGGGGATTCTAATTTCAATATAATGTACAGAAATGAACAGGTGACTTTTAGATTTCTCTACAGAGTTCATAGCTTTTTTGCAACCTACCACCCAATCAGATAACAGTATTCCTTGTTGTAGGGGTAATTTTTTTTTCCCCACCTGTATGTATATCAATATGTTTCAAATATTGACCCATCAATGTAGTCCATTATAGCACAATCTGAAACTGTGGCTAGTGCCGGCAGCATCCCGTGAAGGAGCAATGACCATCTTCAGCCAAAATGCTCATTTTAAACTTGTAACCAATGTGACACAGGAGCTTTCAATCACTAGTCTACGCGTGCAGCTCCCCTTTGATACACGGCCACAACACAAAATCACGGTCAAAAGTCTGACGCTGAAAAAAAGGGTTTGAAGCTGATGAATAATTGAAACTTTTTTAAAAACTGTTTCAGTATCTTATTCTTATCTTATTCCAGTGGGGGTTTTTTCTTCTAATTTTTCTATGTAACTTTGCACTGTCCACTTTCTGCTGTAAGAAAACAAATTTCCCACGTGTGGGACTAATAAAGGTTATCTTATCTTATCTTAAAAAATGCATAAAACAATTTATTCAATGTATAAAATAATTCATTTGATTGTTTAAACACATTTTTTTAATATCAAAACTTATAATTTCAGTTCCAAATCACTTTTGCAAATCAATAAAACTTTTAACCTTAAATTAGCTCCAAGGTCAAGCCCCATTTGTCCTTAAGAAATCAAATTGCAGGAAACAGTTTTTATGCAAGTTTTTTTTTAGACCAAACTGATTTTTAAAAATGTGTAAATAAATAAATAATGTTTCTTTTGAAGTTAGGCTGAAGTCGTGGACATTTTTCATGATTGTGGAAAGTATTTTGTGGTGATCTTTTTTTTTGTATATTAAGAGGATAAAGTTCATTTCACTTAAACTTTGTATTTTCATATCACTTAAGAGTGAGTTCCTTAATAATCTTTGTCTTGTAACAAAGGCGATTGTACAGTATACCTGTTGTGTGAAACTACTCAGTGACTTGTCTTTGCCTCCGAAACAGATCATCCTCAAGTAACCGCCAGAAACAGAAGCCAGTGCCGTGTTGCTGCTGTTAAGGGTCCCGGGCAGCCGTTCTGTAAATATTCTGTTAACAATACACACAAAATACAAGAAGCTGCATGCGGATAACATCTCCGACTTTATCTGACATTAATTTGATCTGTGATGATACATTACATGCAGTTATAATGAACCTCTACATTATACTGTGATAGGTGTCAGAGAGATTGTTATTGTACACGCCTTTGCACCTGCTAACATGCACCTTCAACAATCAATGTGCATTATTTATTTGTTTCCTAAACTAATTCTGATAGGGTTATGGGTGCATTTAGCCACCAATCAAACTTAAATACAACAGATGCTACAGAGAAATAAACTGGCAGTAGTGGCATAATACTAAATGAGACGGTAAACAACAGAGATGTTTTAAATAATGTAAATATTTTAATCATTTCTCAGTCTGTAGACAGTACCTGTTAATGTCAGGTGTAAAGGCGTCCTATATTGTAGATTATATTGCAGTTTTATCATCATCATATTCTTTATTGAATGTGTTATTTAAACTGAGAAAGTTTTGTTTTTGATGTTAATGATTGCTCATCTAGTGCCAGATTTAACTTTTAATCAAAGAGAAAAGCACTTAATTTAACTTTAAACTTAACAAAACATTGTGTATATAAAAAAAAATGTAATCTAACAGCAGGTTTATGGATGTCCCTTTAAAATGCTCTGAGTCCCTCTATACTTCACCCAGAGTAATGGATCAGTGCTCCACCTCCTGGTGTGCCTTTGCATTACATATACAGATTGTTTTCTGTCTTTTCTGAGAGAAATGAAATGTTTTATCCGTTCAAAGCAATTTTGTTTTTCTAATTTAACACCTCTTTAGTAAATGTGCATTATTGCTCAAGACAATTGCTGACTCACTGATGGATCTGTAAATACTTTTCACTTGTTCAAGTTGATATAGCCTCCACAGCCATGAAAGTCAGCTCAGTAAGAGTATGAAATTACTGCTGCTCATATTCAAACTAAAGCTCTTGTGATCCTGTGAGGGTTGCGTGTTGAGTAGTGTCTCAACTGTTAGTCTTAATGTTGCAGTCACTTGTCAGTACTGTATTAATCGAAGGTTACAAGTGCCTAAACAGTTGTTCATGCAATGACTAAGTACATTTTAAAATGGTTGTGTGGAAAAACACTCAGTAAATCTATTCCACTTAAGACATATACATTAGGATTAAATCTACATGTTTTTGCAATACCATGTAAATGCAGTGGTATTGTGTGTGTGGACCTGTTAGTTAGGCTTACAGTTTGTTTTCACTGATGCTTTAATGTGTATGTTATTCAATTTAATTTTCAATTTAATTTGATTTTCTTTCATTTTTACGACAAGAAAGTAGCAAAAAGGGTCAAATACTTTTTGTAGTAAAGTAGAATTTAAGGAGGCAAACATTTGGTGACATGTAGTCATGAGAGATTGATGCGGCATGATGCAGTTACTCATTACTGTCTACTATCTAGCAGCAGACAGGGTGGGCATTGTGTCTGATTAAGAGAAATATTGTTTCTTTCTTTTATTAGAATTTTAGTTATCTATTTTGCAAACAAGGTGTACAAATAGAAACCTTTTCTTGAATGTTTTGCATTTCTTCACTTTTTCATTATATATTTTCCTTGTGATGTTTTACATGTCAATAGAATTTACGAGCATAATTGCATATTTTACTAGTGTAACGTTAGTTAAAAATAGTTTTAACATGTATTCTTTTATTTTGTGATGAATGCAATTTATTAAAATTACTTTAGGTCTGCTGAGGGTTTCTCAAAGGACCTTGATCTGTTAGCCTGTTAAAAGCAGTCTTGTGTCCAGGGATTGATGTTGGACAAAGGAGAAACTTAAAGCAATTCATCCTTTTTGCTGTCTTGTCACCTGTAAGGGACAACAAGCCTTTGTATGACCAAGGCCATAGGTTTGATTTTTATGTACAAAAGTGCATCGTACAGGACATGTTTTCCAAAAAAGAAAAGAAGTAATTTTCATAATGGTGTAACAGTAGTTTGTCATTTATTGTCTGATTTGTTGCTGAGGGCAATCCCAAGTTGCAGTGATGAAAACTGTATTTTTGTAGGTGGTAGATTAGCTGTATCTCCTCACAGTAATTAGATTACAAACTTGGATATTTAACTTTATTATTATATGGTGAAACACTGTGGGTAAAACAGTGCATAAAAGAGAACTTTTGAAATGTTAGTTTCGTGTTTGTTAAGGCTTCCCTCTGCATGTTGAGCACCAAACTTAAAAATGTATTTGGCTTTCAAAATATAATTGCTTTAAAAGTTTAGACTGCTATTAGACATACAATATTTCCCCACTTATTTATTTTACTTTCAAAATAAAGGCATGTTTTTGAATGTTTGTGTTACGTTATGGCAAAACGTTTGAATGTCATGGATCCACCTGCACACAGAGGTTGTTTGAGATCTTGATCGCCCAGTCAAAAAGATGTGAACAGTAAGAATGTTTGGTCTGACTGACTGATGGAAACACTTCTCTTAAGCACTTTTTCTACAGTCAGACAACTGAGAAGACAGGCTTTCTGTGAACTTTGCCTTACCTTTGGTGTATTACTGAGTCTGTATTTGTTCACTAATTATGATTTCTTTGTCGTCTAATAAATAGAATAAACTTCACTGAACCTTTCTCTTAAATTAAGATACACACATTTCTAACATGAGGTCATTATTACAGATTGTAACCACACCTGAAATGGCTGATATTGATTGGCTTGTGGGGTTGGCTAGCATTTTATTGCAATCTGTCATATTTAAACACTGAAGCCTCTGGTTAAGATGTCACGCAACAGCTATTTGGATCCATCCTGTTCTGAATGCAAACATTTTCCCCAAAAGTAATTGTATAATTAATCATTTCTTGTGGATATTTTTGTTCCTGTAAATTCTAAATTGTGTACAATCTGATATTAAATATACATAAATAAATATATGAATGTCGTGTAAATGCCATCCTGTGAGCTCTGTTTAATTTTGCAATGCATCAGCAGTAGAAATCACGTGTCATCCTCAGTGAGCATGTTTTCATGTTTTTGTGTTACCCTTTGCTCAAACAGCTGTCCTGTGGAATTGTATTTATCACTATTAATGAAAGCCAAAATAGTCCATTAAAAAGACTTAACTGGCGGTTTCAATTGGAGTGTAGCCTGTATTGCTCAATATCAAAAAATAATAAAGGTTTATTATATTTTTTGTTTACAAGGTGAGTGACTTTTCACTCTCGATTCGGATAGCAGCAAAATAAAAAAAATTTAAATGCAGCGTTACCATAGCAACAGCATCCGGTGCGTTTCACCTCCTCTTGGATACACATCCCCGAGCCGCCTCCGTGATTGGATGAGCTCTCTTTGGATGTCACTGGGGCAACCGAATGATGGGAATTTTAACACATGAACGGAAATGTCAGCGACGAATCTCACTGGCTTCCTCCGCGAGGCTGCCATTCAGGCACATGTGAGGTGTACAGAAAGCGGAAGCGCCCATTGGGCTGTTCATGTATCCATCTGACGAAGGAGGATCCACAGGCTTTTCCTTTTTTCTTCTTCTTTTATTTTTTTGGTGCCTCGGTACGGGAGCCGAGTGGGGACCGGCTGGTAACGCAGCGGCCGCGGGTCTCCACCCGAGAGTATGGCGGCTGGAATCGCACTGGAGAGCGGGGAAGAAGCGGAGACATGTCAGAGATGGTGAAACAGAAACAAATAGACGCAAGTTCTTTAACTGAAAGTCAGGGCACTTTAATTTGGGAGAGTTTCTCTGAGGCGGTCTGCAGCTTGAAAAATTGCGCCTGCAGTTCATTCCGGGGCTAAGCCAGCGTTTTCCCAGTGTCCTCGATGGAGCAAGTTTGTTTTTTTATGAAGCACAGAGAGGGGTGAGCTAAGCAGATGAACACCCGCACGTTCAGCACCATCGGGCGAGCTTCTCTTTCTCCCTTTGCGCATTTTTCGGACACTTCCAGTCCTCGGATGCTCGTATAACTGTCAGTGTCTGGCCTGCATGGGGGGAATATCTACAATGAAATCCATCTTGGGGTGCCGAGTCTTTGTGCTCTGCCATAGCTGAGCAGCAGCGAACAAGACTGTGTTATTGACAGCCCGTTCAGAATGGGACACGAATGGTGAGCGAGATTCGCACGGGAGCATTTTGCGTTGATTTCAATGACGCGCGGAGATTGATACCTTACGACTTGATTTAAATCCCACGATGCGCGAGTATAAAGTGGTGGTCCTGGGCAGCGGTGGGGTCGGGAAATCCGCCCTCACTGTGCAGTTTGTGACCGGGACGTTCATTGAGAAGTACGACCCTACCATAGAGGATTTTTACCGCAAGGAGATCGAGGTGGACTCCTCGCCCTCGGTGCTGGAGATCCTTGACACCGCTGGGACCGAGCAGTTCGCCTCAATGCGCGACCTGTACATCAAAAACGGTCAAGGATTCATATTGGTCTACAGCCTTGTCAACCAGCAAAGCTTCCAGGACATAAAGCCGATGAGGGATCAGATCATAAGAGTGAAAAGGTTGGTGAAATCATGTGCTGGGGAAAAAAAAGAGTAATGTCCATAATGTTAAGTGTGACTGTTGGGGGTTGTTTTTCACACACATATGCTGGACTCATGGGCCCTGTAGTTTCAGGATGGGTCTCGGCCTGCTTGGAGATGTTATGCATCTTTAAGGCAACAACACTCCATGCCTATTATGGTATTCCAGGTCTCACCCATATTCCTTGCCCCCACGCCTCTGACCCAGCATATAAAGTTCCTGCAGACTTTCTAATGTCTGACTTTAGTGTTTACTAACAGGACAACAGTGCTGATCCTTCCTACCCCTCAGCTCTGCGAAGACACGTCTGTCTTCCTGTCAGAGCAAACAAATAGCGTCAGTGATCTGCCAAGCTGCTGTCTAGTGCCGCTCCGTGTCCACTGGATGCTGCAACCTTTGCGAAACACCCAACCGGGAATACCCAGGATCCAGTGCAAGAGAGGCTCTGCAGAGAGCTTTCAAGAAAGAGTGGCTGAAAAAAAACAAAAAAAGCTGCGGGACTGTTGAAAGCACAGATCTGCAGAGGAGTCACCGTGTTTTTAATTAAGAAGCTGCACAAGCTCTTTAGGAAGAGCAGCACAATGGAAAGCCTGATGTCTCAGAGCTGCTGCACAGATGATCCAGATATGAGGTCACCACAGTGAGCTGCTGATTGACACATGGGAGAGGTTAGCTGAGGCTGCGTGGAGCTGTCATGTTATTGGTGTTCCTTTGCTCTAGGCCAATGTACTGTGCAGATACGCTGTACTGTATGCTCTATGCTCACCTGCTGACATAGCATGAGATTATAAAAGTCATCCAGATCAGATTGGTTAATGTCCTGTATTTGTTAGCTCCGCTTCGGTGTTCCAGTGTGCAGGCACTGTGCGCTGGGCTGCGACTGTGTGGGTTCATCAGTCACTGTAGGTGTCAGTGGATTTGTTACAGTTAGTTCAGAGAGTCAAATAGGCTCCGGAGAGAGAATAAGAAGAACCCTACTGAAATCAACTTATAGTTCATACCGTTTAATAATCCAGCTATTTACTATATACTGTAGTTGGATAAGGTTTTTGTCCCTCCCTTGTCACAGTTCTTCCACTCTTCCACCTCAAAATGAAATATAATCATGCTGTGGATGTTTATTTTTATAGGTTGCCTTTAGTTTTTGTCACTTAATTGGATTTAGACCCTTTCTTTTTTCAAATGCACCTTCTAAACAATCCTATTATTATGTGGCTCCAGATGAAAGAATGAGGTCAACATGTTTCTCCCATATGAGTTGAGTACGAGTAGAGGTATGTCGAGTCTGCTGCGTGAGCGTGTGTCGTCTTGTATGTAAATGGTGTGCGCGTGCGCTCACGGGGCAGATGCAGCCAGGCTGTTGTGTTTTCACACCTAACACTGAGTCTGGTGCCGTTGTCTGATATGACAGCAGAATTTATTTTCCGTAGCAGAAAGATCGCCCTCCACAACACTACTCCCACACAGCAGTTAATTTGGTGCTGGGCTTCATGGGGAGTTAGACATCTAAAACTTAGGATTGTGCTTTTTTTTTTTCTTTAAAAATGTCATATTCAATGCGATTATTAAGCTGTGACCCACATTTTGTATGCACTCCTGCTTTCGGAAAGTTCGCTCTGAATGGCAGTGCGCACATTTCCTTCGGTTATTCAGACTTTTTCTAACATCAGCAAATATCGACCTTGTTTGCTACTAACCATGCAACAAGAAACATTTCATTTAAGACCTGGAACGGCTTGCTTTTACTGTGCTCTCTGCTCCTCATCCATGCTGGCAGGATTAATAACAGCTTCTGATGACTGCAGCTGCATAAGGTGACTTCTTTGTTCCTGAAAAGTGTTGGAAAATCTTGTAAATATTAAACAGCGCTCATTCTGTGCTGCTACATCAGTACAAAGACTGGTGACCAGATTGCACACAGGTAAGAAATCCAAATTCAGTGCATCCTGTGTCTGTTGTACAGTTTGTCCATCAGAGGACACGCTGCAACTTCACTGTTGGCAAAATACATACACAGCAGTGTATGTGAGGAGAAAAGCACTGTGGAATAATACAGTAAGTGTTCACTTTAAGAACTTTGGTCAGTAAGATTGGTAAAGAGCTGTTATATGAATAAAGTTTAGCCTATTTGAAGCCAGGAAAGAAAGCCAGGTTCATATATTGATGCATATAGAACAATAAAATAGATTTAAAATATATATAATCTATTCTCCGTGCACACAGGTCTGATGGATCTTTCAGCAATGATGACAAGATTTTCCAGAATACTGATTGATCACTCTGCAGAGATTTAATACCTGTCTCTGATCTTGAGCAGATTAGGTTCACACCATTGCGATGTACACCAGTAAGAAGTTGTCTGCCATTGTAATACTGAAAATCAGACTTAATCCTGAAATTACCTGGATAAGATGAAACCCTGCTTCTTAGTACAGGCCTCTGAAGGTCCAAGCCACATTCCAGCCAATGGTTCCACGTTGTTCTGGGGACGTACAAGTGGCAGTAGCATCATGAGTAACACACTAAAGCTCTACCAGAGAATGTGAAGAGGACTGCAAATGTACATTATGTAACTAATGGGAGTTTTCTATTCTAAAAGCAAATGCATTCATTGCGTTTGTTAAGCCTTATGTGTCCCATTGGGTAACTGCAAATGTAAACAGAAACTATCACACTATCATATGTAACTGAATAAGTACTAAGACTGTCTGAATGATACCCAAAATTAGCAATGTATTCTGGGCCTTTCAATAGTTTTTTACATGGAACACTGAGGACTCTGAATGCTTCACTAATTTGCACTGAATTTCATCATTTGCATAGTGACAAACGTGTCACGGAAGACGATGAAGAAGTTACAGTTTATGCTCATAAAGACATTTCATCAGTGCTTGTTTGCTTTCCTGACTGTAAGGAGACATGCTTTTGTTCACCTCAGACCCACAGCTAAAATGCAACACGTTCGGGCATGTTCTATCGAAAGGAATTGTGGGAAATGCTGTAAATGACTACTCACAGTAGGAAAAACAAAGCAAAGACATGACTCATATCATGTAGATTGATGAGGTAACTTACTGGTAACATTAGAGAAGAAAAGGGTCTGATTATCCTTTTAAAACACCCGAGTGAACCACTCACAGGTTTCTCAGGCAAATCCTGTCAGCAACTATGTGAACAGCATTGGCGATGTTTTTGTTTTCCCTCTCTGTCGCTCCTCACTAACAAAACACTGATGACCGGTCACGACCGTATCGCCCGTCGCTCAGGTCAGAGGCGCTGCTGCGCGTCGCTCTCACTCTGAACCCTGTCAGCTTCTATCAGTGCCCGCTGATAGCAGCACAGGCAGGCGTTAGCACAGGGGCCTTGGGTGGACATGATTACACCCTGGCCTGCCTGTGCTCACTGGGGACCTCGTCGCTTCAGCTGCAGTTAGCTATATACCAGGGATGTGTTGTGATTGGTGACTTCAGAGAGTAGAAATAGAAGTAGCATGTGAGGGTAGTGAGGAAGAAAGTGGTGAAACGGGATAGCATAATAAACCCTGCTGTTGGCACTGCATTCCAGCAGTGGTTGTTGCTGTTGCTGGGCCATCTGCACATTTATTCGTTTTTTAAGTTTTCACACTTTTACCGCAGTTCTGAACTTTTCTCCATGTCACCTGACGGAGGTTCCTGCAAGAATGTAAATCGTCTTCGGCAAGCCAGCTCCCGAGGACAAGGTCCATGTGATGGGGTTTTTGTCTATTGTCAAAACTGGGGAAATGAATGAAGCTAAAGGTCAATACTGATTACTTCACAATGGCAATAAAAAAAAAGTGTTATGAGCCCCAACAGGGCTGTACTTCACCTCCCTGAGAAATTTTGAAACACCAGCAAGTTGTTTCTCATCTGTTTTAAAAGTCACAACTTCAAAAAGGATCAGACTAGTTCAGCTGGTGGGACATTAACTCACCTCATAAAGCAAGTGAAGTTTTTGCAGTGCTACCAGTATGCAGTCATTTATTCTGATGTATCGCAGCGTGATGGTTCCGGGTTAAATCTCCTGGCTGGCTGAGGTCCTTTCTGTTGTGGAGTTTCCATGTTCCCTCTGCGTCTGCGCGGGTTCTCTCCGGCTATGCCGGCTTTCCTCCACAGTCCAAAGAAGTGCATTTTAGATTCATTTGTGATTCCAAATTAGCTGTACCGTAGGTGTAGATGTAAGCACAAATGATTGTCTGTCTCTGTGCGTTAGGTCTGTGATGGATTGGCCATCTATCCAAGGTGTACTCCATCTCTTGCCCAAGGACAACTGCAGTAGGCTCCGGCACCCCCACGAACCTGAACTGGATAAGCAGTTGAGAAAATGGATGTATGGATAGATAGTGTGGTAGTGTTGCCAATAGATTAGATATCCCACAGAGATAGTCCACTGTCATTAGTTGTTACATTGTAAGCCATATCTCACAAAATATCCACTCTTCCATCAGGAGTTGACTCAAACTATCACTGCACCAAAAATACAAATCCTTTAGGGGGGAAAAGCCATCATTAGTCCATGCATAACTCAAATATAGACAATTTTCAGTCTTTGAGATACAGTACTGCAATATTTGGTTATAGATGTAGAAGTAAACCTGAATAATTTTTAAAATCAACACAAATTTGCATGCAATAACTTTCTTAATACTGTGGGATTGCTCAGAGAAATGCAAAAATTTAATAATAATATGCTCTTAAAATATATATATATTTTACATGCATAACAGTGAAGGGACCTAGCTTGTTAACAAGACCATAACATGCTAATTATAAAGTTTCTAACACTGGTTTTACATATTTTAAATAAGCTATGTTTGCAGTCAGTGAATGCCCAGCTGGATCATTTGTATGTAACCTGATTTGTTTTTATCTTTTATTTTCTCAAAACAATCCCACTTTTCTGAATTACTCTTTAACAACCTCAGTGAACTGACAGTGAGGGTTTCCTGTATTTCTGCAGACAAGTGATGTCAAACTCATTTTATATCGATGCCCACGTGGAGCCCACTGTGATCTTAAGTGGGCCAGACCAATGAAACTCCCCTTTATCAGTGTAAGAAAAAGAAGTGCCATTTCAGAACTGTGTCTCAGTTTTTCTACATGAAAGAAATGCTGCAAATAAATGAAAACTATGAAAAAAGTTCTAGTAGCTCATTGCCCAGACTGTCCATAATTATAAAGTAGAAAGGTTTTGTTAATTCACAAAAAGCTTCTTTTAAAAAAGAAAAATGTGGAGGCATTGTAACAAACAAACCAAAAAAATCCAATTTCTACAGACCATAGTGGAAAAACTTTTTTGTCATTTAATTGTTTATCTGTTACTTAATTCCTTTGGTGTAGTATTAATGGTGATGGGGGAGCTCTTTATCAATAGGAAAGGCTGTAAAACATTAAAATACACTTTTTTCCAAATCTATGTCCTCCTTCACTTCTTGTCCAATGACCTGGATTGGAGGCTTTACCAGGCTGATTCTGGTCCCCAAGCCTTATGTTTGACAACCCTGTTGGAGACTTTATGTTTGTTTGTTTTTTCCTGCAACAAACCTCAAGTGTCCACGAAATCAGACCCTCTATTTCAATTAATGTTTAGCGGACTAATTGTCAGGCAGGCCTACTTGCTAAATTAAGAAATGTGACAAACCTTTGCATCTTACCACTGCCATTGTGAGTTAAGGTGGAATGCCAGCTGAGCAATTAATTTAAAGCACCATTGTGTCTAAGCCTCAGAGCCCGGGGAAGTGCATGAGAAGTGCATGTTAGCAGAACAAAGAAACAAAGAACAAAAAACTATAAAATATGATCCAAAGTAGTGATCAGTCATTTCTGATGTACACTGCTTTTTTCAGATTATTCCAGGTTTGCGGCTTGTTAAGGGAGCAGCACAAATAAACAGCTTGGGAGTCAGCTGCGCAAAACTGAGCCAGGAAACATAAAAGATCTGCAGGAGAGGTTTTCCACTGAGCCGACCGTATGCATTATTATATTTAGTGTGTTGCATTACAGCTCGAGCCACCTCCCCCATCACATGGTCTCCACCACCTTCAAAGGAGAGTCATTCTAACCTCCAGGGAGCCATAATGTTTCTCAAGCGATAAGCAGCCTTATGAAAAAAAATGTGCACTAAAAATATTTTGAGTAAAGCAACATAAGAGCTATAATATTGCACACTCTGTTTAGATGGTATTCTGGTAATTAATTGCAACCCCTGGCAAACCCAGACCCTACACTGTTCAGCTGTTGCAGAGCTCCTGACGTGTGTTCATTCTCCCATCTTTTGTTACATTGTACCTTAGCGAGAGTTTCAGTGATGCTACAAACCACATATTATAAAAATGCACCGTATAGTGTTTGTGGTTATTTACCAAGTTTTACTGCGAGTGTTTATTTTAACAAATCTCCATAAAAATCCCTTAAGAGCTGAAGCTGGAAACTAATAAGCTCCTTTATGCATCCTAATTGTTCTTTTATTGTGAAGTATGCCGTCAAACTGATTTTTTTTTTTTTCTGGTGGTCCAGTGAGATTTCTGACTAACTCTTTCAACTGTTTTTTTTCTATCATGAGGTTGATACTGACAGTATGATAAAAGGGAAATATCGTCCTTAACAGATATGAAAGGATAAGGGCCGTATTTTCCAGTTAGAACTTTTCCATGAATTATTCAAAGCGTATTACTGACCGACTGTTCAACCCGAACAAATTTCTACTAAAATGGTACTTGCATTTTAGATATTTGGCCGTGTACTTCATAAGAGAAGTAATTTGTGTCAGACAGCATAATCACCCACAGAGACCTGGTAGTGTGCCAGAGTATTGCTGTGATAAATCAGATCCAAGGAAATCTGTACAGTCTGTCAAGTTCAGTACTCATTTATCTTGTCCATTTTGGCACTTCTTGGCCAGTGTGTCTATCATCAGTAAACGGGGTCGATTTTTGAAGGCTTTGGGAAGCAAATAATGAATTCTCATAACCATCCCAAACAGAATTAAAGTGTTTTATTTGTTATAGATTATTGCTTGTTTTAAAGGGAAAATCTTTGCGTTCTTGCCGTGGGTCAAAGAAGCCATTCCTGATTAAATCTTTCGGTGCCCTAATGTGGCAAAAAGAGGAGCTTTGTGCTGCCTTCTGACTCAGCTGAATTCTCTCCCCTGGCTAAACTGAAGACCCTCTACAAAAATGCTATTCGCAGGGAAGGGGTGCCCAGCACACAGCCTTTCCTGCCTGCTGCTGCCCAGAGTCAAAACCAGTGGCTCTTGGGCAGCCGGTTTCTACCGTCTGTCAGCAAGGCCTGTGTGAGTTGATCTGCATCATGCATTATAGATAAGCTGTGTCTGAGCAAGCTTGAATGGATGTTTGCAGTCAGAGTGTTCCACTGCCTCTGGCATCAGGCTCACAAGCCGAAGGCTAAAGAGCGACATGTTGTTTGTGCTGTTTGTGTCACAGCACAAACGAATCCCGCTCAGTAATTCGTTTGTATTTCGAGGCCTGTGTTTTCTGCAGCAGTCGAGCCTTACTTTCTTGTATCAGCCACCAGTGGTTGGCCGACAACCTTAACGCCGAGTCTCTGTGAGCCTTAGTATCCATGGCAGCCTCTGTCTCACACCTCCTTGGACTGCCGCTTTTCTTCTCTGTTATTATGACTATATATAGACCCTCTCTTCTTTGGGTCCACATGTCTTTGTGCTGTGTTCCTGTAATGACGAGGCCCAAACGAGCTACATAAGTTGCAAACAGCTGACCAAAAAAAGCATGTGGCACACTCACACACAGTTTAATGTGATTTTAAGATACTTCTGCTGTTCGGGACAACAAAATAAATTAAAGTTCGTTTGGTTTTTTTGACACTTTAGCACTTTTTTTAACATAGCAAGTGACTGACAGCTTAGCAAAAACAAGGATTACCAGGGTCGATATTATTACACTATGAAAAAGAGCCATTGCACAAGCCACTGTTGTGCAATGTGCTTTATCTTTGTAACGCACAAATCTTGTCAAATCAAGCTAAAACTGAGGTTTCTCTTCTAATTTACAAACAGTCTAAAAACCTCAGCAAGAGTTTAAGCTGTCACCTGAGAAAGCAGCATGCCAAAAACAAAGGGAATCAGTTTCGACTTGAGAAAAGGAATTGTTAATGCTCACAGAGGAGGAGATGGGTACACAAAGTTTTCACTGCATTTCCAAGTGTCAAGCACTGGAGTGAGAAGTATCATCAGGAAATTCAAAGACAGTCACACAGTAAAGAAAAAGCCTGGCAAGAGGAAGAAGTTAAAGATTTCAAAGACGCTGGAAAGAAAACTGGTGAGAGACCCCAGAACGACTGCCAAGAGTGAATCTTAGCCAAGTCGAGATCTGTCTTAAAGAATACAATCACTAGAACTTTGAAGGGAGTTGCAGAGCAAGAGAAAGTCCACTTGTGCAGAGGAGACACTTTGAGCTCTTTGGCCACAGAGACTCTGCTTATGTTTGGAGAAAGAAGGCAGAGGCATAAAACCCAGAGTACACCATCCCTACAGTGAAACACATAGGTAGGAGTATTATGGTGTGGGAATGCTTTAGTTCAGCTGGAACTGGGAATCTCGTCAAGGTGGAAGAAAAAAAAACTAGTCAGCAGCAAAATTGGGTCTGGGTCATCACTTTGTCTTCCAACACAACAATAACCCAACAGATGTAGCTCCTGGTGAAGAACTACCTTAAGAAGACCAAAGTGAACATTTCTGACTTAAAATCTGTGGAGTAAGCTGAAGACTAAGGTCTATGCCAGGGTCCATGTACATGTAGCGTCACTTCTTCATTGTTTCACTTCATTTCACTGCTTCAAAAAAATGAAGGAACACTTTACTATTTAAATTTGAGGATTGATGCGAGTTGACTAATAACTGGTGAGTTGAAAATCTGTCCACCCATTTTTTTAACCACTTATTGAGTTCAGGATTGCAGTCCAGATGTAGTCTGTTCCGGCTGGTCTTGGGTGAAAGGTGGGGTATATCCTGGACAGGTCATTAGTCAATCACAGCGCTCAGTAGAACTCATTCAAACATTTTAGTATCTTTTACCTTAAAAAAATAGATTTTTCACAACTTTCCACTGGAAAGCAGTTTTAGTTTTTACTTCTTCTGGTTTCACGATTTCTCCCAGTGAAACCAAAGAGAAAATTCTAAAAACCAACACATGTGAAATAACAGAAAAATGTACCTTCTTTGTTGCGATAATATGACTTTTTTCACTTCTACTTTAACTGTACCAGTGTTGTCCATGGAAACAACATCAACATAAGGTTTTCTATTGTGTAGGTTTTGCTCTCCTGAACTGAACTGAAACCAGTTTTGAACTGTGAAATAACCTCGGTGTTTCTGTCATATTTGCTGGGTTTGTGCAAACAGTTTTGGCAGAAAAGTGAGAGCTTGTGTGAAACAGCTTCTGATGGTACATGTTACAAGATACGTTCCTCTTTGAGTGATTTAGAGTGGGAGACAAACAGCTGAACGGAGGACCCAAAGTGGCACCATTAGCCCAACTAAACACAGAGGCCCTTCTTTTAAATGGATGCAGCTGTAAAAGTAAAGATTTTGCCTTTCAATCTGCCCACCCACAACAATGCTTAGGGTTTGGGGGTTTTTTCAGTGAAGGTGGGAAAGGGAATTTAAGGTTCAAGGCAAAAAATAACCTACCACCCACTAGATCCAAAGAAGTTCTCAGAAAAATCACAGCCTTGCTGTTTTTATTGACACCAGGAATGCAGCGAATGAGAACTGCGGCACTGTACGCTGAATGTTAAAGTTGAGAAGCATAACATGTTGTTTCTCATTCAGGTTGCCTGCCAAGCTCAAAGAGGAACACTTTTGGTCACACACCGACCGACCGACCTCAGAGATTGTCTCTTAAATTCTGGTAGCTCCTCTCGGCTCATCCTGGGAACAGAACGGGATAGTTGAGATTAAAGTTCACTGGATAATGTATTCATGAGTAGATCAAAGTCGGCTAGTTTAAGCTTATTTAACGCTGAAACCTGCAGCCCCCCTTACCTCTGAGAAACGCTCTGGCTGCTCAGCCTGGAAAGGCTTCACAGTAGTCACCCCGTCTTTTCAACAGTAGCCAGTTCCATCTTTACCAGTTTATTATAACAAACAAGGATGAGGATGATATTAATTTTGGTGAATAACTTAAAGGCATCTATAATTCACAGAGCGAGTGCAGAATTTGAAAATCCTAATGATGCTGACAGGTGCTCGGGTTAAATTTGACTGTGCCGTGAAGTGTGAATTGAACACAGACGTTTAAACTTGGTTCAAACGACAGGTCCGACAGATGGAAAGCGCCCCCTCGGTCGTTTTGCATACTGATAAGCATGAAAGAAATAACAACCTGTTGTTTAAAGGATGCGAATACGCATGATCTGCTATCTCTCTGATGTTTTTGAGCTTTGTTATCTCCTCTGATGTGTACAAAGTGCCTCAGAAGCCCGCCATGTTCCCCAATATCAAAACTGATGTACTGATCATATTGGTGGAAATGCATCGCAGCTGCTTCTTTTTAAGTAATTATAGAGCAGCCTATTTATTTTAACCGACCGCATCCTCTGGCTGTCCTCAAAGTAGTCCAGTTCCACAGTGACATTTTGTGCTTTAGCTATGTGCCAAGGAGTTCAGAGCTCAAAGGATTATGGCCACTTCCTGCCCTCAGGGGTCACAGCTATAGTACCCGTTTCCTGTGCTGTACTGGGTCAGGCTTTACACTTAGTGCTTAGATGAAGCTGGTGACGCTCTGGTTCTTGATCTGAAAAAAGCTTCCTCCCACACTCAGAGTCCACGCATATGCTAAAGTGGAAACACTTTCATCTTTATCCTTCTTGTGACCTTTCAGTCAGAACGAGCCCACCTCTTTCACCCAGCTGAGCTTTTCAAAAATAACCACCGAGATCATTATTTTCAAAGATCCAGGCTTTTTTTGTTAGAGAGATTGGAAAACAACTTGGGAAAGATAAAAGATGGAAAGATGTCAAAAAGGGATTAAACAGAGGCTGAGAATTGATGTTAATTTAATGGTCACGTGACTGGATAATGTAGCAAATGCAAAAACTGGTATGTTAGCAAAGAATTATGCTGCTGGTTGTAGTAACAGCTTCTTGGATGAAACCACCAACTCCCAGTATAATAAACTGGAGAAACTAAATAGAGGCTGTCGTTGTTATGGAAAGAATAACTGCAGGACTACGGTTCAAAAGTCATCAAAATGATATCAGAATGGTGGTAATCTAAGCTTTTCTCTTAGGTTTCAATCACTCCAGCCATATAGGCATGTTAGTACACGTGAGTTCCTAGCAAGCTCAAACAGTGGCTATGATGTAAAGTCCACATAGGCTTTTTAGATTGATTTTTAGGTTAAATTTTCTGTTGATAGTCGTGATAATCATCATAATTTTTTTGCCAGATGTGCTGACTCAGTGGTTAGCATTTTTACATTTGCCTGATGATAAATCAGTAACCCAGTAAAGATGCTTTCTTACCTGTTACCTGTTGCCTGTTGCTTCCTGCCTCTTTTTAAGAGGCTATTATACTTTTTTTCTTATTGTCTATCATACATATACTGTTACAATGGTGGATGCACTTATTAAACAAGGCCAAAGATTCCAATCATGATACCGGTGTCTGCACTGGAAATCAATGTGAGCCAAAAGCTTTGGCTTCAGATCCTCGGTTAGAGATAGTAGAGGTGGGTTTTTTTCTATTCTTTGCTCTGTATGTTGTCACTGGTCATCTCAGCCCCACCCACCTGTTCTTCAGACCTTCTGTTTGCATGGGACAGCCAATCAGGAGAGATTAACTATAAGGAAAAAGAGTTTGGAACAGTTTGTTCTAGATACATGATGAACTGAGGAGCTGCACTAATGCCCACTATCAGATAAATAAAGATGATCCTAAATTCCATTATGCAAACCTATTTTAGTAGAATAAAAATATGGAGCCTGAAATAAATGTATCAGATCTTCTTTAAATAATTATGATTTTTGTAAGTGCAACAGGTGAAGGTTTTAGTCACTGTACGCCTTTTTTTTTTCTTATTTAGCATGTGCTAAAACCAAGTTCTGAAAGGGGAATTGCCTTCTTTTCACTTTTATGGGAAAAACATAATCAAATAAAAACCTCTGATTTGCCACACATGCAGCAGTTGCTTTTTCTGTGTGTCTGACAAACTGACGTCGGTCTGTGTGTGCTTTCAGGTACGAAAAGGTTCCCGTGATCTTGGTGGGGAACAAGGTGGACTTGGAAAGCGAGAGGGAGGTATCATCCAGCGAAGGTCAGGCTCTAGCCGAGGAGTGGGGCTGCCCGTTCATGGAGACCTCGGCTAAGAGCAAAACTATGGTAGACGAACTGTTCGCTGAGATCGTTCGGCAGATGGACTACGCCGCCCAGCCAGACAAGGACGACCCCTGCTGCTCCTCTTGCAATATACAATAGCCCTGGGGGGGGCCACCAGGAACAGGCCAGGCAAAAAGTCCACTTAGAGGGAACTTGTTTGACTTGCAGTGGACAGATACACACTTAGACACACACATGCACATGCCGATTAAACTGAAAATGAATTCACAGTTGAGCGCAATGGATACCAAGTCAGTGGAGCATAACATTTGCAGTGACATGATTAATAAGAATAATAACACGTGAGTATTGCATACATTTTGAATGAAAAATGCCAGGAATTTGCCGCAAAGGTAATTGACAAACGACAAACGGAACATGCCCTCGCCTTATTTTACACTCTGTTTTTTGTTTGTTTGTTTAAGTTATTCTGTTATGAGGAAGCAAATATTGTCAGCAAAGAATAACAGACCGGGATCTTTACTCATTATAGCTTCCTAAACAATCTGCTAGAAATAACTGTTGTTATTGCAGTTTTCACACACACCACTGAGATGCATTTCCTGTTACCATGACTCTGTTGCAAGTAGCTGCTGAACACACATAACAGATTTCTGGGATCCAGTTTGAGAAGCATTTGATTTCCATTATGTACAACGTTGCTCCCAGTTTAATTCTCGCAGAGGTTGGCGGAGGGATATTTTTTTTCTACTCATCACAGGGCTGAACCAAAGAGGTGCCCTCAAAGCGCCTCGATTTTCTTAGGTTTTTTTTTTTCTGCTGTTCAAAAAAAAGGAATGGAGAGAAAAAGGATAAGTCAGTGTCTTTCTTTAAAAAAAAACAAAAACAAAAAAACAACGATGCAGTCATCTCTTTCCTATTTTCTCACTTTGAGATATGATAGTAAGCATAGCGGAGTCTTTCACATATCGTGTGATGTTTTGTTTTCCTCTCCAGGAGACTCTGACAGCAGATTGCTGAGTAGTAATATAACTAACCACTTCATCCTGATGGGACAAAGAGTGATTTCAGTGTTTGAATATCTCCGCAGACCGTCTCTCCAAACTCTTTTCAGGAATGGGTGACATTTAAAGTGAAGATGCCAACATTTGTCATACTTTTTATTTGTTTTCGTCCTCTGGTATCAATATGAAATGTGGCGCTCCACACTTTCGACATCCTGATGCCATTCTTTATGTGCTCAGAGTATTCAAATTCATAGTAACAAATAGTACCGACGGAGGCGGCGGTGATAATAAGAATAATAAATGGTAGTGTAAATATTTTGTATGGAAAGTGCCAGCTCCTATGAAGACACTGACTCAACACATGTGGAATTGTCAACTGTATGCATGGCTAGTGAACAAAAAAAAGGACTCTTATTGTCTGAGATTACTATAGGCTGTGGAAAAAAAAAACGTGCAAATCAAACACATACATGTCTGGATCTGGACACTGTCTCAACTGTACATCTATGTTGCCACGGGAAGCAGACTTTCCCCGTGTGACCATTTTCATTGTTGATTTTATATTTTTTTATGTGACCATTTACTCTTTATCCCTCTCTGAATGGTGACACTGTTACATTTGACACCTAAACAATAAAAGTGCGTTCAACACTATCAGTGCGACTGGCGAGCTTCAGTGAAATTAACTGAATGGGAGGAAAAATGTGGCTTCTGTTCAGCTATGAGATAACTACTGTAATTGGATATATGATATCCAATTTGGATTTACAGTGTGGTTGTTTATTTGTTTATATCCTCATCAGTTTTAAAACTGTGCCTGGCATGATGAAAAATTGTCACATCTACTACTATTTTTCCTTCACCAGCGTTATTCGAGCACAGTACTGAGAAAACTATTGCTGAAGATGAACTTGCATTTGCCTACTTTGCCTGCGTCCAATCAGGTAATCAGGAATCCAGCACGCTGCTGGTCTTCCTCAAGTCTGAAAGCTGCGTCTTCCTGTTGAAAGTTTTGTACTGTTTTTAATTCATATTCATTATTTTATTTATTGTCTATGTTTTACACATATACAACCTGATTCCCCAGTAATTTGACCAATCATAGCTTTGAACGTGTAGGGAAGGAGATTAAGAAGCTGATTGGTGGATTGATGTGTCACTGTAGGTCATCTGGTTAAGCAGGCAGTCCATATGCCAAAGGCTAATGCAGGGGCCTGGGTCTGACCTTGGCTTGCGTGTCATTCCCCTGCACTCTTTCATTTCTTCCTTCTCTACACTATCCTGCCTAATAAAGCTTAAAAGTAAAGGGACGGGGGTGATGACTATATCCAAAATAACATTGCTCTGTACTAATAATAACAAGTAGTAGGTAAAGATTCATTTTGACTCATTTTGAGTCATATTGAGAGGTGTAGAGATGCTCAGGCTGATCTGTGGAAACAAAAACCGTCTTAGAAACAGCCACATAAAAAACCACCAAAGCAAAGGTAAGTGAAATGGCCCAAAAGAGATCCAAACAATTCAGTGTTCTTATATATGGAGTGCATTAAAATACCTGTGTTCGGGGTTTCGTTGGATCTCTACTCCAGTCTTGAGTCAGGAGGAGACTATTGACTCCCATGAAGACTTGCAGGACTCAAAGATAATTACAAAACGTCGTCTCGTTAGTCCAGCAGCACATTGTTCTTAGCAGATTGCAAAAAGGATCCAAAATCATTTGCTGTGATTTTGAGTCAAACTCATGCAATGTGTGTGCTACTACTTTGTTCATCTTCTTAATTGGATTTCTTTTTCTCCAGATAATAGTTTTTTGTAGCAACAGTGAGTCAAAAACCCTCAATCCCCAAAAAATAAAAAAGAATGACTTCCCTTGGCATTGCATAGGCACTGAGAGAGGAAGAAATAGACTATAATTTATCGTGAATTATTACAAAATATTAACATTTAATCCAGCCATTTTTTAACCTCTTTTAGGTTCATGGGCAGGCTGGATCCTCTGCCAGCTCCCAGCTGACACTGTGTGAGAGGCCTGGTTATCCTGTACATCCAGTACTTGACAGTCATTTTTGTCTTGAGAGTCATTTAGGTTCACATCCACATCTACAGCCAACTAAAGATTAACATTTAACATGAATTTCTTCGGATTGTGGGAGGAAAATAGAGCATTAACTTAAAACCAAATGGTATTTGTTCAAGTGTTCTTTGAGTAACTGACTAAGATTTCAGTTGCCAAGAGTTAAGATACACATGAGGTAATCCCTCGTGTCAAAGGCAATGAACCAAAAGCTGTATCTGAAGTTATATTTTTAATGCTGACTCCTTTTTATTCCACCTCTTTTTTTTCTTAGTTTGCCTCAGTGGGTCTTTGAGATTGTTCTAAATCACTGATGCAGAGTAGAAGTGGCAGTGGGGGGAAACACTAGTTAATTGAGCTGGAGAAGTGAGAGTCAGCATCTCCTCTGAGACGCTTGTCAGCATCCACCTTCAGGCACCTGATGTAAGGACCGTCTCAATCTCTGAGGTGCTTTATCTGCTCTGATGAGACGGCGGGCAGAGGGCTGAAGGACCTGAAGATGATAGGTCTCAGCGGGGTTCATTAGGAAGCAGTATCCCTCTTCAGCAGCAGCCTTTGTGTTTGTGGAAACATTTAGCTAAATGAGGTACAATATCCTTATTGTTCAGTGAAAGAGTTTTAATGAGAATGGATCACCTAATGGCTCACATGTATCAGCCTAATAGCTGTGGTGCAGTGTTACCTTATGAACTGTGTTGTGTTTTTAAAATTATCTTTGTGCACTCCGTTTGCCCTTTCCCTCAACTCCTCACAGAGCTGGAGCTAGAATGACTTTCAAGGAATTTGCGGCAGCGTCATGAGACACTGAATTCTCAGCGGGAAACTGTGGAAAATATAAATAAAATCAGCTTGAAAACAACCCCCCCTCCCGAGTTTCCCAGTGTAGGTGTATGAATTAAATAGGCGCTGACTCATCGTTACCTGCTCTCAGCTCTGTAAGCCAGGGGCTCAGAGGCACAGACATCGCAGCTGTGACACAGCACGCTGTGTTTGTTCCAGCTGAGATCCTCTACATCAGTATGTCAAATGTCAAGAGGAAGAAGAGGGGGCTGAATGAGTCACTCCACCACCAACGCCATCCCCACCTCCCCCCCAGGGTGCAGCAGGATATCTGTGTGGGATACAGCAGCAGTACATGGCAAAAAAAAAAAGGCCACGTGGTGCTGCTTCAGCCTCTTTGACTCCAGGCCACACTAAGTTCAGGAGGAGAAGGGACACCCTGCCAGCCCAGAGGTTTTGAGGATGAAGGTGATTCCAATGCACACACCAAACAAAGGAGCCTTTAAATTGCTTTAATCCTCTCATTGATCAGTGGAGCATTAAAGTCTCACTGTGGTCCAGACCGGGGTTGTAATGTGTGGAAATTAGGCTTTTATGCTTCTCCAGCACAGAACAATTGTTTAGATCAATTGGCTCTGATGTGAAAGTGCCTTTAGGGGAATTGCTCTGTGTTTTGACTGAGTCATGATGTGGATCTGCATAATGCTGTGCTGTTATGTTTAAGGTATCATCTCGTGCCTGCCTGTTTTTTGGTTTTTGTTTGTTTGTTTATTTGTTTTTCTAGGATTTTAGACCACTGGATGTGCTCGTGACTGAACATGCTGAAAGATTATACGCTGCTTGCTCTCTGCCTCAGCTGGAAGTCACCAGCGCTGAAGCTGTTATCAACCTACACTCATGTTTCATGCCTTTTTATACTGGAAACAATGTTGATGTGCAGGAGGGGGAAGAAGGAACAAACAGGCTGAGCTGGGACTGTCAGAGGGACTAATAACTAGGTGTCATGGCAACCAGATGGCAACACATGAGCTGTCAATTTCACAGTCTAATTTGCTGCTGCAACAGAGGAGAGTGTGTGGGGGATGATCTGTGCAAACAATGAAACATTTCTGTGCTGAGCACATGTGTTCATATTCTGGCTTTTAAATATCAGCCATTAATCAAATCAAGTGTATTTATGTAGCTCATTTAAAAACTGTAAATGTTATGGGATAGACAGCCATATGGGAAAAACAGGTTAAAACATTTTGCATCAATAATTCTAAAAGTAAAAGTAAAGTAGTAAAAGAAAAAAAGGCAAGGAGGAGAAACATAAAAATCCATAATATTAATAAAATCAGAACAGCACATGAAACAACACATGTACATATAAAGGTAAATCTACACTGTGGATCCCTCTAAAAAAAACTGTAATAGATTTACCATTCTGTGAAGCTGGGTTTAAGAAATAAGTGTTTAAACTTTTTAGAGCATGTTTAGCACCATCTTGTGCCAGTATAGAACGTGACGTCACGTGGTTGGTTGGTTGCAGCTAACAGACTTCATGAGTTTATGTTAGCTAACAAGCGACAGAACTGATAACTCTGTGAAACAAGCAAACTAAAACTGAAAAGCAGTCTAGGAGAGTTTGTACTGCCCATGGCTGTAGCAGTGAGTTTTATGGTTAAAAGAAAGAAGAAGAAAAACCAAGGACATACTGTCCACTTTCACGCTCTCTTTAGCACTAAGTGGTTTTTCATTGTTAGCTAGCTGCACTGCAATGGAAAAATCCACCTGTTAGCTGTAATGTTAGGGTTTGTAAATGAGGACTATGCTTCAGTCAGGTGCACCTGTGGTTCACCCGTCCGACAAGCTGGAGTCAGCGCTGACTTTTCATTTTCATACTTACTAGGTCAAACTAATCCCAAACAGCTAGGAGAAAGTTTAAGACTGGATGCATTTTTTGATGTTGTTCTCATGCGGGTGAATACGTTTCTGACTGATGGGATGTCTGCAAAAACTTTGGACCTAAGCATAAATTACCCAGTGCCATTCATACACAATGACGTGACATAACATAACACATGCAGTATACACACACAGGCAAATGTGCATACTGTATGTTTAACCTTTGAAAGATGATTAGAAGACCGTCTTGCTTGCCTTACTATGTTACTCATTATATGAGCCATGTAGAGAATAAAACAGGACAAATAATTCATACCTGGGGAACGCCACATGAGAGGGAGGCTGAGGATGAGGAGCATTTTCCTACTGCAACAGAAAGGACCTGACTGGGTAGTAGGACAGAAACCAGGCATTATAAGATATTGTGGTCATGAACCAGGAGATGGTGAAGTTATAGAGGATTTGTGGACCAATGATCAGGGACACCTCTGAGTGAAGTCTAGCAGGCAGGTGGAGGAATTACCCTGGTAGATTATTTTATCTAACTCTAATCTAATTCTATATGTTTGTCTTTTTTCTCGTCACTCTCCCACAGACCAAACAGTCACAGCAGATGGCTGTCCTTCCTAAGCTTTATTCGCCCGGAGCTCTTTTTCAAAACGTTTTTCCCCCTCTCTGTCGCCATATGCATGCTCATAGGGGATTCTCTATAGACGTAAATAACAGAAAAGAATACAAATTGTAGTCTTAACAAAAAAAAAAGAAAAGAAAAAAGAAAGTAGCAAATGATTAGCTTCTACATGTTTTTAGGGGTTTTCTTCTATTTGATCTCCACATGTTTTTGTGTATGTCTGTTAAGCATACATTTTCTGCCATTATGAATGACTGCCAGTGTCCTTAATTGTGCTTTTTCATCTTCAGAAGAGTAATGACCACAAGAGATTAGTCTATTAAGAAAACTAAGTGCTAGGAAGTGTGTGAATGTTTCACTACCACCAAATAAGATGTGGGACATGTTAAAAATGTAAGTAATCTTGGCGTGCACACTTTCTGCTTTTTTCTGAAATTTCCCAATATTCAGTAAATTTAAATATCAATTACATGGATTTATACAACAGCTGAAGGATTTTGAGTATTTCTAGTTTGCATCAACACACACTCAGCATAAGCACAGCCAAATATAGTATGTAAATCGGACAAAATATTTTTATGGGCCTGTGGTTAATGTCGGGGACAGACTCTCTCCTGTGTGTTTCAGTGGAGGGGATCATTTATATCTTAATTCACTCAAGAAGAAATGTAACAGTAATAACATCTGTTTAATCCTGCCGCTTTTGCACATTCACTGGCAGTAGGAGGAGCATATTTTTTAAAAATCTGTCTGTTACCTGTCTTTTCCCTTTTTGTTTCTTCTTTAAATAGACCGTGTGATGAGGCTCCCCCCTGCTGGTTTCCCTCTCTTCTAGAGGTGGAGAACACAGTAGGAGCTGCGTGTAGAGGAGGAAGTCTCATTCCTGAGTCTTGGATAGTCACTCTCTGAACAAAACAGATTTCCCTCCCTCTGCTTTATCAACTGTAACAACTCCATGTGTCTCTTCAGTACAGAAAGTCTTAATATAAATGTAATTTTTAACACCAAAATATCTTAATCTTCAGATTCTGATTGAGATCAAAAGGGTATAGCTGCATTTTCTTTGAATATAATTCACAAAGCATGGAAAATAAAAGAGTAATAACCACAGCTGTTGAAACACACATTTTATGAGGGATTCGCTCAATTTCAAATATCATGCAAACAGCGAGGATGCCTTACGAGAGCTGCAGGAGGCAAATGTGCACTCTAGATAAAAATAAACACAGAAGTTGCCGATTTATGAAGATTCCTGTTGTAATTACATGAATCAAGTGGTTGTAATTGTCATGCTGCATATACAATCTGCACAGCCGTGTCACATACGCATGCACAGATACAGAGAGTATTATCTTTGACTTTTTTCTCTTTTTTTAGAACCAAAAATGAAATAAAATAAAAAGCAACTGGGACATTTACTACACTTCAAGCAGCACAGGCAGGTTTATTTTAAGCAACTGAACAGTAGTTAGTACACTAGACACAGAAATGTATGTGTGTGTGTGTGTGTGTGTGTGTGTGTGTGTGTGTGTGTGTGTGTGTGTGTGTGCATGCCTACATCCAGACTAACTGGAACACTGGCAGTTGGAGAAATGGGAAAGTGTAGCTCTAATGACCTGGTATTCAAAGTCGGTGGGAAATGTTGACAGGAGTATGCTGCACACAGACCAAAATACATCTTCAGGGAAAGATATTGTGTGAAAATGTTTTATGAATAGAGCCCTGGATTACATCATGTCAGCCTCCCCTGTTTAATTACAGAATTATTTCACTCTGTACCCCATACTTTACTTTCTTGAGTTCTTTTGTTTAAAGGACTTTACTTGGAAACCAAGTAAAGTCTTACCTGCAAACACAAAAGTTTAAGTTGTATCTATCAGCTTTAACTTGATACTAATTTAAGACTTATATGGCAAATTCCCACCGAGTGTCTTATGAGAGTGCCAATTTGTACAGCATGCTATCCTCTTGTGAATGATGTTTTTACTTGTCTTTACAAGTCTTAATGATATATGTACACACAGTCCTGTGAAAAAAAGGTATTCACAGTTCTTTGAAAAACTAAGTACTCTATGATTGTAGAACCACCTTTGCAGCAATAACTTGAAGTGAGTGCTTTCTGTATGACTTTTACAGTCTCTCACATTGTTGTGGAAGTATTTTGGACCACTCTTGAGTGGATTCATTTATGCACAGCTCTCTTAAGGTATTTCGGTCAGGTTGAGGTCTGGACTTTAACTGGGCCACTGCAACACCTTCATTCTGTTCTCTTGCAACCTTCATGCTGTGCATCGTGACCAAACATCTCTACTTTGGTATTGTGTGTCCAAAGGACAGTTTTCCAGAAGACTTCTTTTTAGAGAGAAGAGCTTTTTTCCTGACAACTCTTCCAAACAAATCATCCTTGTTCAGGCTTCTTCTAACTGCAAATGTGTAATGAACTGATCCTTATATAGCACTTTTCTGCTCTAATTAAGCACTTAATATTTATTTTACTGCAGCTGCTTATGCATACATTTTTTGTACAGCTGGTTGAGGATGATGCAGGTATTTATGTCTATCAGTGGGTGGGAGGCTTGTATTGTAACATCAGTTTTATTTGGTAGATCAAGTTTATCCATAAGATCTTGATATTAGGGCTCCTAACAACATATCCCGGACAGTGCATTACCCCATTTGAACCTGGATGTGACATATTTATTTCATTTTCCCAGTATATGGTTTTATTTGTTTCATCAGCAGTCCAGGAAATGAGTCAAATGTAAAGTCGGCTGAATGAAAAACTGTTATGTAATAAATAGATATTACGTAAAACTTTTGTGTGCAGTGTTTCCCCACTCAGCAGCGACTATAAGTTGACTTAATGATTTCATTTGCTATTGCATAACTGGATAAGAGATCACTAAGAACATGGCACCAAATCTTGATTGCTTACATAACTAATCCAAAGCAGCATTGTCTCTGGTCTCTTTATTCTTTCTCGCTCGTTTTCACGCTCTTGCCGAAATGTTCATCTTTACCTCAGTTCCAACACGGTGCCTCCAGAGGGCCTCTGAAGCTGCCAAGACACCAAGTGTGATTTCGCCATCTTCAGTCCCACGCCACTAAAGCGTCGGAGACTTCCTTTCCTGCCAATGAGAAGGTGGGCGAGCAGCAGACATGAAAAAGAGGCAAGGAGAAGAAAAAACTGTTTCGGTCTTTCACCGCACTCCTTCCCTTTCATCTCTGTCCCTGGACCCAATAGCATACACAGAGGCGTGGGCGATGTGGAGGCCCGGGTCCAAGCCAAAGCCCCAGGGCACTCTGCATAAAAAAGAGAGGGAAGGAGGGCATACAAAGCAGTGAACAGTTGGCAGTGATTACATAATGTGAGCAATCGACTGTTCATAAACTGACTGATTAAACCAGAGGTTCCTCTTAATCTGACTTGTCCGTCATTATTAGAGTCAGAAAGTCAGTTGTAGTTGGCTTGTTAGTATCATCGCTGGACACTTTCAGGGACCATTGGCCAAGTAATTTATCAGTGATACTACTGGGTGCACTAGCATTTACTACAGTGGTAAGGCCAAGCAGTTTTTATAGGGATGACAAAGATGAGACCACTGCTTATATTGGTATGGCACAAAAACTGATGTTTTTGTCCTGCCTGGAAAATTGTGGGCTTGATCATCAGTTTCTTTGTCAGTTGCTCTCATGATTAGATTTGATTTTATAGTGCAGATTCACACTTTAAAGCATGTTACAGTATTGCAGTGTAAAGACACCACAGTATTAAAGCAAAAACCCCAACAATTAAACAATCCCAGGCAATAAACCACTTGGTGATCACTGGACCAAAGACAAACAGCCTCTGAGAGATGTAAACTTTTCACAAAGAAATACCCCTGGCCACATAACCAGCTATCACACAATTTTACATAAGATAAGATAAGATAAGATGGCCTTTATTAGTCCCACAGGTGGGAAATTTGTTTTGTTACAGCAAAAGTGCAAAGTTATGTAGCAGAAATTAGAAAACACTGGAATGCAATAAAATACAATAAAATAAAATAAAATACTATATACAATAGAATAAAATAGAATAGAATAATATATACAATAGAATAAAATAGAAATACAAATACTATATACAACTGAGTAGGAAAATACAAAAACACAACTTCGTCAGAAGAAGAATTGCACGTATAGCAGTCTTATTGCACATGTGTGTGTCCAAGTATCCATTTTCTCATATCATTATCATTTTTTATGATAACGATGGCAATGTTTGCCATTTTTTAAAAGCCTTCTTTAAAATTCTGCATTAGTCTGGTCCTCCCTTTCAAACTTTACCAGTGGCTGCCTAATGCCTTTTTTGATATTGTCTGGTTTAAATAACATTTGTTCTGAATACGTGCCATGAGTTTAACAAAGTAGTAGAAGAGTTCAAGAATGTATTAGCATTGCAGATCTCTGTTTGGATATCACAGAAACTGAATAAAATCTGAACTTGGACACAAGGAAATCAGCATGATGCCAAGTTAATATCCTAGCATCCTTTTCTTTGTTTTTGATGGTGACACAACTACACCTTTGACTCATTTTCAGTTTACATCCTTACACACACTGTTATGCATACAGTGGAGGATTAATGTTTTTTTTCCAAACATGTGTCCATGGTTATGGCCTTTTGTATTTCGTCTGCATTTCACTTTATGGCAAACTAAACTGGACCTCAGGTAAACTGCAGGGTTTTGGTTTTTACACAGGTGACGCAGAATACAGTAGTTTGATAAAAGAGAACAATGTCTTACAGAAATGTCCTTGAGCTAAGAGTCTCTGGCAAACTCTAGAGGATGCTGTTGCATGGATGCTGTTGCATGACTAACCTCTGTCCTTAGATCAGTGACTCGCTATTTCCAAAAATAAGATAATAAGTGAGCAGACCACACACAGTACACACAACCAGGAGGAAACAGAGGGTAGGACATTACTGCTTCCACTTCTTATTTAACAATAGAGTACCTGTTTCAATACATGCTGACATTGCTTAGTACAGGGTTGTTGTTGTTTTTTTTTTAAATTGTTGTGATGTTTACCCTTTCAGTTTTCCTGGTGCCTGAGGCAAATACATAAACAACTGTATAACACACATAAGGAAGAAAACAGTGAGTTTGAAATCACAACAACTTTAAAGTGGAAATAAAAGGGGGAAATGTCGATGTTGAAGCACATATATAATACATCACATACCCATTAAGCAGTAACCTTCATGGTAACTTCCGGGATTGCGCCCTAAAGCTTTCCTCTAACGTTTCCACAAACGTGACCTTCGTTTACCAAAGTACTGATGGTTTGCGCCACTATAGTGTAACTACTGTAAATATAGGACCACTGCAGTGTAACTATAGTGTAACTATTTTTATATAAAAATAATGTGACTACATGATGTAACTATCTATAATGTCACTATAGTGCAACTTTTGTTACATTATAGCGCCACTATAACCATATTGTAACTATAGTGTAGCTATATCTATAGTGACACAAAGCCTGTGGATTAATCGAATCACCGACTGTGAAGAAAAGAATAAAATGAAAGATGTTTTAACTCTCTTGGTAAATGCAGGTCTTATCCACCTTTGATGTGCGGAACAGGTCGACATTCTTTCATTTTAACAGTTCAAAGACAAAAAGTTTGAATGCAGTATGTAAATTTGCATTTGTTTTTTACAGCTGCTGCCGCTGGGTGGTGCTGTTGCTCCTCGGTGTGCAGCTGCTGTTCGGAAGGTGGAGGTGCTGCTGCACCTCCTTCATTGTCTGAGTGAATTCAGCAGGAGTGGATCCGCCGCTCGGTTCAATGTAATCCCGTCTCTCCCCGGCTCACTCACTCAGTCGTCCGCCATGGCGACCGCAGGAAGCCTCCTGATCGCTGCGAGCTGTGTCTAAAACTCATCTGGGATTCATTTTCCCCCAATTTTTCCGGACGTGGATGTAGTCTTCCCCTTCAGCTGGGAAATACTTTCGTGTGGACAAGCCCGCATTTCGAGACACGGGGGTAAGAATCGTGCAGCCCGAGTCCTCTCTCTCACTGTGCTCTTTAAGGGAAGTGATTCAACTTGTTTGAGGAGATTAGGGTTAAGTCTTGGGAGTATCTTTCCCGTGTTGTTTCGTGATGCTGGATTTCGAAGGTGGGGAATAACTATCACTCCGTGTGAAAAATTCTTATATGTTGCTAGGGACTGTCCTTTCTGTCCCTGCAGTGTGGGTTGCATTGCACAGATATACCTTAGCAGTATGTGCAGACGCCGCAGTCGTTGGGGGGTTCCGTTTCTCTGAGACGATCCATGCACGCTCTGTGACATTTAAAAAGATTTAAAAGATCAAACAGTGCCGGGGTGTGTGCATTTAGCAGTTTCCAGAGGCTGTCCAGGTGGGTCCGAGCAATGCGTTAATGTCACATGTACTGTACTGGCTGATAATGTCCCGAGGATTACAGCAGCCTGCTCTATTAACCTACATTATATTTATGGTGTGACCACACTTCAGACTCCGTGAGCTGAGTCTGTAGTGACTGTAGCATTCGAGTCATTCAGGCTCTTTTGCATAGGCCTTAGTTACAAGTATCCTGTTGGTTGTCATTCCTTTCACTTAATGGACGTATGTCACATTGCCAGCAGTACAGTAAGAACTTAAAGCCTTTCAGGCAATGCCAGCCACACCCATGTATCAGTGTCGTTTGCGAAACACAGAAGAAATTGAGCTCTGTTTTTTTGTTAAGCAGCTTCTCTCAGGTAGACAGCCTCTGGCCATTCAGCTGTCATTAAAGGATTCCAGCTGTGCAATTGTGGACTTCATCTAGGGGCCCCTGTGTGCCTCTGCACACAGAGGAGCCACTGTTACAACCCTGGACTCTCAATAAGCCAGCAGTCACAGCTAAACATTACAGGCTTGTGGGGAATTTCAAGCAAACAAGTTCAAAGGCAGGGAGGTTTACCCTGAGAAACACTCAGGGGTCTGCAAATGTCCCTTTTGGCATTGTATCCTGGACGAGTACGCTTTGTGTCACTTTCTAGCCCTGGGAACAAGGCCATCTGTACTACTGCCTGTTTTTGTGTTTGTTTGGTCCTGTGTTACCTATTCAGAAAGGCACACAGACCCGGAGTCATGACTGGTTGATTCATGATGCTTGGTGCAGGGGAGGGTACGTGCTGACTGAAATAATCAGAGTCTACTCTTTCACTGCCCTCGGTTTCACTGGTGCCTTGTTTGAAGAGTGTCCGGTTACGTGGCATGCATGTGCAGGTCATGCAAGCCATGAATTTACAGAGTTGACATAATACGCTTGCCAATAATCAAGAGCCAGGGCCACCGAGCGGTGACGGCCACTCGGATCAAGTGTCAAAAAGAACTGGGCTTGATTTGGGGAAAATATGCTCGTTTCCATTCAGACTGCCCCGGTGGCAGCTTTTAGGTCTGTTTTTGATCAGCCCAAGGGAGCGTGCACTTTAACTGGAATATAGCAACATCTCTCACCCACTGTGCCGTGATGACAGTGTACAGGCAGGTGAAAATGATACAACATGGTCCCCGAAGTCACTGGTCTTATAACAGAGAACTCAGAGCTGGAACCTTTCTGATTAATTGCATTACAAAGTGTCCTTTACTTTTTTTAGCCTTTGAGCACAATACATCTGGACAGAATGGCCTTGACAGCCTTAACAATCACTTGACAGAAAATTAGTTTCCTATTCAATCAGTCATTCCTCAAGTAAAACTGCCTTTTTCCTGTTTTCTTGTTTCCTTTCTCTTTCTTGTAAATAATATCTGTTTATCTTTGGTCACTTGTCACAGTTTTCTATCACCCAGCCGACTGAGTTTTCAATCAGTCAGCAATCATCAATTAAAAAATTTAAATTACAGTCAGCAGACCTACTAGCCATCAATCCCTACACCATCATCTTACAGAATTTACAGTGTCCACTGTCCTCGGTCTATATTCTCCACACACTCTACTGAATTACATTATCCACTCCTTTGAAATGCCTTATTCAGCTCTCAGCTTAAACTTGGCACCAGTCATTCACCTCTGCGGCGGCTGAACAACTGCCATTGGCCTCGGTACTCTGACGAACCACTCGGTGAGGTCTCAGGATGACATCAGCCTGCTGGAATGTGTAATGAAGAGAGAATTAAGCAGGACAGCAAGGCCTAAGGGGATCTGGCTGTAGATACGTGGTGGCGGCGGGGGTGGGGATAGTGGCCTACTCAAGTGTCAACCCGAAATGAATCCATGACTTTGTCCAAAACATTCAGCCATCTGGGAGAGTCATTGACTGAGTGATACTGCAGATTTTCCCACATTCCAGATGTACCCCAGCTCTTTCTGGTTTTGGATGTGAACCTCCAGCACTGGGTGCTTTGTAGCGATGGTACCCATCATTTATATTTGTCATGTTAGTTACTTTCTGTGGCCCATTGAAGCCATTCATCTATTAGTTATGGATGGGACAGAGCCTGGTTGCATGGAGTTGGATGTTTTCCCTTTGCCATCATGGGCTTCTTCCCACACCCAAAAGGCATTCGTGTTATGTTAATTGGTGGATGTGGAAGTGAACAGTTGCCTGTCTTTGTGTTAGCTCTGATTGGCTGGTGACTTGTCTGAGGTGTACCCCATCTCTTTCCCTGCTTGCCCAATGACAGCTGAATTGGGTAAGTGGAAAGAAATCGATGTATGTTATCTGTTATCTCTACTTTAAACCTGCAGTTTATTGATAACCGATGCAATATAGTTCTTTCATCATCTGGAGTGTTTTCGGTTAATTCCTATTACTCTGTGTTTATTCTATTTTCGCGTCTCCTGCAGCGTCTTTACATGTCTGACTTGCTGCCCTCTGAGACCTATTAAATCCCAAGTGTCGACTCGATGTCTCTGGCCTTAATGTGCCGGTCGTAAAACTTCCCCAAATCAACTGTCATTCTACCGGCTCTTTGATTTTTACACTCTAGCCTCATGATTCATTTGTTAAATCAAATTAGGGCTGCCTGATTTGTGCTTTGAAATCAAGAACTTGCCTCACTCCTTTTTTTTTTTTTTTTTAGATTAATTGGGTCTCCCACTGGCAACAATTATCAGCCATTAGCAGCGAGTGCAAATACTGCATTTGCAATTACTGTGTTTTGTGTGACATGAAAGGTCGTGCAGCCCGTCCTCTGGGAGCTGATGCAGACATTGGGCTGTACTGCACATACATCGCTGATGCTGTGAGACGGGAGTTTCAGATTTTTACCTTTAGGTTGAATATGTTTTTCTGTGCTTGACTTCTGTCTTGCCCTTGATGCAGGCTGAGCAGTGAGCAGTGCAGCACACCATGGCAGAGCCAGACCCAGACACAATCTCCTCTGGCGCAGGGCAGCGCCTCGGAGCTCCGGAGACCCTTGGCATCAGTACGTTAGACCCCGGGCACAGACCTCCGGCCATGCCCCCCGGACGACACGTCACCATCAGGGTCCGTATGCTGGATGACACAGAGGAGCTTTTCGACATCTCGGTGAGTTATTATCGTTTTTCTTGTTGTTGAACGGGACTTTTCATTATCACACCGTGGCCAAGAAGCATTTCCCCGATTCCAGCTGCAGTCTGGTAACAGGTTGGCATGGTAACTGCATGTTGAATGAAACTGGATGGGTCTTAGTAATGTCAGGGTTCCTCCAGTTTATTGTGGGTTATTCAATTTCTGCTCACTCTTTCCTAATCTCCCAAAGTGTTTCAAATCTGCTCTACAGCTGTCGTTATTACTACACCACAATTATTCTTCTGCTGCCAGGGTTCTCAAAACGCGGCTCACGGGCCAGAGGTGGTCCTTGGAAATATTTTATGGATGACAAGGAAAGGATGCACGATTTTACAGCTCACTCATGGAGAGTTCATGTCCATGCTATGATGTTGCACGACTGAACAAGACCAAGTGAGAGAATTCCATTCTTGACTTTAGGATTTAGAGCATTAACGTTCTCATCACATGGCTCTAAATTTGGACACAGTATGCGAAGGCGGATGTGCTAAAATTAGACACTAATTGCTAAGTGCCTTCTACTATCTGGTCACAATGCTTAAAAATGCAATAACAAAATGTAAAAAGATATGTTCACTGTGTAGAAACTGGATTATTTGAACATAAAGCAAATGATTTGGAGGAAAAAGTCACATTTTCTTATGATGATCATGGGCAGCACTGCAGTGTAGTTTAGGTTTTTCACATGTACACTCTCCTGCTGGCCTACGTAGTAATTTGAACAAGTTAATCCGCAGTTGTAAATAGTTCCTGACCAATAACTGATTTGTACTTTGTGTAACAGCTTACAAACATTTCTAAACATTAAATAAAGAAAACATCTTATATAATGTACAGAAACGAAGATGTACGTCAGGCAGTAAAAATGGGCCTCAGCATGATGGCATATGGCTGTGGCCTTTTCCTTGATAGTGTTAATATAGTACAATATATACAATAACACCAGCTATGTCCTTTAAGGCACTTAGAAGAAGATAACATATTTTGCACAATCTCATCCTCCCACAGCTCGTGTTCTCGATGTTCTCAGACTTTGATTTAATGGCAGAAACACAGGGAGGAGAAAGAGAAAATACTGGTATTTGTCTGAGGATAGAGTAGAACAACGAGCTATATTCTGTGACCAGAAGCGTTCCCTCCCAAAACAGTGGAGCGAGATGAGTAGATTGTGAAAAGTAGTGATGGAGGGAAACAGATACAGCAGCAGCCACACAGGACCTGTTTAATGTGTATGAATGGGCCCCGGCAGTGAAGTTGCTGAGCTTTACTGACAGTTAGTGTGTGTGCATTGCAGGGTGGTTGTGTCCTTTTGGCTGTTTCCCAAGGCAGTGTGGGTAAATGCAGTTCCTTAGGCAGTGCATGACTCTTAATCTTTCTAGAGGTGTCATATGTTCTTCTAATACTTAACGCTCACTAGGTTCTCCCAGTGAAATCCTGTTTAATTACACTCTATTTTTATTTTTTGTCTACTTTTCTTGTACTAGTTTTTCTCACGCTAGTTTGTCAATTGCAATGTCATCCAGCCAGTGATGCTTAAATTTGATATGAGTCTAGAGCAGGAGTGGAAGGGATGTTTTTTTCAGTCCGCTTCAGGGCTTGCAATCCGTGGAAAACCTGCAATGGGAAGCTCCGCTTACAAAGGTGATCTCAACCTCAGAGTTTAATATATTTTTTATGATGTTTCAGTGTCCCAAAGCTGTGTTTAACACTACTCTAACTGCCAAGGAGTACACACGCTGACACTTTGGATCTTCAGTGGGGAAAAAGAACATTAAACGACGAAATACTGTGCACTACAAGAAATGTATCTAAGTGACCCTTTGTGCAAGGCCCTAAAATGTCCTTCATTGTGTAGCTGAGTGGTCGTGATGGTGAGTTTGCAACGTTTTCTCACCAAGCTGGCCTGAAACAAGCTGAGGCTGCGAATCAGGGGAGGGTAACAAAAGGCTCTCGCGAACAGAAAGCTTTATTCATGCTCAATTTAACACACATTATATCCTTTATCACAAGTCAGTACTTGAGATAAAAAGCTCTGTGGCCTGAATGTTGTTTTTTGCCCAGAGGTATCAACAGAGAAGATATTTATCTCAGTCACTGACTTGCATTCAGGGTGGAAAGATCTATTATAAAAAGAAAATAAATAAATAAATATATATAGACATATATACATACACACACATCTATTTATTTACTATGTACATATAGTTCAGTGTCACAAAGGTTCCTGTTTTCTTGAGTATGTTGAGCTTCTAAAAACAAAAGGTTACTTTATTTTCGAATTGCCAATCGGTGTATACACCGATCAGTCACAACATTAAAATCATTGGAAGTTAATAATATTATTTATCTCATTACATTGCAATGTTTTACTGGGAAATCTTGGGTGATTGGGGTTCACATGGATGTTACTTTGACATCTACCGCGTTTCTAATGGTTCTTAAGCAGCTCTTCTTACCAGTGGCACTCCCTGATGGCAGCAGTCTCCCACAGCAGGACAGTTTACTCCACCCCACAGCAAAATTGGCTCACGAATAACTCGAGAAGTGTGACAAAGAACCGAAAGCTCACTTGATCCGACCTTCAAACTGCCCACATCCCAATCAGATCAAGCATCCACTTGAACGAGCCCAGTTCATGGAGTCCCCATTCCACACTCCACAGGACTCAAAGCACTAGCCGCCCACGTCCTGACAGGACACCAAAAGCTCCAAGTCTATGGCCCAATGAGTCAGAACCAGATTTAGCAGCATGAGGGAGACCTTTAAAACCTTAGAAAGGAGTTTTTACTGGAGTTGAGGTAAAGCAATTTTAAAGCACACTTAGTTGCCTGAAGCGAGTTGCTTTCTTTCAGCAGTAATTACAATTTGTTTCACCAAGTCGCATCCCAAATATCTCTGAGATACAGAAGACATATGTCAACTTTGTACACACTGTGCTGATGTTAATCTCTTCCCCGCAGCAGTGAAGTGAGATAGCTGCATGGTCTACAAAACACATCTGTCAAGCAATTATCCAGTCTTTTATTTCACAACAGGAACATGCAGCATTGTTCAGGAAGAGGCAACTCATCTCAGATGATTTTATTGTCAAAGTGACTCAAGGCAGGAATTTTTTTTTTTTTTGGCGTCTCTTTAAGAAAACATAAAATGTCTAACCTCACCCTGTTACTGATACCGAAGGCTTCAGTTCCCGTTCCTCTGTTTGAGAGGGGTAAGTTTCCACCTCAGCAGGCAGAGTATCAGATGGTTGAGAAACAAAAAGGGGCCACAGAGCCTTCTCATGGGTCGCATACCATGCTGTGGCCTAGTTAGCACTCTGGCTGTGAACACTTGTGTTGATGCTGATAAAGTCTGGCTGCAAAAACCTGGACAGCGGTAGACTGGCCTCCTGAATAACATGACTAAAATCTAGTCCGTCTTTTTTGTTTAATTCCAAAAAAAGCGGAAGATGGAAAATAAAGCCGTTTTGGTTTAGATTCAGTGGGGCAGGAAGACAGACTGCCGTCTTGCCTTGCGTTCCTCGGGCTAACATACGCCGACACTGTGTGTACTGATGTTTTGATGCTTATGTTTGCTGATGGCTGGTGGAAGCTCTGCAGATTTTGTCCGTGAAGAGTGTGATTGCAGCATGCATTTAGCGGTTGGCATGTGGGGGAAGGGATGATGAAGGCAGAGCGGAGGAGAGTTATGTTCATTCCTGTGAATGAACGAAGGAGTTCAGAATATCCATCGGGCCAAACCTTTCTGCTAGAATAGCATCAGGTACAACCTTATATGGAATACATCTAATCTGATTCTAATTTAGCAAAACATTAGAAATTCAGACACATACCATCTCTCTCTCTTTCTATCATATTGCACTCCTACTGCTGGTCTTCCTCTCTCACTATAATGAGCCACTGAGGACTGCAGTCTGTCCTCTCCTGCCTTCACTTCACTTTGTCCATTACAGTCACAGCCCCTGTTAAAAGTCTACCTGCAGAGGCAAATCCTGAATTCATTAAATACAAACCTCTTAATCTCTATGCATTTTAATTTGCTTTCCATATGCGGTTTTTACTGCAATACTTTTTCTTTCCCAATTACTAATAACATCAACAATACATACAGGTTTAGATTAAACCACGGCGTGATTCTTATTCAAGCTAAGCGTCACACAAAACTGCTGAATAGACATGTTGTTCTTGTTCCCCAGTGGATGAATACTTCTTACATTATGATCACCTGAATTTCACTCAGTCACCTCAGCTTCAAAGTATTCACTTAATCTGTGAGTATTGGAACAGTTACTACAGACTGCCAATATGTTGGTGTTATTTGCCAATTTGCCAGTAAGCTGGGCATTATCTGGGCAATTTCAATAGGAATGCTTGAAGTCTAGTTCAGCCTTGGTATTTTTACACATTACGCTAACCGGCCACTTCATTAGTTTCACCTTTCTCGTATTGGGGTTGACACACTTTTGCCTTCAGAACTGTCGAAATTCTCCGTGGCATAGATTTAACAAAGTTCTGGAAACATCCCTCACAGATTCTGGCCCATATTGACATGATAGCATCACATAATTGCTGCAGTGTTTTTGGCTACACATCCATGATGAGAACCTGTTGTTCCACTACATCCCAGATGGGTTTAATTGGATGCTTGGTGATTTGTTCTTTGTGATCTAGACAGATCCATTCGTTCATGTTGCTTACTCCAAATTCTAAACCATCCACCTGAAGATCACAGCAGACATGTAAGATTTTTCTTTTCTTCCATTGTCCGATTTTGCATTGTAGACTCAGTTTTCTGTTCTTTGCCTAAAGGAGTGGCATCTGGTGTGGTCTTCTGCTGCTGTACCAGATCGGTGTGCTCTTCTGCATACCTTGGTTGTGACACTTGGTTATTTGAGTTACTGTTGCCTTCCTATCAGCTCAAAGCAGTCTTGACATTGTCCCCTGACCTCTGACATCAATAAGGCATTTCCACCTAGAGAACTGCTGCTCACTGGATAGTTTCTGTTTTTTTGGACCACTCCCACACAACCATCTGGCTGTGTGGGAGAATCCCAGCAGATCAGCAGTTTCTGAAAAACTCAGACCAGCCTGTCTGGCACCGTTAACCATGCCACATTCACGTTCGCCTTTCATATCCATTCTGATGCTCGGTTTGAACTCCAGCAGGCCGCCTTCACCATGTTTACATACCCAAATGCACTGAACTGCAGCCATGTGATTGGCTGATTAGATATTTGCTTGACTGAGCAGTTGGACCAAATAAAGTAGCCAGTGAATGTAGATTTACTGTCAAGGTCAAACCAATTCTATGATAATATAACTGAACACCTTATCCACACCTTTATTACATCATTGTAATTCATTGTATACATGCCTAAATGAAGCAGCAGTTTCCTGCATACACTTGGTACAAACCAGGGCAGCACAAGGCCACTTACATCTATTTGCTTTTTAAGAATTTATTAATCATATTTAAATCTCTGCATGGTGTAGCTCCACTTTATATCTCAGAGAACACGTTGCACCACACAGATCCCACAGATCAGGGAATCAGTTGCTGTTACAGATTTCACAGTCAAGACGTAAAGCAGATGGCAAAGTTGCCATGGAATAAACGTCTTCTTACCTTTAGATCAGCTTAATCAGTTCCCTGTTTTAAACAACTTTCAAAAACCCACCTGCATTGACAAGCTGTATAACATTTAACCATAGCCTTTTTGCAGATTTCGTTTAAGGATCTTGTAATTCTGGTTTGGAAAAATGCTATAAAAATTAAGTTTATTGTAATTGTTGCCCAACACTGCGTCCTCTTGAGGTTTTGAGCTGATTTCTGTTACTTTTTGACTTCATACTCACTCTATCACCCTTCTTTTCGACTTTTCAAAGCCCCGAGCTGTTGTACAATAGCAGAAAATGAGAATGTGGTGCAAAATGTTCGCAAGATTGTTTTCTGAACACGGCGTGTTGTTGGTGAATCTCGGGGGTGTTGATGTGTTCAGCATCAGAGTTTGAGCCATCAGTTTAGATTACAAATCAGTGGATAAAAATAAACATGTTAATGAACGCCCCACTGGTGTTCGGTGCTTCTCCTACCATTGTCTTAGGGTGGAAGCCTACTCCCTCCCTCCCCCAGTGAAACTCCTTTCCCCACATGAAGCCACAGGGGGACAAAAATGAATCAATAAATAGGAATAATAAAATGAAATTACCTGATTTATGTGCCCTTGTTTCAGCACAGTGTGAGAGCCTTGTTTTGCGGTCATTTGTGGTTGCACTAGCTTGTCTCATGATTTGTGCTTGTGTTTGCAAGTACATGTGTTTTTAGGGGAGGGGCAAAGAAGAAGATGTAGCACAGCAGAAGAAGAGACGATGGCAAGGCTCTGTAGCTATTACGGGTATCCTGCAGAAAATGCTGCTGCCTGATTATCACGACACTGTCTGAGAGTCTGTCAGTCTGACATATGTAACGCACAACATTTTAAAGTTTACATAACTAAATTAGGATGCTGGATCCATTTCCACTTTTTTTAGGCATCCTTTTAGTGTGAAATGATAAAAAATTAATCAAGAATGTTTCACTGCTAAATATGAACGCAGACAGCTATATTTAACTTATTTTCTGTTGCTGGATGTGATTTCTCTCTCTCTCATCCTCTTAAGTGAAAGTGTTCAGAGGAAACCGGGGAAGCAGGGGCCACCCGGGCTAAAAGAGGGCTGTGTCACAAAGGAGAGGACCTTCTTTAGAACAAGCCTACTCTCACACCAGTCCAGAGGGCTTAGCATCATCCGGCCACTCTCCACTTTTCTCCCCATATGCTGTCACCCATTCATTGTGATGAGAAGCAATTAGAGGAGCTCTAGTGTGCCTTGTTGTCAGCTGAATGGCAATGAGGTCCTGACTTAATGAGCAGAAGCACGATAAAGGGCTTCTTTCAGCTCGGTCTTAAACAGCTTATGTATGGTTGTTCAGTGACTGACTGACCGGCAGTGAGGACAAGTACACACCTGTGGAGCGACGCCCAGATGCATATGGAGAGTCGAGTACCAGGGGTGCATAAATAGCTCCATTCTGAACATTGATCTTAATAAAAAGGAAGCAATGGGATTGGCAAATGCAGCACGTACCGATCAGTGTACTTATTAAATCTGACATTCAATCCACTGTCATTAGTGTACAATACAGTTAATTAATTGCACGAAGCCGTCAATTAGTCGTGGTGTTATACACATGTTATGAAGCTGTGGCGCGACGCATACGTTTTCCTAAATGTTTACTCGTTATTAAAAATGACAGTCATGGTAGTTTCAGTTTGGGGTTTCTTGGTGCATCAGTTGAATATCTGGTTCAACATTCATTTTCCACGAGCTGTTCGTTTGTTATGTATGCTGATAAGTTTTAAATATGCTAAATAAATCAAATATAAAGCTACATTTTAAAAGCTGATTTCAAGACGGCTTTGCTCTCTAAACAGACAGCATTGTTTAGCTGCATCCAACCAGAGCCTGCTGTGTGTTTGGTCAGTGCAAATGGACTATAAGAGGACTAAAAATGGAAACCATAAAACTTCTGGTACCAAGAATCTCCACCCTAATGGCTTATATACATTTGTTCTATCTCTTTAAAACAATTATGGTAATTTAATCATGCAGAGTCAGATACGAGGAAGCCCTAAAGCCTATACCAGTGCTGCCAATTTCAGATGACAGATTAGCCATACAGACCAAAAGGGAATGAATCTGAATCTATTTTAATATTTGAATAATCATTACAGGCACATTTTAAGCACATATGCAGACCTGCAGTAGTTCTAGCCTCTTAGTATGTGAATTTAGTAAAAAATGGGTCAAACGTAAAGACAATTTAATGATGAGTTAATCTCTAGTTTGGGAAACTAATCAATAATTGTCACTGTTTGACTGATTGCACAGAAATAGCTCATCTGTCAGTAATGGAAATAACTGTTAGTCGTAGTTGACTGCAGCACTATAGCCGGGAATAACAGGTGTATTCATATTTACCTGTTTTATATTATAGCTCATTTGTGTCTAAACTGCATTACTGAAAACCTTCTGCTTGTTCTTTTATCGATGACTTTAAATACATCAGCATATTTTCTCTGACGGTTGTTGTTAATAACGTGCATAAATACTAACTGGGATAGAAAGCAATCAGCCTAGATTTCCACTCCAAGCTCAATGTATTTATGCAAAGGGAGTCTCTGAAATCTTTTGTGTCTGCACAGCGGGACGGGTCGACACCACTGAAATTCAACATGCGTATTATCTGCGCGCATAACGCACGTTTCATGTTCTGTATTTATAAACATGACACGTGGAGCGGAAAGGGAGGCAGAGCTAAGAGAGAGGAAGACGGTCTAGTCTGGGAGCAGTGTGCTAAATCCTGTTAAATTCGGAGCTGCGCTGGGGACACGGTCTGCTTCCCCCCAGCCTCCCGGCGCTTTAGGGGGGAGAACTGACAGAGGTAGTGGTTGAATGATTTGTGCACAGAGGATGATTTGGCACCAGCGTTTTTTGATGAGCTGTCATTGGCTGAATGCGAATACAAATGGGATTTGATTGGCTGTTAGACCATTCGGGGGAATGGGGCAGCAGCTATGATGCACAGAGCAACACATCCAACTCTCCCCTACCTTTTACACCATGTCAATGAGTTTTCTAAACCCATTACTGTCACTCTCCTCTTGCTGATATGAGTCATGCATGAGTGAAAACCAGATCTCCTTAAATTAACTGTGTAGTTACTCTAGTAGCTTTTTTTTTTGGTTTTTGGCTTGTATAGTGTGCATCTATTGTGGCCAATGAGGAGATGGTGACCATGGCAATCTCTCCATCCCCTGTTAGAGCAAGCTCGGTCTTTGTGAATGAGGGGATTCATTGGAGAGAGCTTCCAGATAAATAGCAGCTCTCTGATTTTTATCTTGCATGTCACCCGAGAAAAGTGTTTGCAACCTGGCTGGGGAGACAATTAGAAAGAGGCGCCGATACCGCAAGGAGACTGGGAATCACAAGCATCCGGGCATGTGATATTTGTCTGTTCTGCTTATATATTACATTTGTTCTCTTTTGGGAGCCTTAAAATAGAAACATTTCTTTTTTCTGTTCCTAAGCGCCGCTCTCCTGATAGTACTGCTTCAGCCAACTTTAATCTGTTGTTATTCACTCTTAGAAAACACACGCAGCTGCCTCATGTGGCTCCCTGCCACGGAAAGGAATTATTTGTCGTTTATCATCCCTCCCGCCGCTGTTAGAGAGCGCCTCGCCGGCACAACTGTCGCGACCTTTGAGCGGCAGGACGTGAACCCTCCGAGGTGTTAGTTTGGATCCCCGGCTGATGTTCTTTCTGTGCACATACATCGAATTTCAACACTGTACGAGTTCTTGTTTGAAAGGGCACATGTAATCATGCCGGTCTATGTGTGGGTTGCCATGGCTACGCAGAGAGGTGGGTGAGGAGCGTCTGATCCGGCTGCCGTGCTGCAGAGTTCTGTCTTCCACTGATATCTGCTCGGGAAGGGGTGGAGGGAGGAAGAAGCGGGGATCTTGGGTTGAGGGGTGGGGGGTTTCCATGCGGAGCATTAATATGAGAGCAGGGCGCTGGCGTGGGGATTCACTGCTGCACATCATTTATGAGTAACACATTCAGGAAGGAGACGCAGCCCTCATCGCTTTTCTTTTTTTTTTGCGTTCAAAAACCTCTGACTTAAAATGTGACTCACAATAAGTTGTGGGGCATTATTAGCTCGTCTTCGTTTCACTGCTGATTGACCCAGTTTCCCCTGAAAGATGGCATTGTGTTTGGGATGGCAAGGATTTTGGGAGAGGGGGGCGGGGGTCATATGCTCAGTTTGACTATAAAAATAAATAAATAAGTCAAATAAATGGAAGTTTTGTGTGGTTTTTAAAAGCTGAGACATGCAGTGAAAAGATGAAAGCCTGCGTCAGATGTTCCACTGGTGCCTGATACAGATTGAGGACGGGGGGGAAAAAAGATCAAAAATAACGGTGGCATTCATGCGTCTTGCATCATTGTTGCACTGACTGACTGTCTTCTGCCAGGAAATATTCTCATGCTTTCCTCACATGAACTCTGAACCCTCGGTTGCCTTTTTCTCATGGCATGAAATTGAAATCCCACAGAGGGGTTTTTGTGAGGGTGGCGGGGGTTGTTGTCCCCCACATCCTGAAATTTAATCAGGTCATTTAGGATGAGAGCCACGGGAGAAGCGCTACAGCAGGAATTATCCGGTAACTGATGGCTAAGAATACTAATATGTGAAGAGACACATACTGATAAAAGGAAGACGGTATTTTTATCAGATAAATATCAGGGATACCTTAAAGGATTATGGAATAGCCCATTTAATTAATATCAAGGCATTCAAAATGATACCATATAATGATTTGATGTAAACAAAAACAGCCATATTTAATATTCTGTAAATTAGTATGATGTAAAACTACAATATCTGTGTATACTTAGTTTCCATCTGTGGTTTTCATATCAATCTGAGTCAGGTACATGACAGTCTGCCAGGAAAACCAGTTTTCCAGGATTTCAAGTGTTTCCTGCATCCAAATAGTAGTGCGCTAATCTTCCTTTTTCTTGCTCTGGTCATAGATAATACATTTAAACCAATTAAATAATCAGACAGCAGCGGATGGGTTTGAAATTCATGAAAATCAGGCCATCTTTTGCTGCCTGCAAAGTCTGTTTACCTGCATGGAGTCGAAGCCCACTCAAACACGTAAAAGTCTTCAAACACAACCCACAAAGCTTCCAGAACAAAATATCTGTCCCTGCCTACAGATTCTACATATTACATACACCAGAGGTTTTGCCTTTAAGCTGCAGCTAAGCGTGCAAGGAAATTAGTCTTGCAAAAAAGAGAAAATCACAGTAGATAATGAATAGAGATGCCAATATGTTTTACACCCAGTTTCTGCCTTTCAGAGCTGTAGCAGCAGGGATTTACATTTGGTCAAACCTAACATGAAACATTAACGGTCTTGGATCCTCACACCGCTTATGAACTGTGGGTGTTCGCCTATCAGAGCAGTGGATTTTCCCAAAGAAGGATGACCAAACGGTTGTGTGATTTTGACTGAGTATGGTGAAGAAATACCAGAGCACATCTTTGGCTTTACTTCGGAACAACTTAGCTAAATAATGGGGGGGTTTTTTGGATTAACTTTGTGAAGTTATAATAATAATGGATTACATTTATATAGCGCTTTTTGAGACCCTCAAAGCGCTTTACAATTCCACTATTCATACACACACACTGGTGGAGGCAAGCTACAGTTGTAGCCACAGCTGCCCTGGGGCAGATTGACAGAAGCGAAGCTGCCATATCGCGCCATTGGCCCCTCTGGCCATCACCAGTAGGTGAAGTGTCTTGCCCAAGGACACAACAACCAAGACAGACAGAGCTGGGGATTGAACCGGCAACCTTCCGGTTACGAGATGAGCTTCCCAACCCCCTGAACCAATTTTAACATTCTTGATCAACATAAACATTTATTAATATTGAAACATAATCTCTATATTAATCAATAATGACAGGAAATGTTGTGTCAGAAATATTTTGGCCATTTTTCCTATGAGGCAAATAGAGAGCACTTGTATTAGTGGAGCTCTTGCATGGCAAATATTTCCATTACATGTAACCCCTCAATTCCCTGTAAAGCAAAAGCAAACAGGCGACAGTGTAAACACAGCTATAAATGTAGATTTCAGTTCCCCGTACATTATCCACACTATTTCGTGGAGACACAGAGTGAAACAGCACAGAGCCACTGATGAAAGCTGTCACCGACGCTGTCATGTTGTGCCTGACAATATTATGCTGCTCTGCTTCCTATACTGTGCACAGGTGCTTTGGGAAAACTGATGCCTTTATAATAAGTCTTGTTCCTATGGTAACCAAGATGGATATCTCTTTGTGGAGGATCGTCGTATTTGTTTGGTTCACACAGCAGCGACGGTCGACTCTATCTGCCGATGTGACCATTTGCCTGCTGTCAGTTTACAAAGAAAGGACGAGGCGAACGCAAACATAACCCGTGATTCCTTTCGTCTCGTGACCGACTCGTGAAGACGGGGGATCCTCTGACTTTTCATTTCCACGCGCCGTTTGACTGCAGCTTCGATGGGCTCGCTTTTCATTAAGCTCTTGAACTGCTGTATCCCACTGACTGAGTAGCAGCGGGGTAGGTAGACATCACAGCTCGTGATGGGTGTGGCGGCCGTGCCGCTCTTAGTGAGCCCGCACTCTTCCCTGTGATGTCCTTCTGGTCTCAGATAAAGGGTGAAACCCTCACGAGAGCTGGTTTGCCTCGGCTGCACAGCAGCTTCACGACAGCAGTGCCCCTCTTCAATAAATTATGAATTTCTCATTGAGATTCGGAGGGCTAATTAACATGTCAGAACGGACTAGCAGTGTGATATCATGGGATTATCCTTATCCACTCCGGGTGCTGTGGCTGTACCTCTGTTGCTCTCCTGCTGAAATCTTCTTATCAGTTAGAAATTGGTGCAACACATGTGCTGCCCTTCTTTTTCTCCTGTTATTTTCTGCGATACTTGATGGGTAATTAAAACGTAAAAAAGTGCTGAAGGCTGTGCGTTTGGTCAGCGCTGTAGCTCTGCCTGCAGTGAAGTCACTCCCATGATGCAGTTGCCCAACATGTTGTGTATGAGAATGCCTTTCAGCTGCACCTGAGTCTGCCTCCCACGGCACCCTGACTGTAATTGAATTTGGGGTCTCGTGGGTAAATAGAAGAAACGTGTGGGAGGAAGAGTCAGGGTGAATGAAGCAGAGATTGAGGGAGGGACATGAGATCATGTGTGTGTGTGTGAGAGAGAGAGAGAGAGAGAGAGAGAGAGAGAGAGAAAGATGGAGGGAGGGAGGAAACTATTTAAACCAGAAACCCCAGCTGTACTTACGCCCACCGGAGAGCGTCTGCCATGACAGAGCTGCCCTCTCTTACCCCTCGTTATTAAAGTGGAAACTGTTGCATAATCTACTTTGGAGACTAGCAAACCAAAAGTTATCATTTGTCCTGGAGGACCCAAACTTGAAAGTTTTTTTTTGGGGGGGGGGTTCTCACTTTTCTTTTATGCGTGATTGGGCTCCTTTGACCTTTAGTCCTGCTGCTCTTGAGCTTTTCGTCCGTCTCTATTGAAAAGCGATGCGCAGAAGTCTGGAGCAAAAAGACTCAGAGCTCCGTGATAACAGAGGATTCATTCCAGGGGACGTCTGCTTTCAGACAACCAGCGGGGGTTGGGATCGGCCTGTTCAGGGAACTTTAGGTCTTCGGAGCACTCCTTCAGAGAACTTGTCATGCCAAGTGTTTGCAGGATAGCCAGTTCAAGTTGCCTTTTGTCAAAGCCAGAATGAAGCTTTCCTGTTTGTGTCCTCGTCAACCACATGAGTCCAATAAGAGAGTCAAGCTGCTTGATAACTTTTAGAGGAGCAGAATTGGGGATATTTTATCTTGTGGTGACGTTTCTCTGGAGACACAGGTCTTGTCGTACTGGGTGACTCACTTGCTTTATTTCATTCGGAGTCATTATGGAGCAATGTTGTCTGGGTGCTCGTTCACATAGGCTCAGTTGACCTCCTTTAGACAGAGAGGCAGCATGGAAGCATTTAGCCTGTTTAGTCAGAGAAATTGCACTTGAATGACCGTAATGTAAGTAGGTGATTACACTCCGCAGTCAGATGTGAACCATGGGGTTTGAATAAGCCCAGCATTTGTGGCGAACAATGCTGAGTAAACAAAGTAGTACGGTAGCGTAATTTCGCAAAAATGATGACCTCTTGCCCTCTTTTCCTGCCTTTTTCCTGGTTATTGAAAATGTTGCATTCCTGCTCCGGTGAAGACAGACAGGAGACAGATTCCATGAAAAAAAGAGCAGAAATCAGAGTCTTGGAGCTTGCTAGCCCAACCCAGCATGTGGTGTTCCACCAGAGACAGTCACATCAGTCGATCAAGAACAATCTCAAGCAAAGTGGGCTATTACGGCAGCAAAACGTAGACAGTGAGCAAACAGCTAATATACAGGCAAGTAATAGAAATAGCTGCAGAGAACACAGAATGCACTAATGGAACTACTTTCCATCCCCAAATGTTCATTGTGCTGCAGAGTGGTTCATGAAGTAGTTCCTCCTTTATGTTAAAAGTGGGAGGTGAAGGATGTTTGGTGTCTTTGTGTACTGCCGTACAACGTCAGTAACCTGTCGTTTTTCTTGTACAAACAACCAGAAGTTTCAAAGAGCTGACAAAGAAGAAAAGCAACAGCTGATGGCTGATTCAACAGAATCCAGGAATTCTTGCTAAATATCGAGCCTATACTGTGTATACGTCCATTATCTGTGAGGGATTGTTGCCAGTGTTACCACCACTATTGGCTTATAAGCAGAATAGGGTCAAAGCACCTATAGGACTGCGCATTAATCCGTTCCCCACAGTTCAAGAATGAGATATTGTACATTACTGTGCAAAGGTCTTGAAGCACCCTTTATGTTTGCTTCCAAGGAGCCATTTGTTTCCATTTCTTTAATGCAGAAGGCAACACAGTGCATTTGTGTACCAACAAGAAGAGCTGTTGCTTAGTAGTTGCAATAACGCTCAGAAATCCCACATAGACTACTAAAAATGCGAAAAACGGCAGAAGATAATTACGGCTTAAACAGCTGATGACAGCCTGTTTATAGATGTTTTTGGTCAAATGATACAGATTGTTTCCTCGCTGTGCTGGAACCCTTTTCTAAAAGACAGAAGCGATCTGTTTCATGGCCACAGTTGACAAATTGTCTCACTCATGTTGGTGTTTGCGTCGATGCTTTGGAAAAATCATTTCACCGAGTCGGTTGGCTAAGAGAGTGACTCTCGACACATTTTTGAGCCGCCACCAGAGCAGAGTCGCCATGCCACATCCAAGAGGTTACCATGGATATCTTCCGCTCAGTTAAAAAGCGAGGCAGCATTGCGAGACTGAAAACCTCGGTTGCTTTGAGTGCTAATCTCTCTCGGTGAGACAAACCCCAGACCCGCATTTAAACTTCACACACCTACGAGAGATCGCGTTTTAAACCTCTTACTCACAGAAACACTCATGTTAACCCCTCATCCATTGTTTATGAATGGCTAAATTAGTCAGAGTGGGTTGTTTCACTCTCTGAAAACCCTTCAGCTCCGGCACTCTAAAGCATGAGTCCATTGTGCACATTTCCTCGGGCAGATGTTGTAGTGCTCACAATACAGTGTACAGAAATGGTTTTTGGGTGTGCTTGAAAAGCCATGAGCTGGGTGTAACATTTGCACCACCGTATTTTAACTTCCAAAGATCCCTGAAGTGGCCACAGTAATTACAGCATTATTACACAGCAAAATAGCATAAACCATGCCTCTAAAAGTAGAGCACGCATCACACCATGGAAAGATTGATCTGTCATCATTTTATAATTGCTTACTATTTGCTTAACCGCAAGCCTTCCTTCAGCTGATTTTTTCCCTCAGATTACAGGAATCACAGTTTTCTTGCCATGGTTCTTGGTCACGCTCCATCTGCCAGTAGAAAAACGGGTATTCTCTAGTCCCGGCGACTCAGCCTGCAGACGCACAGCAACAGCTGCCTTTACTGAGCCTCTGTCTGCTCTTTCATTCATTTGCTGGCTTATTTCTCTGCTCGAGTTTCTCTACCAACACTCTTAAATGCGAGCTTCTACCTCAGGACCAGGACTATATTTGTCATCCTCTGGAGACAGCTACAGGTTCATGCAGAGTGCAGAAGATTTAAACTCTGCTATATTGAAATGTGCAGTGTAATGCAGCTTTGCAAAGTTTATGAAGCCAGCACAGGTCTCGCACCACCATGCTTATTTTTTCCTCAAAAATAAGTACAGCTGTTCACACATTCAGTGTCAGTCCAAACAGAGGAAAAACACAACAAGAGCACACGCAGCGAAATGTCTTTCTTTTTTTTAAATCCCACCGGTGGTGTCTGTAACTGATTTAGCAGCTGCTGACTTCTTCTGGTATGTTTCCAACATGGTATAAAGGAGGCACTCTGAAGGGCCTCCCCAGAGAACAACAAACAATGACATTGTGCACTTTACTTTATGCTGCGCGAATCTGATTTAGATAGCACCGAGTCTTTGAGTTCTTCAGAGAATTCACTTAAACCAGGACGTTCTGCATTGGATGGATTGATACAGATATCCATGGCACGCAAGACAACAAACCAGATCCTGCAAAATCTACTTCTTGATATATAGCCTCAGAGTTTTGTCCATACATGTCATACATTCTGATGATGTTGGTAATGTCCTAGAAGTTGGTTTTAAAGCCTAAATCTCGAAAAAATAAATTTGGCACCAGCATTCATGGCTAAAGTTAGAGCAAAGGGTGATATTGTTTGACATGCCCAGAGGAGTGGTAGTGGATATACTGGATAAAGGTTGTTGAATATGGACCTGGCAGGCAGGAGCAAGAGAGGAAGACCACAGAGAAGATTCATGGATCTAGTGAAGGAGGACATGCAGACGGTTGGCGCAAGGAAGGATAGGATGAAAGGGCGGTAGATGATCTGCCGTGGGAACCCCTAAAGGGAGCAGAGGACAGAAGAAGAATTGATTCCCCCCTCAAGATGAATTATACTGATGGTTGCTCCGGGTCCTGAAGAATCCCTGCGCTGACCTTTTTTTGTTTTCAGATTCTTATATCTTGTGCTAATTAGCAAACGTGAGCGTGTAAGTGCAGTCAACTAAGATGATGAACAGAGCCAACATTATTCCCTCAAAACAGCCACATGTTAGCATGACCATTATCTGAGTGTTAACAGCATTTGGCTCCAACAACCGCTGTGCCTAAGTACTACCAGCTGCTTTTTTTTGAAGCACCTGTTATTGTCATCTCAAAGCCACATCTTAAGTCAAGAGAAAAAAAGAGAATACAAGCCAGGCTTAATTGGACTTTTAATCAGATACCTCTGCATTGTGCATTTGTGCTATGAACACATGTGCTTCGGTAGCCTGGTTATATCACTGGTGCATTTATAAACTGAGGGCGATTCCTCGGTTGTTGACCTTAATCCTCGTCCACGGGAAGCGGCAGGTTTGGTCCGAGGCTCTGCTCTCTAGGTCTGTGTGTTCTTAGGTAATCTATATTCTGACAAGGAAATCCCAGCTGACTGGCGGCCAGGAGATAATTAGAGTTTCAGTGTGAATATATTAAAGTGCTTAAATGTGATCTTTGACTTATTGATTTCTTTGGGGAAGGGGGGGGGGCTCTGATTATTTTTGGTGTGTTTTTTCTCAATTATAGATTAATTAACCTGTGTTGTGTTTATCTGATTCCTTTTGACCTATTATATTGTACAAAATTAGACACTTTGCCAGTACAGGTTGTGTAGCAGTGGGTAAAGCATGCAAATTTCAGTTCAGCTGCTGAAGCTCTTTTGTAGCCGCTGAAAGTTTGGGATGTCAGGTCATAGCAGCTGAGAGACACTTACCTGACTGCATCATAGGGCAGAGGGCCTCTGGATTTGCTGCTCTAAGAGCTAAGTAGTTTAGGGCTAATCTTGAGAAGGCCAATTGATTGGCCTCACCACTAAGAGAGCATGTGCTCCTGTCTTTATTTATTGCCGGTGGAGATTATGTGTAAGGGAAGGAGCATGCAGCAGGACAGTATTCCTCAGAGACCTGCCTGCTCCACCCGTGGGAGGAAAAAACATCTCTTAAACACCACACAAGCTCCCGGGTCTCATCTTTCTCACAGTGCAGCCCACTCAGGAAAATCTGTGGTAGTCTGGTGGTGAGGCAGAAAGCTGGTTTCTCAGACTTTGATTCAGTGTGTTGATGCTACACTCCAGGCAGTAGTTGGCTTCAACAGTGCCAAATCATGAACAGAGTGACATGTTCAGGCTGGAAAAAGCTTTTCTTTGGCAGTGTTGCATTTGTTTTTCTACACATTAGGTAGTGTGTTGAATGGGATTCTATTGAATTTGCATGATATAAAATTGATTTGGAAAATCAAAAGCGAAATGGACAGTCATATCTGGCTTTGGCTCATGCAGTATTTTTAGAATCTGAAAGTGCAAACTTCCAACATTTTTGATTATACTCTCATAAAACAAAAGATATTGAAAGATCAGCTGGCTTAAACAGTACCCCACACTGTTTTTTGTGCCAGCCTATACACTGACTGTCCGGTTTGTTAGATACGCCTTACTAGTACCTGGTTGGACCACGTCTTGCCTTGTAAACTTCATTCATTCTTCATGGCAGGTGCTGAAAATATTCCTTAGAGATTTTGGTCCATATTGACATGACAGCATCACATAGTGCCTGCAGATTTCAGCTCCATCATGTGAATCTCCTGTTCCCAAAGATCTTCTGTTGGACTGAGAGCTGATGAACTTATTGTCCTGTTCCAGAAATGAGTTTGAGATGGTGTGCCATCTTGCTGGAAGCAGCCACCAGAGCATGGGTACAGTGTGGTCATAAAGGCATGGTCATGGTCAGCAACAACACTCTGGTACGCTGTGGCATTTAAAAGTTGGTTCCAAGGGGCTCCGAGTCTGGCAAGACAGTATGGAGATGATTAGGAGAGAGGGCAGTGGACTTTTTAACAACATGGTTTAACACAATCCTGAACAATGAGAGGAGGCCTGATGGATTTTACTGGTATCAATTTTCAAGAAAAAGGGTGATGTGCAGAGCTGTAGTAACACCAGAGGGATAAACTTGATGAGTCATACCATGAAGATATAGGTCTGATTTTTTAAAGCTAGGATAACTTGAGAGTATGACTTCATGGCGAGAAAGAGCACATCAGAAGTTGCGCTGTGTCTTGGTAGAACTAGAGAAAGCGTACGATAGGGTGCCGAGAGAGGAACTGTGGAGTGGCACATAAGTATGTGAGGGTGGTGCAGGACATGTGTGAGGACAGAGAGACAACGGTGAGGAGTTACAGATCAAAGTGGGGGAAGGATTACGCAAGAAATCTGCTCTGAGCCCATTCTTGTTTGCAGCGTTGATGGACAGGTTGACGCATGATGTTAGGCAGGAGATGGATGGCAGAACTAGAAATGTGTATATCAGTGGAACAGATCAAGTAGTTAGAGAGGCAAGGCTCATGTGTTTGGACATGTGCAGAGGGGGGATAGTTACATACTGGAAGAAGGATGTTGAATAGATCCACGGATATAGTGAAGGCGGGTTGCTGTGACAGAGGACAATACGAGGGATAGGCAGGGATGGAGACAGGTGATGTCCTGTGACGACCCCTAAATGAAGCAAACAATAGAAGAAGGAAAAGTTGCCTTCTTATCAACTTGAAGCAGTCTGGCTATTCTTGTCTGAACTCTAATATCAACAAGACTTTGTCTTCCAGAGAACTGCTGCTCACCGGAAATCTTCTCTTTTTCGGGCGGAAATCTTCTCTTTTTCGGGCCATTCTCTGTAAACCCTAGAGATGGTTGTGCAGCAGTTTCTAAAATACTCAGATCAGAGTTGCTGTTGTGTGATTGGCGTATTAGATATTTGCGTAAATGAGCAGTTGAATAGGCCTAAGTGGCCAGTGAATGTATTTCAACTACCGTATTATTCGCACTATAAGGCGCACTTAAAATCCTTTAATTTTACAGCACCTGGTATTCCCAGCTAGTCTCCCATCCAAGTACTAACCAAGCCCAACCCTGCTTAGCTTACAAGATCAGACGAGAGCGGGAGTGCTCAGGGTGGTATGGCCGAAAGCTAAAGGGTGGCTGTAGCTCAGGAGGTAGAGTAGGTCACCTACTGATCGGAAGGTTAGTGGTTCAATCCCTGGCTCCTCCAGTCTGCGTGTCAAGTATCCTTGGGCAAGATACTAACCCCAAGTTGCTATGAATGTGTGTGAATCTAGTTAGAAAGCACTAAGTGTAGAGACAGTGCTTGTGAGAATGGGTGTGAATGTGGCATGTTGTATACAGCGCTTTGAGTACCCCCAGACAGTAGAAAAGCGCTATATAAGAATCAGTCCATTTACCATTTAATTTTCTCAAAAATCAACAGTGCGCTTTATGTATGAATTCTGGTTGTGCTTACTGACCTCGAACCGATTTTATGTGGTACACAGCGCTCAAAAATCTGTCAAAAAATGTTTTACTACGACTTTGGTAAGTTACTTAGCCGCACCACTTGATGGATTGTCGGAGCATTACGGCTACCGTAGTCAGGAGCCTCGCGGAGTAATCTGGGTCCAAAACTCCATCTTCAGGTCCCAAAGTCAAACGAACACTGCGGCATCACTGAGAGTTAAAAACTGTCTAAATTCTTTAATCTTTAATAAAATGATCAACATTGCTGCTTTAACAGGTGTAAAAATTAAGTTTAACATCCAGGCATCCATGAAAACAGAATTTATGAAATTTAACCGAGTTAGAAGTTAGCAGGGAGTTAGCGCGCTAGTTTCCATCTAAATATAATATACCATGTTCTGACTGAGAGATTTCTGAATAAATTAAAATGTGCAGCTCTGCTATCACTTTCAACATAAATGAAGACAGAAAACTAAACAGCAGTGATGTTTGTAGGGTTACTGAAGTTGGGCTAGCTGGTATATAATGATGTGCTACGCGATTGCTAGCGACACAGCTATGTTAGCATAACATAAACACAGTGAAGCTGGAGGATGAACGCTAACTTTTTTCCACTCAATAAAAGTTAACGTGAGGGTTCCCGTTGGTTAGGGACAAATGCAATCGCATGGTAGGATGCTGTAAACAGACCAAACTTCAGTCAGGAGAACAACTGAGATAATCCATCCACAACATGGGAATAGAGCAGCTGGGAGAGAATTCAACATTAATGAATCAATGGTACGGAAGTGGAAGCAAGAAGAATGAGTTGAGTAAAGTTTGACTTATCTGACTGTTTTGTTTCGCTTCATTCGCCTTATGGTCCGAAAAATACGGCATATATACATTTATATAGAAAGTAAGGGGAGACTCCTCTAATGGCAACGAGGTCTAATTAAGTAGGAAAATGACACTATGGCTCACTTGATCCATAATCTCATAAAATCTTCCTGATGAGTTTCTGTACTTACTTGCTAGTTTCAGGGTTTATGTTATACACCTTAAAGGCTCATTTGGTAAACTGCGGCCCCATTTAGAGTAAAATAGGCAAAAAAAGAAGTTGAGGCATTCAGTCACTCAGTCAGACCCACTCCACCACAGAGGCTAGAATGCCAAACTCAAGGACTGCATTAGTCCCTCCATTAGTTAATAGTTAATTCTATGTTTTATATGCGGTGTATGTGATCATATTGCGAAAATGAGAATGAATTTCGGACTTGTTTGTTTGTTTGTTTGAGCTGTTTTTGCATTAGTATGTGGTATAATAATTAATGTGTGCTGGCTGTGAATTCTGCCACACTATGAGCTTCTTATTAATTATGCTTTCTGCTTTAATGCCATCCCATATTATTGCCTCAGTCTCCCCTTTTCTTGATCTCTACAGCACACAGAGCACACAAGCAGACATCACAGTGATTATATAGATCACTACGTCTCTCCAATATTAGCTTCTGTTAGCAAGCTGCTGTTTATGCATGCAGCGTTGCACATTTGCTTACAGTTAATTGGCATACTTTGGATATTAATTTTTCCAGAGCGCATCCCATCTTTTTAGCATCTGATGGATTTGTGCAGGTTGGAAGCTCGGTAAAGTATACCTGGCCCGTCTCAGAGCCGTGGGAGCCAGTGCCCAGATTGCTAAATCAACAGCTGTTTGTTCTGCTGTTCTGATATTAATTTTCGATTTTGCATGTTGTCTTACAGTCCCAGCAGTGCTCAGAGTTAAATTAGGAAAATAAATATTCCAAAAATATTGAAACAGTGTGTTTAGAGACAAACATCCAACATGCTCAACTGCAGATGTGCTTTGAAAATTCTGAGCCGAGGGGAAGCGTCACACGCTGTGGGGATATAAATGATCCTGGCATGTAGTGGCCGAGTTTACTCGGACTAGGTGCATGAAATTGGACTGTAGCCCTGATTTAGTTATGTTTGTTCCTGGCACACTGTGACAGATTGTGGCTTGTAGTTTTTCCAGTTTGTTATGCAGAGCACTGATGAGGGTTTAATGGGGGATTTTTTTTCTTGGTTTCGTGCCTCGTGTGCTGATATTTTATCTGTTACAGATTAATTTAGACCATTATTACATCGCTCAGTCTCCAAAGCATCACAGGTAATCACATTTAACTTCAGCCCGATATACTGCTGGAGCTGGTGTTACCATAAACCTAATAATTCACTTGATAATGTCTTTTGCTCAGCTCTCTGGTGTATTCTGTAATAAGACCATCAGACGTAAAGGTCAGGCAAGGCATGGCTGGTGCTAAACCATTAAGAATTACCTCTTTGACATGTTTTTGTATTGAGATTATATATAATATATATATATATATATATATATATATATATGAAAGGATTGCCTTTTTCACTTTCTCCCTATTGGCCTGACCTTGTGGGAGTTATCTCTCACAGTTACAGTTAATTAAGCTCCTAATTAACCTATTGATTGCCTGCACACACGTACAGAGCTCCACAGTACTCACAGCTACGCGAGAGAACACACGGTCTCTTAATTCTGCAGGTGGTGATAATTACCTTTGCAGGAAAACTGTATTTACAGCTGTAGTTACACAATTTGCTTTTAAATCTGCAGGTAATGGCTGTTTTTTTGCATATCTTATGCATGCAAGCCTTTAGAATCTGGTGAGTCGACATCTGATAATCTGGAAAAAAATATCTTGACCTCAAAACGCTGGATGGAGACTGAATTTCTGTATTTTATTTTATTTATTTGGCAGCAAATGTATTTTGGGCTCATTCTTTTTTTTCGTTTTTTTGTATTTCTTATGGTAATGCGGTGACACAAAACGAATTCTGTTCTTCAGTCTGCCTTTATCGAGCTTAGCTAAATGTGGAGTTTCTGCCTAAATGTGAAGTGACGCATCCTCCCTCTGAGTGACAGTAATCCCCAGCTCTGAAGAGAGGTGCTGGTGGAGAATACCCAGCATGGGTTCAGAATTTGAGGCACTCTGAAAGAGATTTGGACAGATGAAGAAGAAAAAAAGAGGCCAATCTTTTTGGTAATTCCAGCTGCCTTAAAACCCGCTCTTGCCCTCTTGCATATTTTAATTATGCTCAGTGTTAGGTTGAGGCCTGATAGGACTTTGCGTTGTGTCGGCTCAGTGTGGGTTTAACGTAGCACTGTAGCTTTATCTTTGCAAAGCATGCTGGCATGTTTTGCGGGTGCATCGTTAGCGGGTTTCCACTAACGATGCAAACCCGCAACTGTGCTAATTTGTGGTGCAGCGACTGACAGTGGGAGGTCTTTGCGCAGATGCACAGATATTCAGCAGCGCAATGGCCACAAGAGGACACTTAATTGTACTTTATGCAAAATCAATATGGTTCTTGCAGCCCTGACTCCTGGGAGGCTAGGCGGGCAATGTAATGAGTGGGGTGGGGGGTTCCAAGAGAGAAGCAGGAGGGGGTGTTTTCTACCTCTGTGTCAGTCTCAGGATCCAGGCGTTATTTTCATGGTTGTCCTCTCCGCTGGCCTCATGTGACAGAGTGGCTCGGGGGGGGGGCTTGATGGTTAAATCATTTACCTGCTGATTATTTCCTAAAAGGACAATAATACTTTTAGATGTCGTGATAAGTGTTTCGCATCTCAATATATGCCTCGTCACATATCTGTATGTGCTCCGGGAGCACGCCAGTAATTTGACGGGATTATCAGCGGGTTCGTCTCCCTCCTTTTATCCCTTTGTCATATCCCTGCTGTAGTCAAGTCACCCTGAGAACCTCTGCGGAGCATGACCTGAATCTGAATGAGCTTTAGCTGCTCCTGACTACTCTGTCCTGCCCTCATTCCCCCCCTCGGGCACCACAGCACAGATGCAAAGACGCCCACATGTGCAGGACAGTACTTTGAATAGTTGGCTTTAATGCGACAGAACCCATGGGAGTATGGGATGGTTAGTTAGCGGTTTCAAGAGGGATTCAGGCTGGGATGCATGTGCCTGCTACTGTAAACACTTGTGTAATCTCAGCCCTGCCTACAGCAGCTTTATCACAAGAGACGTGGTTCACTTAAGACTCGTTCCTGGGGTTTTCCACTTCTACCACAGTGACAAGTATGATGCAAAGGTTTTGGCTGGCAAAGTCAATCAAACGTTAGTTTGATATCACTTAAAAATAAATAAATAACCACTTTTATAATAGTGCTAAGCCTGTTTGGGACCTTATCAGATAAGCGCTGCAGATATTTAGAATCTGAGAATTGACCTTTTACCACTTGCTTATTCCTTTCTTTGAATGACACACATCTCTTTCATCCGTGACCTCAGTCGGCTTACTGTGACGTTGCTGAATGTCACGGCTGAAAACCTCCTGCTGGCAGAGTCTTACTCTACATTCTGTCAAGGTTTAACTGAACCAGCAGGCACAAGTTTACCAGCAGGGTCCACGACACAGGAAAAGACAAAGAATAAACTCTTATGTCCCTCTTCAGTCATGTCTAACCCCTTTGCTTTAATGCCAGCATCAACTCCTCCCATGCACCAACCAGTATATTCAACCAGACACGATTCCCTTTGTTTTTTCTGTCCATCTGGAGCCTCGAGGCACTGGCAGTCTGTTTGCCATCTACGGCACCCACCCCCATTACCCCACGCAACCTCAGGTTTGTCCAGCATCGCCTGGCCTAGCTTTTTGTGGGTGAAGTGGGCCATACGAATATCTCCTGCAGGGGAATAGTAGAGGGAACACAGAGCTGCTTTACACCTGACCTTTATCTCTTTTTGCTGACAGGAGCTTACTAACAAAGGGTGCTGGGGTGGAGTGGGGGGAGTGTTTGGTCTACCCTGAAGTGGAAACCCAGGCAGACATTGCTGTCATCTTTATTTAGCTGCATTTTGTCAGTCGGAGCATGCAGAGGGCAATGCAGCGGCGTAGCCGTACTCGCACTCACACACATGTAAACAGTTGTAGCCTCCTATGAGTCTATGTTTAAACCTGATGAACCCAGACAGAGTCTCCCGGCGCGTCTTGTCTGGTCTGAGATCGCTGATTCAGAAAGCGTCGCCTCATGCTACAATTGACGGCTCCTACGTAAACTATAAACCTTTTTTTTTTATAGATAGAGGCCATGAAAAAGAAGATTGGTGACATTTTCTTGGCATTCCAGATGATGAAAGAAATGTCAGGTCCTGATGATGATGTTTCCTAAGACTGTAACCTTTCAGCTGAAAGTGGAGGCTGCACGACATGTATGTAGAGGTTTGAGTCAGCTGCACTGTCAGAGGGAAGAAGTCGCAGTTTCTTTTTTGTCTGATTGTTGTACACTTTAGGGTTGGCCTTTCAACTTTATTGGTTCTTGTGCGGTCTTCCTAGAGGCTACTTTGATGCCTAGATTTTTAACCCCTTAACACCTAGTGTATTTTATTTGATACAGCTTGTGTGATTTTTTGAGACTTCTAAATCATCAGTAATCATCAAATATATTTATATATACATTTCTGGCAATTATTTCATTGTTTAGGTTTTAAAGAGTTAAATGTGCTGTTTGCCATCTGGATGAACAGAGGATATAAAAACAGACAGTTTTGCTGTAATTAATGGTTCAGTGAATTGACACAGTAAATTATCTTGTGTCTTTACAGCTTCAGTGACCTAAATTAAATTAAATGAACAGGTCACTCTGTAGTGCTGATTACCCGTCTACATTGTTTTGGTGTGCGTTGCCCAGTTTTTGAGATATCAACTGTGGAAATCAGTGACTTTCCTTGAATCGCACTTGCCTTGTGCTGCTTCAGATGCCAAAAAATGCACATAAACAGAATTCGTGCATTAAAGTGCTCACAACAGGCTTTGAGGATTTTTGAGTAACCAGGTCATGATTTCTAGAAGGAGACATTGCTGCTGACGTTTTTCACATGAATGTTTTTGGAGCTTGGAGCACCTCAAGGGAAGTGCCATCGGGTCCCATTATTTTCAACAGGGGATAATATTGTCTAAGGCTGATATCTTCAAATATGGGCATCTCACTCCAAAACAACCTGGATCGTTAAGTTAACTGTCCCTTTAAATCAGATGTTGCTTAATCCAGACTTTCAGACCAGGCCATCAAGTCAATATTTCAGTTCAAAGTTTTATTCATAAAACACAAATTCATAACAACAGTTGCCTCAGAGCACTTGATATTGTAGGCTACAGACCCAACAATACTGGAAAGAAAACCAAAGAGTTGTCAAGAAATTATTCCCAGAGAACATTAATATCTGTTTTTTCTTCAAGACCCATCATAGTACTGACTAGTGTCAGCAAATGTAAGCTCTGGAAATGCTAAAAATAGCTAATTTAATGTAGCTTCTGGAAGCGTTGGCATGTATCAACACAGTTAGGATTTACCCACATATATGTGCTTGACAATATGTGGCAGCTATGGCACTTATTACCAACGTGCAGGCACCCATTCAGAAATAAAGAAAAATTGGATTTCATTCCCACTTCGGTTGCAAGCTTTTATGCTGCCATGGTGTAATTGTACACTTGAACAGAGCCTTCATTTATTTTATTTGTGATACTTGAACTTTTCCTGTACAGAAAGGTCAGAATCTCTGCTGTGAACAGATCAGAAATGATTTGGTTTCAGTAAAATGTGAAATGGTACATTTCACATTTTTTGATTTGCAAATTCAGGGATTTGCAAATCACTGAATTCTGGGGTTTGATTTTTTTTGCATCATCCCAACTTTTTGGGAATTGGAATTGTAAATCCATGTGCATTATTATGGGAATTGTTCCCCCCTTACAGCTACAATAGCTTCCCCTCTTTTTGGGAAGACTTTCTACAAGCTTTTGAAGCTTGTCTACGGCAATTTGTGCCCATTTAATAGCATTTCTAAGGTCAGACGCTGATGTTGGATGAGAGGGCCTGGCTGGCAATCTCCTTTCTAGTTTATCTCAAAGGTGTTCGGTGGGGTTGAGGTTAGGGCTCTGTGTGGTACCAAAATCATCCATCCAGTCTTTGGACTGAGCTTTGTGCGGTGGGGCACAGTCCCGCTGGAACAGAAAAAGCCTCGCAAAAGCTGAAAGGATAGAACTATAAAAAAAAGTCTCTGTGAGCTAAAACGTTAACATTTCCCTTCACTGGAACTAGAAAACAACCCCATAGCATTATCCTTCCTCCACCAACCTTTACAGCAGGCACCATGCATTCATGCAGGCAGTGTTTCCTGCTATTCACTAAACCCAGACTAAACTCAGTCTGGTGTCCAGACTGCCAGATAGAGAAACGAGATGAGATTTATCACTGCAGCACGTTTCCATTCCTCCACAGTCCAGCGGTGGCATGCTTTACATCTCTCAAGCCAACGCTAGGCTTGCAAGGAGATGCTGCTGCCATGGCAACCCATACAATGAAGCTCCCAGTGCTGATGTTAAAGTCAGAGGACTTTGAAAATCTGCAGTTATTGAGTCAGCAGAGCACTGGTGACTTTTGCGCTCCGTTACTGTACCTATTGTGTCACTTCATGGCTGAATTGCTGTGGTTCCTGAATGCTTTGACTTTGCAGTATTGCCACTTGCTATACAGCTCATTGTGGATTGTCTGGAAGGGAAGAAATTTCACCATAGACTTGTTGCAGCTGTGCTATAACAGCCCATTCCTCAGAAATGTTTGTAGAGACAGACAGCATGAATACGTGCTTGATTTCATTCATAAGCGACAATGGGATTGAATGAAACACCTGAATAGAATGACTAAGAGGTGTGGCTCAGTATATAGTCCATACAGTGTACGTTGATCTCATGGTCTTATTGCCTTTGTGGCTGAATAAGAGAAAGTCCCTGCCTACAGGTTCCCCAATGAAAAAAATGGAGTCAGTTGTAGTAATCTAGTAACATCTGTACTGTCCAAAGATGAGCGTCTTTCTTCGTAAACAGTTGGTTCAGACTTTATTGGGTAAATTTAACTAAAACTACTCCAATTCAGTACTGTATATCCCTTCTGAAACAGAATAATCGGGCTATATCCTGCTAGGATTGATTAAATGTCTATTGTATTGAGGTATATTAGTAATAGATAGGTGTACCTAATAAAATGGCAACTAAGAGGGTTCGGTTTTGTAAGACAAGTTGCTCTGATGCCAGGTTTCATTATTACGTAGCTGCAATTAGGCTTTTAGAGACTCTAAAGTGAGTACTGTGTTACTAAGTGTCCTCCAAGTGCCTGTGCCAGTACAGCTGTCATCTTTGGGTCTTGTGCATCATTAACAGCGGCCTTATTATTGTGCCGGCTGCAGCGGTGTCAAATGGCAGCGCCGTAACTCCAGTCTGCAACAGCTGCATTTAATCAAGCACTGTCAAGCTTTAATCAGCCTCGGCCTTACCCATCTCTGCTTGGCTCGTGGTCATTTCTGCCCCGACAGCAGATTTATAAGGCTGGATATGTGAGACAGAAACACTCTTGAGCCTCAACACTGCGTCTGCAGCGGTTTGTCCGCCGTACGTTTTCCTGGAGCCACATTTTTTCAGAAAACATGAGACATAGAAGTCATTCAGGAGTTCGTTTGCCTCAGTTTGGGTGGGATATTTACGTGTGAGTAGGGCTTAAGCTCTTTCCCTCTAGCCTGCTTGTCACCATATGGAAACAACTGGTTTCCATATGGTGACAGAGGACACCCTCTGCGCTGCCTGATGAGAGACAGTAGTGCTGTGAAGGAAGGACAGACGCACGGGGGGGGGGGAGTGGCTGATGTTGTGAGTGGGCGCTTGTTTGGGAAAGACTGGATTTTTTGGTGAAAGTGTAAACCCTTCCACTAAGCTGGCTAAGCTTATGTTTTTATTCTTTGAGCAACAACAGGAGCACAGACTGTATCATTCTTTGCCTGTGAAACACCAGACACATTTAAAGGCGGGCGAGATACTTTAATACAGTTCAGCTGCATGAAGGGGAATTCATGTGACGCGTCTCACTCTTCCTTTTATGTAAAAGCACAGGAGAAACTGCTTCCTTGAAACCCACTCGGAGACATCCCTGGATCATTATCCAAACCAAAGGGAACTGCTACTACAAACACTCATATGCTATAGCTGGGACACGCTCCGCTCTGCTGCAAAGCAGTCACGAGGAAGCAGCCAGGCAGAAATTCTCCTGCTGTGTGTGTGCCTGACAGAGCTCTGTCTTCTCAGGGTGCCTGCAACAAAAGTGTTTCAGTGGAAATCCCTGACTTTTACTTGACCTTACATGGGAAAGTTTCTCTCTCCAAAGATGTGGTGGATTTCTGAGGCTTGTGTGTTGTCACATCGCCAGGCAGTACATGGGTTGCTCGGTCTTTCTTCAAAGTGTTTGCGTGTGCTGCGAGCGAGGACGGAGGTGGTCGGGGAGGGTCTTTATCCCGTCCTGATACTGTATCAACCTCAAAGGCTGCCGGGCCGTCATCAGTGACAGCAGTGACACTGAAAACACAGATCAAAGACGGGATCTGCCTCCCCCTCTGGCTCCAGCAGGGAGGGAGGGGTTTTGTGACCAATCGAGCCCGTGAAAGCAAGAATAGAAGGACGAAGGCTGGCAGAGGAATTTAGTCAAAAAAATGATTATCTACTTGGGTAACATTCACTCGCATGGGGTTTGACAGGTCAACAAAGCCGGGCTCTTTTGCGCCTGAGTGCTCTTTTGTGTCGTTCGGCCCAGAAGTTTGGCTGGCTTTATGTATGTAACCATATAAAATACCAGAGTCTCCTTTGACTTCAATGCTGAGGACAAAAGCTGACTTTAAAACAGGAATAGTTACTGTTGCAGTGTTATATTAACTATAGCTCTTTGTCTTTTCCTTTTGTTCACAGCAAAAAGCCTCAGGCAAGGTGCTGTTTGACCTCGTGTGCTCCCACATGAATCTCATTGAGGGTGACTACTTTGGCTTGGAGTTTCAGAACCAACAAAAGATGATGGTGAGTAAATGAGAGCACAGAGGAACCTCTGTCAAGCATACCTAACGTTGCTTTCCCTAAAATCAGATCTGTATTGACTGTCTTCTCTCTTTCACAGGTTTGGTTGGACCATATCAAACCCATTATCAAGCAGCTCAGGCGTAAGTGCTTTAAAATACTGAACCCTATTCTTTGAAGAAATCTCTCTCAGTGGATGTTTCTTTGCTTGTCTGGAGAAAACCTGTAAGCGAGCGAGAAGCATATCTCGCTTCAAAGAGCTGCTGTTCTGTGTATTTGATGCAGTCCAATAGCAGATCTCTTTGTTGTGTTACGCAGGGCCGAAACACACAATCCTGAGGTTTTCTGTGAAGTTTTTTCCCCCGGACCACGCCCAGCTACTGGAGGAGCTGACGAGGTGAGCTCCTCTCTGTGTGACATAACTTATCTTCGTCCCAACAGCATGCTTATCTTCCGCTTGGCAATGAAACGTGCACTTGTATACAATGTGTCAGTGTAAATCAGTGTCACTTATTTCCACTGTGACTGAAAACAATTGTGGAAACATGAAACGTGCTGCGGTTCCCACAAGATTTATGCCCCGCCAAGCTACGCTGTTCACATGTCGGGGCTGCCATGTTTCTGATTTAGCTCTTGGGAGATTAGCGTGGAGCTAATGGTTTCCTGGTTTCTCCTTTCTTGTTCTGGACTTTATATACGTATATATCCTGGTTATTTGTCATAATTATTCATTGATTTGAAAATGCAAAAGACATCGAAAACATTTTTTGGCAAACTCGGCAGCTGAAGGACGGAGGTGGATGTAAACTGCTTGACTAGTTGGCGCTGACGTTAGATGTTCTCAAAAAACCAAAGAAATTATTATGCCTCTTATCAGGACTATATTTGTTTCTGTGCTGGACTGCAGCCAGGAGGTGCAATGTGTTCAGGAAATGTCCCAAAAACTAACTTTACTTCTTATAGATTTCTGATTTTAAACTGCACACTTGTTCCAGCTGACTGTGGTTCAAAGAAAGGCAAAGGATGCTTTTCATTTAGTTAGAATTTGCAATAATCCTCTTGGCTCCCATGTTTGAGTTTAGCAGTAGACTTCAGTCTGAGCGGATCCAGAATTCAGGTGGTAGAAAACAACAAACTCCTGCTCCTCCTTTTGTATAATGTGAATGCTGTTTGTGTTTGGCCCAGGTACCTGTTTGCCCTCCAGATCAAACAGGACCTTTACTGTGGACGTCTGACTTGCAACGACACCAGTGCCGCTCTGATGGTCTCCTACATTATACAATGTAAGGAACGCCGGAGCTGTTTTTGTCGTTTAGCTCAGGGGAACAAAGCACACACATAGATGAAAGGCAGTCATGGTAAAAAACAAAAGTACAGGGTCAGTTCTAAGATTTTACACGAAAGGACATCATAAAAAAGAATCTAGTCCTCACCAGCTGTTAAAATTAGGTAAATACAAGCTCAGATAAACAAATACAGATGAAATATTATTATTATGTAGTTATTTATTTGACAAAAATGAAAATAAAATGTAAAAGCAACGTCTGAAAAACTAGGTAAACAGTGATTTAGCCTCACATTTGTCTCTAGAATACTTTGAGGAGTTCCCAAATCATCACCATCAGCAACAATCGCTTCACTAAAATCACTGATGTCTTTCATTCTTGGCATTGTGTGAATAAACAATGGCTCCAGACCAGCAAGCTGCCTAAAGCAGTGCTTTTATAGAGGTGCTCGCACTCGCTGATGATCAGTTAATCAAGTGCATTTGATTATCAGCACCCAGCGGCTACTTAGCCTCATATTTCCTGCAGAAGCAGTGAGGGTTTTTCACACACTGCTTTTTAATTTTTGATGACTTTTTGTTGTTAAATTAATAATTATAGGGTGTAAGATGTCATGTGTTGTTGTTCATCAGAGGACGTGTTTACCTAATTTTAAGAGCAGCTAAGAGACGGATTATTTTTATTATATCCTGATACGGAAAACATTCCATCTAAAGAGGCACACCACTGCAAATTGATTATCTGTGTATTACAGTGGGTACTTTTTAGTTAGATGGTGCCATGCCAGGAAATGCTGAGCATTTTCATCGCCGCAGTCTGTCACACGATAGTGATCAAAGTTTTTTGTATCAATAAAACACTAAAATAGGAAATACCTTTAATTCCTCCAGAAAAGCCACGCTCTGAAGCGCTTTTACAAGCACCCTACAGTGACTTTCTTTTCTATTATTCTCATTATTATCAATTCTTATTTATTTTATTCTTATTTTGTATAACATGAGCTTTTTTCCCCCCTTCCTTTCTTGTCTCCCTTAAGCTGAGATTGGGGACTTTGAGGAGAGCCAGTGCCGGTCACACCTCCTCAACAACAACTACATCCCAGATCAAATGCCCCTCATTGACAAAATCATGGAGTTTCACTCAAAGAATATGTGAGTAGAGATCTTGATTCAAGGCTGCACGGTGGTTTTAAAATAAGGCAGTTGTTTGGTTCCAGTCGTAGTTTCTGTTTAACTCTCTTCATAAGGTCACTGAAGGCATGGCTGCGCTCAAATTACTCTCTCAACCCGTCAACAGGAAATGTTGTTTCAGACCGCGTGCGTGTCCCACTGGGAACTTTTATTATAGAGGTGGCACATTCAGGAAAACAGCCATTGAATGAAAGGCTCCTTTCTCAGAGAGCTGTGTATTTTTATTATACACGGGCTTAGAAAAGGCAGTCTTTGTAAGTTGTTTTACAGCTTCTGGCCAGAAGTGGATATGAGTTCATCTTCTGCTCTGTCTATAAAGACTACTTTCCTCCAAACAGAGATCTGAAATCCTCCTTCAACCTGCTGCATGACTCACGCGGCTGCTGTCGGCCGGTTCAGTAGGTTAAAAACGCAGTTTGTCAGAGAGCGCTCTGAGGCGTCTCACGCAGGAGGTTGCGAGAAGTGAAGCTGGCGATTGAACTTGGCGCTTCTTTTTAGGCTTTTCTATTATAACCGCCACTCGTTTTGGGAGTGGTATGTGTTGGGAATATGTTACTGGAAACTTTCCAAATGTCCTTACAGCATATTTCGCAAGATTCCCCCAACCGTGCATGGGTTTGAATATGTGCCAAGGCTTTGCTAACACTTGTCTCACCTCCGCATTACAGGGTGTCATGCCAGAGATGGGCACGCAGTGGGTGGCTGCGGCAACATGAAAGGAGCTCCGCTAGAGCTGACTGCTCCCTTTAACTTGCTCTTTTTTTCCCACCACGAGTCCTTCTTACTTGATGACTGCAGTACTTCTGGCTATGTGCCATGTAGAATTAAATCTCTTATTAATTACCGCACACAGGAAACAGGAAGGCTTATCCACTGATAAGAAATAGGAAGGTTAGTTGGCATTTGCAGCCCCTCCCACCACTTTTCCAGAAACTCAGATAAACTTGAGAAACCTGGATTGAACTCTGTCTTTGTCTTTCACTTTAATTAGCCAGATATCCAACAGGGGAATACGATTTATTTTTGTCATAATTTACCCTCCCTGCTCTAATAATTATTTCCAAAACCATCTAGAAAATACTTTCTAAATTGAACAATGAATAGATTGAATTTTAAAGCTCGTGTTCCTGTGTGTAAAACCAATTTATGAGTATATAACACTGAATATTTTTTCACAATAATAACACCAAGGCTTGGACTATATTAAAGAGTTTAAAAAGCTACTTTCAGCTGGCCCCTCATTTGCGAGCGGTCAACACAGCAGGTAGCTCCACATCTTTGATTTGCTCAAACTGGGGATCTCTTGACTAGTTAGATAGACGCGTAAACCGCTACAGTATCCTTCCAGTGCCTCCAGTTTTCAAAAGTGTAGACAACCCAACACTAAGAAGGTGTCTTTGTTTGTTTTTTGACAGTGGAGGTTTGTGACAGTGCTCGTTAGTATGATGACTTTATTGATGGTTATGGTATTTCCCTGAGATTTCTTTCTATTGAACACAACAAGAAATATAGTTTCAGTTGTTTTGTTTTATACCACAGTGGTCAGACACCAGCAGAATCGGACTACCATTTATTAGAAGTTGCGCGCAGGCTGGAGATGTACGGGATTCGGCTCCATCCTGCCAAGGATCGCGAGGGAACAAAGTTAAGCCTGACTGTGGCGCACACGGGTGTCCTGGTCTTCCAGGTTAGTCCAAAATCAGCGCAGGTCAGCCCAACCGGTATCAAACGCTTTTTATGTGTTTAGTAGTGCAAAATTCTGTTTTTCATCACTTCAGGGACACACAAAGATTAACGCCTTCAACTGGTCTAAAGTTCGAAAACTGAGCTTCAAGAGAAAACGCTTCCTCATTAAGCTGAGGCCGGATCTAAATGTAAGTGACATCACAAGATATTGAAACCCTTCAGCTCACTGACTGATGTTGTGTTTTAATGTCTTGATGTGTCCCCCAGAGTTCATGTCAGGACACTCTGGAGTTTTTAATGCCAAGCAGGGACTGCTGTAAAGTCTTCTGGAAGATCTGTGTTGAATATCACGCCTTCTTCCGCCTATTTGAGGAACCTAAGCCCAAGCCCAAGCCGGTGCTCTTCTCACGAGGCTCCTCCTTTAGATTCAGGTAGCATTTGCATGAAAGAGCTAAACTCTGTCTATCATGGCTGCAAGAACACAGCACACAGCAGTTTCTACCCATCACTTAACAGTCTACTAAGGCTCTTGCAGAACAGCTCATCATTAACTGTCTTGTATTTATCTCTGCAGCGGTCGCACGCAGAAGCAGGTGATTGAATATGTGAGAGAGTCTGAATTTAAAAAGATCCCGTTTGAAAGGTAAAGGCTGCAGATACGTTTGACATATTTGGTACAGGCGAGGGTGCTCAGAGTTTATAACGCTGACCTTTAATATCCTGTCTGCCAGGAAACACAGTCGTGTTCAGTACAGCAGTCGGGTCCAACACAACAGTCGCCTGTCACCATTGCCTTCTCCAAGCCACCGTGAAGTGCCAACAGACGTGAGTCTTTTAAGTGGGCAATTCGCTGCATACAGCATTTTTTTTGTTGTCTGAGCAAATACATAGTGTCACTTTTAACATTGTTTTCTCTTTTAAAATTGCACATAATGTAAAAATACAGCAAAATACAGCCTACTCGTCCGGAGGCATGGATCTTAAGACTCTGTTGTGCTCTAAGATCATTTTTCTGGTATAAATAAACTCCTATTTTATACAGCTAACACTGTCATCATAGCACCAAATTAGAGAACATCTTTTTAGAAGAATAGTGTTTGATCCCTCCAACACAGTTCAAAAGACTTTGTGGAGTGGGAATCATTAATAAGGAGCACTGGGGCTGTTCTGGTGACACATGGTAGCCCAATACTGTGCTGTGGTATCCCTGCACATGTGTGTGTGCATAGAAGATGCCAGCCTGCCCAACAAAACAGAGCCACGGGGGTACTCCACAGTCAGTCAAGAAATCCGCAGGGTATTTTCAAGTCAGGCAGAATTTATTTAAAAACTTTAAAATCCTGGCCTTCAGTAAGAGTAATGAATACAATGAATAAATTGTGGTCTTTAAATTCTTTAACCCTGTGTTCCTGTTTCGTGCTGACAGAGTGGTGCTCCTGGGGACAGAATTGATTCTCCTCGGCGTCATTGGAAGGAGTCGGTCCTGGTGAGTGCAGAAGACCCCTCAGCTTCGCGGGCGAGGATGAGCCCCTCGCATCAGAGAAATGGCCACGAAGAGAGAACAGGGTCTGTATCCAGGACAGAGGAGACGAGGAGCCCAACACGACAGACCCACCCAGAACATCTGAATACAGGTCCAGCATCTAGGGCTGCTAAAGCCGGCAACTTTTCCATTCCCTACATTGACTGCAGTGATGTAGATGCTCAGTATTACTTGGGCAGAGACCAGGCTAGCAGGTCAGACCACAGCTATAGAGAACAGGGTATGCTCCGCCGGGGATCTGGCTCTGGAGGGATAAATGGGGCCCTGCAGGCTCAACAGGAGCACTTTCTAGGTAGGATGTATAGGGAGTCTTCTTCTTCTTCTAGAGCATCGCTCATCATGAGTCATGAGCTAGAACATTCTCCCAAGCAGTCATGCCAAACGGTTGACCGAAGTCCTGTTCGTAGCATTATAGGAGACATAGGTGTCCGAGAGAGGCGGAGCATCAGCCCTATAACAGTTTCCACTGTGACGGGTTCAAGGAGTGTCACTGCCAGTCCTGTGATTGACATTCTCCATCACGCACCTTCCCTCAGTCGCATAGACCAGAACGGCTACAGTCCCACTCCACTTAACTTTAATGACGGCAGATGCTCTCCCATCATGGGCCGATCTCCTCGCTCACAGAAACTCCACAAAGCCCATTTTGACGCAGACGCAGTCCAAGGAACGTCCTCTGCAAAGCAAGAATCGCGTACTGTCCTCTCTCGGGCTGAACGCATGGCTGCTCTTGAGCGCCGCATGATGGCCAATGGGCTAACTGCGCCAGGCAGGTCGAGGACCAGTCTGGGGCAGAAACGATTAAGATCAACCGGTGTCACACAGTATGGAGCAGTTCAAATGAACGATGGCCCGAACACAAGCGGCTCAGAGTCCAGTGAGTCTGAGTTAGAAAATAACAGGGGCAACTGCAGCAGCCCCGCGATGTTTGGTAGCCCAGCGGAGGCTAATTCTAGTTCCCCCATACCCAGAAACACGTTTTCCTTTGGCAGCCTCCAGCTGGATGAGGAGGCAGATGAGGATGCTTCCCATGCCTTCAGCGATGAGGATATCGGACACATTTTCAGCTGTTAAGTGCGCTAAAAGTTTTAAACCATCTGCGACTGAGAGTTAGAGGGGTCTGGGTCAGAACGTAAGCAGGAGGCTTTTTCACATCCACACACTCCCGAGTCCATAGTGGTCACAGCACAGCACTGCTGAGTAGAAGCACTTTTTAAACATAGCCGAATGTATCCCATCAGGCTTTTCTTGCCCATTTCATGGAGCGGCTTTAATGTTCAGCCTCGCTGTTCTTTAATTATATTAACATGTCCATTTGGACATAGACACGTGCCTTTTAAGGATTTTACACTCAATGGCTACTAATTAAAAACTACAGAGAGTACTGGGGCTTTCAGACAGTTTGAAACGTGAGGCTGATTAAAAATGTTGTAGATTTTATTCATAAGTCAGACGATGCCTTAAACCTCCCTACGGAAAATCCAGATTTCGTTCCATAGCTGTCCATAGACACATCTAACTATTTGAAGATAGTTACATTTTTTTAAAGGTTTCTGCATAAGACACTTTGTGCTTGGTACTAATATTTTCTGGGCTCTGTTGATGTGTCATTGAGGTAATAGTAACTCTTAACTTCTATACATTTACCTTTCTTTTTTTGACTCTTAATGCAGCATCTACTATTTGATTGTTGTGAGAAGTTTTGGTCTGAAGTGATGCTGATCCATATGCAGTACCTCAACTCATTAACTTGAAGCAAACTTTATGATTTAGCTGTCATGTTTTAATGTCCCGCCAAAGGGAGGGAGTGTGTAATCGGCTCTGTTTGTTTGCTTGTCTGTGTATCTGTTTGCAATCAGTCTAGCGTCCACAGCTATCAAGATATCATTTTCAAAATTTTGTGTGACGGTAGATATCAATAACAGCTCGAGTTGATTTAATGTTGGTGAAAATCGGGTCAAAGTTAAGGTCACATCCGATGTGAAAATTAGTAAAAAGTTTATATTACCCACAATTTTATGGATCATCTTCAAACTTCATTTGGGGGACATGAGCACCTAGGTTGGCTAAGCACTTTTAGCACCCAAGGTTAAAGTTGACCTTGGAAAAAAACAATCTGACATCAGCATGTTGTCATAAAAACATCATAAAATATCAGTTTTAGTATAGCCCTTGCCCTGTGGGGGGAGTTGCGCTCTCTTGTTCACAGATGTTTTGGGAGTTACGAGATCACAAGATTTGCGTGAGTAGTAGCTTCGAGGGACCGGCAGTGGCTTCATCTGATAGAGTTAAAAGCACATGTGTGTTGCAGTGTTACAGTTCGGTTACTCCACAACAGTTTGTGGCTTTTCATGCCCAGTGTTGACATTCCCAGTCTGCTCTTGACTTGCGTTCAAGTATCTCTGGCAGTAATTTGGTATCACCGAGCTGCAGTCTTCCTAACTTTTATTTCCAGTCTCCTTTTTTAACTTTCTTTTGCACCCCTGTCTTCATGCTTATCTCTGTGTATTCTGTTTAACAAGCTGTTGAGCTTTATTTTACATTTTTGTTTCTCTGTTTCATTTCTTTATTTTTCTCTGTCCCTGTCTGTCAGCATGAAACTGTTTTATCTTGTAAGGTTGTTTTTTTTCTAACTTTGAATGCATGTCTATCTTTTCTGTAACTCATAATGTGTGGTTGAGGAAAAAACAAAAAAACAAGATTACCAGCCTCTGGGTTCCCTTTTCTGCAGTGATCCAGATAACGAGGTTGTAGATGACAGGAGCCTGGGAATGTGCAGGTTTTAGTATCGGTGAATGCGTGTGTTACTGTATGTGTGAATGGCAGTTTAAGGGCAGCACCTCAAAGCACAGAGTCTCTTTGCTCATCCATCATGTCAACTGCTTCAGCGGTTGCCCCCAGAAATTCTTTAGCGCTGACATTAAGAGGCATATCAAAAGTGAGATATGATGGTTTTACACTTCTATCAATACCTACTGAAGTCTATCCATCCATAATAAATCAAAATTAGCGCTGGAATTTAAGAGATGGTGTTAAGATAATGTAGATTTGAGAGTTACTGGATCACTGCAGTGTGGGCCAGGCTTGTGTGTGTTCTCACCCACTGGTGTCCTTGATGGTTTGTTTGCAATGCATGCTGTGATAAACCAGGTCTGTGGTATGGCTCAGGTCCTGCTGTTCTGCTCTGGCTGCTCTCTGCATGCACTCTACTGTATGTACTGTAATTTACTGTGCTATTACTGTCATTTCAGTACTTTATATATAGTAAGATATTGGAGAATGTGACATTAAATTAGACTGTAAGAAATCACAGCAAGCTCATTTACAAAGAGCAGAAATGTACAGTATTTTTTACTTACTGTGTAATTTATTAAATTAAACCTAATGTGAAATTGATTTGTGTTTATGTAATAAATTATATAATCTATGAATTTCCAAATTAACCCATTTGTCATTAACACGTTTCTCGACTCAGCAGTAACAGAATGAAAACAAAAAGCAGTTTATTAAAATATTCATAAAGCCATTTACTATTACAGGCCTAGAAGCATGAATGCATTTATCCACACTTTTTCCACGTCTGTCTTCTGTCTTGCATTCATTCACTCACAGTGTTCTTGCAGATGTTCACTGGGCCTTTTCTATGCTGCTTTTCACACAATTTTGAACTATATGTGTTCAGCAGAGTCAATAAAGACGTTAAAATGATATTTTTTCCAAATCCTTCTTTTTAAACCGTTGAAGTTGGTGTATTTTCTGGAGTCTGGTCCCCACTGTAGATGTTAGGACCTTTCCGTCTCCTTTGTAGCATTCCTCTAGATGTGTGTATTTGCCTGAGTCACTCCTTCCCTCAGCTGTACTTGTGCATTGAGCTGACTGCAGCCACCAGCTGCACTGCCCTGCGTTCTTGTTATAGCTGTTGCGTTCGTGCCAACACACCAGAAGTCGCCAGAGAGAGGTGAGCAAGTTGCTGCCGAAACATAGTAAGTAAGCTGAGTGAACGCTGTCAGAATGGATGACACTAAGTAAGCCGTTCTTCTCGATCACCCTGCGGTATTTGTCTCAGCTTGCGTATTGATTGACGTGGTATGAAAACTGCCAGAGTTGTCTGGACTGTTGAGTGAGTCACGGCTGACTCTGTATTTTCTGTAGGCAGACCTCGGATTGAATGATGGAAACAGTTTGGTTTACCTTGCAAAGGCGTCTGTTAGGTAAAGTGTGCAGTGTAGGATAATGAATCGAATGCTGGAGAGTTTAATTATTAGCCAAATGCCACCACGGCATCTGACGAAGCTGACATTTCCGTAGAGCAGAAACTACCGATTATTTTCACTATCAAATAATCTGTTGATTACATTCTCGATTTATCAGTTGTGTATTCAACAAATGTCAGAACATGCCGAAAAATGTCATCACACACTTCAGCTTGTTCCTAATGTGCCATTTCATCAGTCTGAAAAAACCCCCCAAATGCTTTATAACAATGTAATACAGAGAAAAGCAAAGAAGCCTCATGTTTGCTTCAGAAATTCTAACAATTTGATCATTAAAATTGTTCTTGCTATTTAATTTCTGCAAAACTCAACCCGTCTGCGGCTTAAAGTAGGCGAATGCAAATGTTCTCAGAGCTGCTTAACTTTGCCGTGCATCGTTGTCTCATCTCATTATGGTCACCTATGGCTCCGTGCAGGTGTGGTTTCCAACAGTCCTCACCTGTCCGCGTCCTCTGGACACTCCCACGGGATGGTCAACGGTCAGAAGTCACTGGAGCTGTGCAGTCACAGTCCCGACGGCCGACTGCCTTCCCCGCTCACCAGCCCGTTGCTCAACGACGCCTGCAGTGTTCGCACTGATGATGAAGACGAGGTTCGAAGGAAGGTTTGTAACCAAGAGCCACTTTAATATATTGCCTTGTTGTGTCGTTATAAAGATTTTTTTTAAATAAAGTTGCTACTCAAAATAGAAATGGACCCAGATTATCTGTCATGAATAAAGTTACTGGTAGACATTTGTGGAGCTGATTGCACCAAACGCTGTTTGAGTTGTTCACGCACCCCCCGTTTGTGATGCCCTTGCAGAGGTTCCCAACAGATCGAGCCTACTTCATCGCCAAGGAGCTGCTGACAACAGAACGGACGTATGTGAAGGACCTCGAGGTGGTGACCGTGGTAAGATGGGCCAAGTTGCTCGCCAAGCCAATGCTCTCCTGTTTGTTTTCTCCTGCGCCTGTCCTCTGGGGAGAAAACATTGATCATTCCGGTTAGCTGCTCCATCGCAGAGCGCCCGCCAAAACATAGAGTCGGGCAGTGACACAGGAATATTTTGGCAGATGCGATTTCATTTTTTATTCATTCCCCACGCTCGTTCTCCGAAATGCATTTATCTCCCTCGTTCGAGGCTGTGAATACTAAACTGTGTTTGTGTTTAAAGAGATAGATGGATTTAGCCGCATGCTCTCTCTGCCTGTGACTCACTGCTTCAGCCTGCTCCTGTAGATTTCATTGCTGGGTACAAACAGGATATTAAATGTGCAGTACCGCTCCTTCACATGCAATCAAGGAGGATGTCCTTATGAGGTTGGACTGAAGCGTTGCCGTTGTTTGATTCGGCTCTCCTTTTACATCGTCAGGTTCAAAAGCCGCAGCTTTTCTCGGCTTGCAGTTTTCAGAGGAGTCTTTCACACATCTCATAAATATTTTGGGTGGGCTTGTGCCCTCGTTCTTTTATTCTGCTGCATGTGTATGTGTGCTCCCTCGCTCTGGTTGGTGCCGCTGCTGTTAAGGGTGAAGTCATCTGAACAACAGCTGGCGCCTCGTTTCCAGCGCTCACTTTTCCTAAAACCCACTTCCTTTTCCCATCACGTCAACTAAATAAAGCTGTTTTCTGTTCAGTGTCCGCATACACAAACCATAAACATTTGGCTTCACTCTGAGTTAATGAAACAACAGCGTTAAGAACGGCCGGCTATTGATTCTTCTATTCATCCTCAGCTAATTAAGGGATTTGAAAGGAGGCAAAAGGCTATTCATTACCTGTTCACTTTATCTCTTCTTCTCAGAAGAAAATCACTGTGGAGATCTCTTGGTAACCCTTGGTTTCATACAGAACTGTGCAAAAGTCTCGAGTTACCCCTCGTTTCTTCATATTTTTCTAGAAAAATGTGAAATAGTTGCTGTGATTTATTGAAACATATGTAAACATATATGGAAATACAGTATGAAAGGTGATTGTTTAATTCTAACAACCTTGAAAGTCAGTATTTGGTATCTTAATTTTCAATACAGTCTTAATTCTCATAGGCAAACATTCTTTTAATTTCTTTAAATAGTCTTCAGGAATAGTTCTCCAAGTTTCTTCAAGGACATGCAAAGCTCTTCTTTGGATGTTGGCTGCCATTTGTTCTGTTCTCTGTCAAGATGATCCCACACTGCTTCAGTAATGTTAAAGTCCAGGCTCTGAGGAGGCCAATGCATGACTGATAATATTCCACTGTGTGTTATTCTGTCCAGGTATGATTTTACTGTATTGGCAGTGTGTTTGGGATCATTGTCATGCTGAAAAATGAAGATTTTGCCAATCAGATGCTTTTCAGATGGTACTACATGGTGGATCTGATGGCGTTTTTGCATTCAAAATTCCCTCAGTTTGAACGAAAAACCCAACACCCATCCATTCTTCCATTTTCTCCTGCTTATCCAATCTAAGGACCCTCTCCCAGCTGTCATATGGCAACAGGCAGGGTGCACCGTGGACAGGTCGCCAGCCTGTCATAGAGACACACAACCATTCACACTCACAGTCACACCTATGATCAGTTTAGAGTCACCAGTTAACCTAATCCATGCATGTCTTTGGACTGTGGGAGAGCCAAAGAAACCTGGAGTGCATCCCATTTTTGTACTGATGCCTGTAGACACTCACTGTTGCATGTCTCTCCTGACCTCCTCTTTACATCCTAACATGAGTGGTACAGCGACTGGACTTATGAGTGAGAAAACTATTGCTGAAGACCACTTTTTAAAAACACAAGAAAATCTGGCCCCTTGGAAGCAAAATATAATAAAATGATGGGTGACTCAAGACTTTTGCACAGAACTCTAGTTAGTATAAACCAAGTATTTAATTTCTTATATAGGCAAAAATTAATATTCACCACAATCAGCCTTGTATCCAGATACCAGGAAGTTCTAATAGAGTTTAAACACCATCTGTAAACATCCTGTCATGATGTCACAAGCATGACCTGCTTGTCACAAGTAGACAAGCGCTGCCACCTGCACAGTGATACGTTTGCATTGTATTCCAAACCAGGAAGCCCACAGTAAAAAAATAAAAATAATTTAAAAAACAGTCAAAAACCTGTTTTTGTTAGTGAACTGAGACTTTTATTGTTAAACTGTGTTTCCCTCGTTAAATGGCTTGAAAGATCACTGTATGCATGTATCTGTGATGCCAGTCTTTCCAGAGTGCCGTGGGACAAGATGAGGCAACTCCGGACTCCCTGAAGGACGCCATCTTCTCCACCTTTGAGCCTCTGCACAAGTTCCACACAGGTTTTCTCAGGGAGGTGGAGCAGAGGCTGGCACTGTGGTGAGGCTCATTTCACTTCCAGATATTTCCCGCAGGGTCAGGAACAAGCCCGGTGATGTGTCGGGGGTTACGGTTCAATTTAAAACAACTTCCTCCCCCATTTTTAATGAGTTTTGCTGGCATTTAGCCCAAGAGGGCGGTCCGGTCCCTTTAGATGACCCAAGGAGCTACAATCTCCATAGCAACAGTCATGCTGCACCACAGCCTGCCTTTATTCTGGCTTGTGGGTGTATGCCCTCTGATCTCCTTAATGATTGTGCTTTATCTGGTACACACTGACTTTTTCACAGACACGGAGAAAGTGACGCATAAAGCTGTTAAAATTTATGGCCATTAACTACAGTCCGTGATTTTTATTTCAAAGTCTCCTGTATCTAGTCACACTCATTAGAGCTCCAAATTAAAGCAGAAAGTGATATTGTGCTTTACTCGGCTGATAAGAACCACATTCAAATGCATATGCAAATTATCCAGCCCTACATTTGTCTTTCTTTTTTTTGCAGCTTTGCATATTCAAATACTGTACTAGATATGCACCTTGGTTGTTAAGAACATGATGAGAAAGTCTTCTATCTTAAGAGCAGTAGGATGCATTTTACAGACTGAGTTATTCCCCCTAAATTCCCTGCTAAAACGTTAACATTAAATTAATAACTAGTCTGACCAAGTCCAGTAATGGCAGCCCCATTCCTCATGAATCCTGCATGGGGAATCTGATGCTCAAGGGAGACACCTGCTGGTGATTCTTAAAGTTTAACACGTCCATTCCAACTTCATTGGAATTTTTCTTGCACACAGTGTGACTGAATAATCAGTGAGATTAAAGTGCTTTCATGTAGCTTACCCGGCTCATCCGCTGTCCACGACGATAATAATAATATTTATTCATGTAGCTCAAAGCGAGGCAGATATTACAAAATGCTTTACAGAGGAAAATAAATCAATGACTAAAAAGAAAAGAAAAGCTGGCAACAAGTACAGCAAATGAAAATTTATACATGAGCAGAGCGGCAAACACACATGAATATGCAAGAACTTTTAGCAACTTTTAGTATTTTCAGAACCATCATAAAGCGACATAATTCTTCATATATTTTAACAAAGATTTTGCAAGCTAAACAGGAAATAAGCTCCAACAGTAACCACTGATTAGGATTCATTGCTTAAAAGGGGCTGCTGTCTTTCTCTTTTAAGGGAAGGACGCTCTAATGCACACATTAAGGGAGACTACCAGCGCATTGGAGATGTCCTGTTGAAGAACCTTCAGGGTTTGAAGGTGAGCTGTGACTTTTTGTTAAACTTCTATACGTGTTTAATTAGAGAAAATCACGACTGTTCGTGGATAACAAGTCTTACCTGCAGCCCCTGACAGCAAACCTGAGCAAGCAGTCTGAAATCCTGCTGGAGCTTGAGAAGGCGTGCAAGGCGTCCCGAAGGTTGGAGGGTCTCTGCAGAGACTTCGAGCTGCAAAAGGTCTGCTACATTCCGCTCAACGTCTTTATTCTGCGGCCTTTGCACCGCCTCATTCACTACAAGCAGATCCTGGAGCGCCTGTGCAAACATTACCCAGCTACTCATGTGGACTTCAGGGATTGCAGAGGTGCTATACTCAGTTCACAGAAGCATATTTCAGTGTTTTGGTGTAACGGAGCATCTGTAACAATCTCTTACCTCTGGTTGGTGTCCAGCTGCTCTAGCTGATGTGTCTGAGGTAGTGGACCAGCTTCAGGGAAGCCTAATCAAGATGGAGAACTTGCAGAAACTTCTGGAGCTGAAGAAGGATTTGATTGGCGTCGACAATCTCGTTGTTCCTGGTCGGGTGCGTTTGAAATCTACAGGAGAGAGATTTGTTTAACTTTTTGTTTCTGTTTAGATTTTGTGACAAATTATTTCTTTCCTCAGGAGTTCATCAGGTTGGGCTGCCTCAGTAAACTGTCTGGAAAAGGCCTGCAGCAGCGAATGTTTTTCCTGGTAACGTCCCACTTTCTTCAGCTCATATCACTAATCGAATTATTTAGCTGACTGATCTCAGCAGAAATGATAATCATGCTTTTATCCTGCCCGGCTATGCATCACTGAGATGGTGTTGGCAGATTTAGTGCAACCGCGAAGGTTCACGCAGGGGAGCGTAACACATGTTGCTTTGAACTTTGGCGGCCTTAGTGTTTTACACGAGTATTTGATTTGGTTGCATAAGCGTGAAAAGAAGCATGTGTGTGTGCAGGATATCAGTGTTAAGATTTGGTTTTTAATGCCACTGAGTTGTTAATTTGTTCTTAGGATTTTGAACTAACGCGTCCTCCTCTGCCTCTTTTGCAATAGTTTAATGACGTCATTTTATACACAAGTCGAGGGATGACGGCGACGAATCAGTTCAAAGTGCACGGGCAGCTGCCGCTCCATGGCATGACAGTAAGTGCGATTGTCTCTCAGATGAACACAGAGCGTTGGAGCGGCTGTCACCAGTTTGTCATTACTAGAGAACATCTGCCCCCACTCTAACACACACACACACACACACACACACACACACACACACACACACACACACAAGCCTGTTCAGCTATCTTAGTGTGGACCTTCATTGACATAATGGTTTCCCTAGCCCCTTACCCTAACCCTAGCCATTAAAAGTGAATGCCTAAGCCTAACCCTTACCCTAAACCTAACCATAACCTAATTGTAACCCTGACACCAAAACCACATTTTGAGCCTCAAAAAGGCCTTCAAATTTGTGAGGACCTGTGTGTGTGTCCTCACAAGTGACTGTTGGTTCTCACAAGTATAGTGGAATGCAGATTTCGGGCCTCACAAAGATAGCTAGACAGGAACACACACACACACACATATTTTCAGGACAGCTACACGTTTGCTTCTCTCTCGCTTCCTTTTCATCTGCCCTCCCGCCTTCCCTCCTTTGCTGCCTATTTTGGTCTTTGCTGTCCTAGATACTGCAGCTCTCTAATGTCTTTTCTGTGTCTCTGTGTTCTTCTTCCAGATCAGAGAGAGTGAGGATGAGTGGGGTGTACCTCATGCCTTCACATTGGTTGGGCAACAGCAGTCCGTAGTAGTAGCAGCTAGGTACGATTGCCAGCAAACACCTTGCACCTTGAACCTAAAGTGGCAGTTTTTTTTTAAAATTTTAGATGCTTTTGAGTTATATCTTTAAAAGCATCTACTTTTAGTTACAGTGAGCTCATAAAATTGTGATTTGCAGTCTTTTTCCTTTTAGCCTCTTTGGCTTCACAGTCTGTTGCTTTACCCTCTAACAGAGGGATGTTGCCCCCTGAGAGGAGGATGGCAGGTTACTCAGAAAAGCTACTAAAAACTCATCTGCACATTTCTTCTTTTTGTTAAATCAAATAAAAATAAGCTAACAGTATAAGAAAGTATATTTGGAAGATATAAATAAAATCAATTCATAAAGCATGCAGTCAACAACAACGTGAGTTCAGTTGGGGTGTAGTGCGCTCTCATGCTTTTCCCGCCCTCAGATGTTTTGCTGATTCGCTTTGCCTCAATAAACAGATGGTTCATGTTTTACTGTTATTTAAGGGGAACATTTGGCTGGGCTAACCAGACTATTTCTGACCACCGGGCCCACCCTGCTGCGACTCTTTGTGCTTGTTTTGTTCAGCATTCTGTCCCTTTGTGTGTGTTTTTTTTCCTCCAGTTCTTTGGTAGAGATGGAGAAGTGGATGGAGGATGTAAAGATGGCAATAGAAATGGCAAAAACCAGCAACGGGCCTTCATCTGAGCTGCTGACCAGCAGCCTGACAGACAACAGTAAGTTAGTACAAAACCACACGGCTGAACGTGAGAAGCTTGACTTTGTGATAAAGAAGCAGCGTTAACTGTTAAGAAACACACCATGTGAAATCCCAGATACACGCTGATTTTTGATTGGTCTGACGCTGTCTGTGTTTTAGCGCCTCTCCCTCCTCCTCTTTCATCATCCTGCTCATTGTCTAGCAGTAACAACCTCCTGACTTTCCCAGAATGCCCAGAGGACTCCTCGGTGGAGGCAGAGTCCGAGGACGACATGACAGCTCCCCACGCGTCATTGGAGAAGCCCACGCCTCACCGTGGTAACACCATGGTGCACGTGTGCTGGCACAGGAACACCAGCGTGTCCATGGTGGACTTTAGCATAGCCGTGGAGGTATCAGCCAAACCTCAGACCTGCCCCCCTCCTCCTGCCCCGCTGTTTTCTTTCTCTGTTTCTGAGTGTGTGCTGTATCTGAATTCACTTTGATGATCTCTCAGTGGGAACAGTATCCCCCTTAAGCTGCTCAACAGGTTACTATATCCCATTAACTACTAATTCAGCTGGAGCGTTAATGCAGAATGTCGCTTTTTTTGTTTTTAAACGAGATTAGCAAGGGTCACTCTTTTTTTAAATGTCACAACACGTATTATTAAATCAGAAACAAGTTTAATTGGAACAAATAATGAAAGAAGTGTGTTTGCTCTTGCAATAAGAAACACAAATGAGTGTTTAAAGGTGCACTGTGAAGGCTTTTTGTAACAAAAGTTATGTCCACATTCGGTGTTGACTTCCAGAAGGCATTGTCTTTGAGATTTATTAATCTTAGTGGAAGAATCAGTTTCCTTTGACATTCCCCATGATATAAATATCTAATCAGCCAGTCACTTGGCAGAAACTTAGTGCATTTAGGTACGTAGACATGGTCAAGATGACCTGCTGAAGTTCAAACTGAGCATCAGAATGGAGAAGAAAAGCGATTTAGTTGACTTTGAACGTGGCATGGTTGTTGGTGCTGGTCTGAGTATTTCAGAGTGTTTCAGATTTGCTGCAATTTTCCAACACAGCCAGCTCTAGTGTTTACAGACAATGGTCTGAGAGAGAGAAAATATCCCGTGAGCTGCACTTCTCTGGGTGAAAATGCTTCCTATCAGCTTCGAGCTATTACTCAAATGCCCTTAACAGGCACCACACGTCAATCTAATAGAGAATCTTAGAGTGCAACTGTGGGATCCTATTAATGTGGACTAAAATCACTGAGGAATGTTTCAGCGCTTTGTTGAATCCATGCCATGAAAAAATGAAGGCAGCTCTGTAGGCAAATAAACACATCAAACGTAACTGTAATAAAGTGGTTTGTGAAAGTATAATTGACCACTTTGGAGCAGCACTTTGAAAATTATAATTAATTTATTTTTATTTTTGTTTTGATGAAGGCAAAATAGTCAGCGACAGTTTCTTATTTACACATTAAGCAGATACAAAGCAACATTATGGCTCATTTGGATTCATCCTTGTAGCCATCCACACTGTCAGATCTAAAAATTCAGTCTTCCAGTAGGTATTTGTGTCCTTAAATGCCACATGCCCTTTAATGACAGCTAGTTGCAAACTGCCACAATTAGCTCAAATTCACCATAAGTCACCATCAAGCCAAGTGAAGGTGCAGATTCAGAAACATTTCTTTAGTGTCAGTACTATAAGTTTAACTATAAACTTGTGGATTAGGACTGCTCTCATTTTTTTTAAATTGTGCATTCTTTTTGCTAAATTCTACAGAAGAGGATTAGGGCCACTGGAAAAAACAAACAAACATTGGGCACATCTTTTCTTTTTTTTTCCAGAATTCTGAGAAAAAAGTCAGAATTCTGACTTTTTTCTCAGAATTCTGACTTTTTCATTAGAATTATTTTTTCTCAGAATTTTGAGATTAAATTAAATTCTGAGAAAAAAGTCAGAATTCTGACTTTAATCTCAGAATTCTGACTTTTTTCTCAGAATTCTGAGATTAAAGTCTAAATTCTGAGATTGAACTCAGAATTCTGAGTAAAAAGTCAGAATTCTGAGATTAAAGTCAGAATGTGAGATTAAAGTCAGAATTCTGAGAAAAAATAATTCTGATGAAAAAGTCAGAATTCTGAGAAAAAAAGTCTGAATTCTGAGAAAAAAGTCAGAATTCTGACTTTTTTGATAATTCTGAGAAAAAAGTCAGAATTCTGAGAATTAAAGTCAGAATTCTGAGAAAAAAGTCAGAATTCTGAGATTAAAGTCAGAATGTGAGACTAAAGTCAGAATTCTGAGAAAAAAGACTTTTTTCTCAGAATTCTGGAAAAGAAGAAAAAAAAAAGACGTGCCCACTTTTTGTTTTTTTTCCAGTGGCCCTAATCCTCTTCCATAAAATTCACGCAAACAGCTGTCTGTCGATGGAATAGTGTGAGACCAGTGACAGGATGTAATGTGAATCTGCCCGTATGCATAAGGTTCCTCATGCATTTGCATCAAAGCAAACACCATGGACCAGTGTTTGTGAAAACATGGCTCGGCTGTACCACTGCTAGTCAACAAATCCTCCACACAGTGCTTTTAAACCGATCTGCTTCTGATCTTTTGTGTATGAGGAGTTTTTATTCATTGAATTATTTTTACTAGTTACTGTTTGATTACTTCATTTACAGCCTTGAGGAGGTTACTGTTCTCACGTTTCCTTCTTTTGGCAGTAGCCAATGTGATGTCCTGATCTAAACTCCAAACTGTGGCTTTCCTGAGTTGTTTTGTCCTTTTTCTTCTCTTCCCACTCTCTGACCGTCTATAAATAGAGAGAGAGAGCAGTACGTAGATGTGCTAAACGTCCTCATTCACCTTAACAGAACGGATCCTGTTTTGGGATGTAGCCTTCCTACAACCCAGCTGTGTCCTGATCTAGTTCTGCTCTTCCTCTGTAGTTGTAACAATGTCCTCTTCACAGCCTTGCCTGGACACACCGTCGGCCTGAGTGTTAACCCCTGCCACTGCATGCTTGTGTTTCACCTACTCAGTCTCTGTGTTTCTGTCCCTCCTTCCCTCCCTGTCTGTTTTTTTCTCCCTCCCTGTCTCTCTCTCTCTCTGTCTGTCTGTCTTTCTTTCCCCCATACGTCTGTGCATTCCTCCGTGGTAGAGGAGCCTAGTCCAGTCAGTGAGAATAAGACCCCCCTGGTGGGGCCCCCGAGTGGCCAGGGACCAGTGCCTCTGTCTGTTATCTGCTGGTACCGTGTTCAGAGCCTCTCCTTTAGTGAATCCTGCAGGAGTCTAGAGGTAAAGGAGCCAGGCAGACAGGAGAGGCCCTGTGTTTATGTTTTATTTGAACTGTATCACAGGAAGCAAGATTTATAGAGAGGAAATTAAAAATGAAAGTTGTACCAATACCTCATAGCGACATAGTGAAATTTATGGTATTAACACCACTATTAAAGACTTTAATTAAGCATAATTTATTGCAGAGGGGCCAAAACTGTGATTTTTCCTTCCTGCCTTATAGTTATTCTTTTAAACCAGTGATTCCCAACTAGACATGCTGGGGTTAAATAGAAAGTTTATGTAGTAGCCCAGCCAAAAATCCCCTCGCCAGTGTGAGAGCTCATCTACTCCCACAAGTCTTCGAAAGTTTAGACACAAACTGGCTCTTAAATTTCAGTTTTTGTGTCTTTAGTGTTAAAATATCTACTCTTGTATATGTTGGATGTGTTTTCAAGGCTTGGTTCCCAAAGTAAGTCTGTCACACCTCCAAAAAAACCACACAGGTTCAACAATTTTTCCTTTCTGATAAAATTCCTCCTGTTCTTACTGCCTGTGATTTTAATGGTAATTAATCCACAGTCCTTACAAAGTTCAGTGCATGTCACAGCTGGATTTTAAGAAAGACTTTTTGTAGTGTCCTTGTGTTACATTCACTCTAATACAACTTCATGAAGAAACACCGTCATACTGTGCGGGATTGTAGAGCAGGTGTGGACGACCAGAAGAAAATATGGAGTGAATCTTCTTTTTTTTATAGTTAATATTTGGTAAGAATTGCTGGCTTTTTTAAAAACACTTTTTTCTTTTTCATGGAAAAATGTGAAATATCGATTTAATCTGAAGATTTCAGACTGTAGAAGCTTCAAATTTGGGGTATATTCCTGCACCGAATCTAAAATTTGTACCTTCGCTCTTACATACTACAGGCAAGATGGGAACAGACTGTCTGTTAATGGCCAGTGTGAACAGGAGGAATAATTATACAGGCTTCAATGTGTTTAATCATTATTTGAGTATGTATAGTTCATTTAAATGAACGAATTTGAACACACTGTGTGTGTCAGATTAGGGCGGGAACCTTTAGTATATCTGATCTCCTCGTGTTGGTGTTTGCCCAGGATCAACATTGCATCTCACCAATCGCATTTTTATGATGTCATAGCATTGCGATTTGGAAAAGACCTGCCCACGGTTGGGGGTTAGGGTGTGATGGTGGTTAGGGTTATGGGGTTAGTGTTACGATGTGGTTTGTGGTGTGATGGTGTTTTCACATCGCAAAGCCATGACATCAGTACAATGGGATTGGTCACTTGCAATGTTGAACCTGAGGCAACATTAGTTTTGTTGATCTGAGAACAGCACCAACAAGACGACATCGGATCATGTTGGAAGCTATACTTAGTAAAATGAAGCCTCTTTAGAAAAGTAGACAAAGTAGCTTGATCGCATGTTTGAAAGTTCAAAGTGCAGATAGAAGTTAAATTTCATGAGTGTTGCACTAATAGTGAGATATGGATGGCTTTTAAAGCGTCAGAATCAAGCTTGTTTTTCTCTTTGCAGAATCAGCTGTCAGGAAACTTACTGAGGAAGTTCAAGAACAGCAACGGCTGGCAGAAGCTCTGGGTTGTCTTCACCAACTTCAGCCTGTTTTTCTACAAGTCTCACCAGGTAACGAGTACACGCTCTCAAAGTCCTGTTGTTTGACTGTGACTGTGAGGATGGTGATGCGCTCCCTCGTCTGGTCTTGAAAGCATCGCATCTCGGTGTGAAATATCGAATCTATGTGCTGTATTTGAGGTAAACTCATTTTCCCATGCAGTATTTCATCTGTGTATTACAGAATACTGTGGATTTAAAGAAAAATAATGCAACTCCTAAACTTTATAAAAACTAACACTCCCTCTGTGTATTAAAGGCTCATGAAGTTAGCACAAATTATGTGGAAGACCAAAATTTATGGAACGGTTGCAAGCTAATTAAATGTGTTGCATTCGTTTGAGTCGAAAAGACTGTTGTAAAATATGCTCTCAATGCTCTGCGATGGAGAGTTGTGCACCTTCCAGTAAAGGTGAAAGACCGCAGTGGAGCTTTACCATTACTACCCCTCAGCGTTGTGTCGTTGATGGGGTATTGTCGTTACCCTGCCGGGCGGGTGTCAACCCCAGCGACCTCAACCTCAAGGTTAGAGGTCAAGATTTCTGAAAATCTTGTGAATGCAATAATTTGATAAGGATGTCGCTGGGATTTTAAAATTGATACCATAGATGTATCTACTATAAGGTTGAAGGGAGCCACTGGCTGCTGCTAGTATGTTTTTTTCCAGAAGACAGCCGAGAAAATAATTTAAAAATAGCTCATATGGACGGCTTCGGTGATACCTGAGGGCGGGCTGTAGCAGCCAGGGATCGAACTATAAATGCATGTAACTGAACAAAAAATTCACAAAGAATAAGATACAACAATTAAAATAATATAACTACATAAAGCTAAGTAGGAGCAAGCCTGAACAGGTGGTTCTTAAGTTTTGGGTTCCACAATTTGGGTGCTGCAACCTCAAAAGCACAGTCCCCCTTTGTCTTTAAAAACAGATTTATAGAAAGCACTTAGGTGTAGAAAAAAGTGCTTGTGTGAATGAGTGAATGAGACATGTTGTATGTTTTCTGCTCAAGTAGAGCAGAAAAGCACTATAGAAGGACCAGCCCATTTACCATACCTGCTACAAAGCGAATAAAGATGCCGAAATCTTACACCAAAGCTAAAGCTGCATTAGTTCAGTAACTAGAACACTCTATTCACCCAAGTTTAGACTAGCTGTCAAATTTGTTGTGCTTTACACGAACAGCTTCTCAGATCTTTACAAAATGTGCACTTTCAGCAAAAAGGGTATAAAAACAAAAGGTATTACATTGCTTTTGATACTAAATAATGCAGTGCCAGGCCCACGTGGATTTAGAGCAGAGTTTTATAAAAATCTAAGCTTGTCCTTTGTGTATATGATTAATTACTCATTTGTTTTTCAGTGTTTTCTCACAGCAAGCCTCATTGGATCCCTCTGGGAAACCACCAGAGGGATGACATGATTGCATTAATATGGAAGGGATTGTGTCAGATTTTGCCCCATCTACATTTTTGATGTCTGTTACTTAGTCTGTTGATTCATTTTGAAATTATTTACAGGATATAATCCAAATTATTTAAATCACTTCTGTTTTCCCCCCTCTCTAGGATGATTACCCATTGGCCAGCCTTCCACTGCTCGGGTACTCGGTCACCGTCCCCTCTGAGTCCGAAAACATCCACAAGGACTATGTCTTCAAGCTGCATTTCAAGTCCCACGTCTACTACTTCCGATCAGAGAGTGAATACACATTCGAGAGGTACCAAATACGTCATCTTTTAAAAGTTTCCTTTCATCCTCGATGTTTCAAGGACTGATTAAAAAGCCCTTTCTCTGCCCTTTAGGTGGATGGAGGTCATCCGCAGCGCTACTGTCCCCTCAAGTCGAGCTCGTGGTCTGAACGGCAAAGAGACCCACGCTTAATGAGTTGGCTCACCTAGTTTCCATACCCTTTCTCCTTCGGGTGGCATCCGCCCGTCCTGTCCCACTCCGGACTCTTTGCTTTTCTTTTCTACGCATATCTGGGACATTTGTACATGTGTCCATGCACATTTGGTGCTTTTTAATGCTTTAATGGTGACATGTCCGCTGGTTTAGACTGCATCAGAGACTGCATTTTTGGCATTTTTACTCTCAACTCTGAAACCTCTTTTTAAGGATGTCATTTTATACTGTTTTCTAATGGTCTGAACCACTTCCTCTATTTCTGGTTTTACATTTTTGTCATCGGTTGTTTTTAAATGCAGGAACACATTGATACTAGATATTCAGTATTCTTTCTTAGATGGTTAAACTCTCACTGCATTGTCATAAACATTTTGTCTACGTGTTCATTCTACGGAAAACGGTCACCCTTTAACAGCTGACGCGCTGATCACACTTGGCCCAGCACAAAAAGAAGGAAATGAAATTATTTTGTCGTATTATTGACGTAAACCTCGACATTGTGGCCAGGGGTGGCTGCCATCACCACTGATGCCGTTTTAAGTGAAGTAAATGTTCTATTTGCTGAAATTTGTTGTATGATTCCAATCACAGAGTTTTGTTTTTTTATATATATATATGCATATATATAAATTAACTCTGAAGTTCCCATTCAGTTGTGTGAGAAAATGTGAGATGTGCTCATAATCGCTGCGTTATGATGGCAAGTGTAATTGAAAGCTTTAAGGATTATGTGCAAAACAAAACAGAAACTTTCAGTTCCAAGCGACGTTGCCCTCACAAAACTAGGCTGCCTCCCCATATAAACACAGATCTGTTTATGGGTCTGAATGAATGGAAATATGCATTTGACAGGGTTTTGCAGTGAAGTATATGAGATGGAAAACCTCAGTTCTGCCTAGAATTGCAGCGTTTTTTTCCAGACAGCAGAGAGCTCTTTGGAAATGAAAGCAATAAAAAAAAAAACATACTCAAACTGGGATTGTTGCGAGTTCTGTGTATTTTTCCCTTAAAGTACAGAGGCAGGGGTGATTTTCAGTAGGTAAAAAGCAGATGTGCAGTGTGTTTATGACTCTGTTGGCTGTGGCCTGCAGATGGCATCACTGACCAAGAAAGCTTTCTCAGTCAAGCCATCCCTGCACAGTGTCCCTTCTGTTCTGTGCTCTTTGTGGGGAGGATACACTGCTATCAGCAGTGACTCCCATCCAGGGCTAACAAATAACTACTGCACAGGGAGTTAGCCAAAGATTAGCTTAACTGTGACTGAGCGGACTTGACCAGGTTTGAACAGAAAAGTTAACAATGATGTAACTGAAAACCTGAAAGGACGTGAATAAGCAATTGAAGGATGGGATGAAATTACATTGATACAGTTAGCTCTTTAGCTTAGCAATTCATAAACTGATAGCTAAAAGATGAAATTGTCAGTTAAAGGTAAGGCTTAACCGTTTAAATTGCTACATGGTAAATAAAGGTAGTGGACAATAGTTTTAAAAGGCCAATGGAGGTAAAGTGAAAGTTATTATACTTCCTATTTTTATTTCATTTTGAGTTTTTGTTTTGTTTTCATTTGGTATGCACCAAAGTCCCTGATCCTACATGTGTTGACAAACTTGACCACACTGACATAAACTAAACGTAAACCCAATTTAAGGATTTAGCACACAGTATATTTTAGTCAGCTTCTTTTAGAGGATGGTCTTTTTTCAGTTAAATAAAATATCATTTCCCGGTTTTAGTTATTACTTTACTTTTAGATAGATATAATAATTTGGGTAAAAAATGGGAATAAATATAATCAGATGAAAAGTGCAGCTAGAAGGCTTTTCTCTTATCCTTCTATACAAGTACTTGGGAGTGCTATTTTTGTCTTTAACTCACAAGTAGTACATAAATTCAGTCTTTTATAGTGTGTCACTGAACCAGTTCGGTTATTTTCAATATAATCTGTTTTTTGTAGTAGCTTTGGAAAACTGGCCTATAAAACAGTACCGTTTGATACTGTTTTAAAGGCCAGTTTCCGGTGTCACAAAAGAGGAATGTTGTGATGACACTCCAGAGGCTTGTTCGCCACGGTTGTGATTTTTGTGGTAATGGGGAAGCACTGATCCAGTCATTCATACTGTAACTGCAAGCAGTCCAAAGTCCAGGCCCACCAGTTTACACACACTAGCAAGTGGGCAGGACTTCAAGCCGGTAAGAGGCGGAGTGCGCAAGGGAGAAAACAGATTATACATCTCTTGCCTGGCGCTGGACGGCCAATGAAACGCTACTCAAGAGGACACTTTATTGTGTCAACAATACCCGATAGGAGAAGGCAGAGTTCCGGAGCGATGCGGCATGTGTTGATTTTCAAGAACGAAAACTGAATCGAGGAATGGGAGCGTCGTACCAGAGGCCACACCACAACATGACCCAACTTCAAACTCGTGGTGCGCACTAGCGGCGATCGAAGGCGCGGATAAGCCGATGATGAGTTTCCTGTAAACTGTGTTGATAAAACGCGTGGATTGGACGGTAATTGATCGCGTAGTGATGGCCACTCCGGTGCATCCGGAGACCAGGAAATTTACGCGCGGTCTGGGTAAACCTGGCACCGCGGCTGAACTCAGGCAAAGTGTGTCGGAGGTGGTGAGGACGTCGGTGCTGGTCGTAAGTACTCACCTTAACTCCCACTCCTCCTCTGCGCCACAGCGCTCACTGTCATCAGTGTCTGTTAAAACTTTACGGAGAAATGAGAGACCTGCTTTTTCTTACGCACAGTTTTAGGAGAAAATAACTGACTTCAGATCGGTTGAGCAGGACTACGCGTGCCTTTTAGGGTGATATAATTAAGGTTTAAGTATACCCCAGACACACTTGGAGTGATATGGGTGACAGGCTCCCACACAGCTTTAAACAATATTTGGTAGACTGTTGATTATAAACCATAATATATATTTAAAAAAAACAAACGTTTTCAGCTACCTCCTGTTTGCATTTTACACAAAACATTTGGAGCTCATCATGAATGCTGGCAATCTTTAAATCCTTCACTTTCATTCTCACCCTGTTGACTTCAGACCAGCTGAGTTAGAGCACGTGGGCATTATGAGCGTGTGTGTGGCGGGGGGCTATTTATTTATTTATTTTTAATGAATGAAGATGGGGGTGACATAAAAATGTAATCGGTCACTTCCGTTTGGAATTTTTTTGAAACAACAAGTGTGCTGACCCAACGAGCTTTCCAGTTAAAGCAGATAGATTATCAGTCCAAATAAACATTTAAAGACCAAGGGAAACATAGCGTAGGATGAATCAAAGGATCCCCCATTTAAATGTAGGACTGGAAATGAATGAAAGTGAAATAAAACAGCAACAAAAATAAACATGTAGAGTAATGAAGTGATTTGTATTTATAAGTAGGTTTTGCATAATAGACATTACAGAAGAATGTTGTCTTTATTAGGCTCAGGTATGTATGTCATTCCTTTCCTAGAGTCTGTAGAGAATCAGTGCATGTTCAAAGTCCTGTGTGTCAGTGAGGGCATCACTTCACAGGGCTGCACCGAGATGACATAATACGGCTTCACAAAGGAAAGCACGAGGCTCCAATTTCATGCTTCAGACACATATAAGGTGTCCAGTGACAGTGACAACATCTGGGTGACGAGGACCTGAAGCCTACCTGCTCAGTATCAGTTTTCCTCAGAGCTCAGCTTGGATAAAGGAGTTGACCCTTTTGTTGTGTCCAGAGTGCGTTCAGTGTTTGGTGCTCCGTCTGATTGTTCCAGCTTTCCTAGAAAAAAAAAAAAAGCTGCTAGGCAACTGAAACGTACACCGTCCAGGCTTTCTGTCAGGGAAATGGAATCCTGAGTCACGATCCCAGACATCCAACCACACCTTCATATTATTTATTCATCCTCACTCTGGTGCACTGCCAGGGACGCCTAAGGGAGGAGAGGAGAAACGGATAGAAGAATGCGTGTTGGGAAATCAACATGCTCGAGGAAGACTGAAGTAACTTGTAGAAACTCTGCGGGGGATTTTGTTTTGCGGTTGCCCGAGAAGGCTTTAAGGAGGAAGGGTGGAGGAAATACAGACAGCAGATTTAGTGAGGATAATAAATTAATGGGAAATAACAACTTTAATATCATTTCAAAAACTAATACCTGGCATCTCTTAGACTCCAGCCCTTTGTATATGACCTTTTTAGACATGAATGTATGGCTGCAACTTGGAGTTCGAGTGTTTGCTGAAGCTTCTCAGTGGGATAAGAATGCAACTGCACACAAGACCACTGTCCACGCAGCTTGTAATTAATTCCTCCATAAAACATGTAAATACCACAGCAGGAATGGAGGGATCTGTTTTCAAGGACATAAAGGAGAGCTTGTGGTTGTTGTCACCCATCCTGCTTGAAGCCATAATGATGTTTTCACGCATAAATGTTGCTGCATGTTTAAAAGCCTGAAAACATATTATAATATACTGTAGAGGACTTGCATATCCACTGATTGTGGATGTTTGTGAGCTGTGTTTTGGACTCAAGTGGGCAGTGCTGTGTCTTTCACTAACAATTAGTGCGCTTTCGTGCAGACAGACACGGTTTAGAGGCTCTGTTTTTCTGTTTGAGTGGAGACACACTTGCAGTACCCCAGAGCCCTCAGCTGAGCCCTCTGTTTCTTCACACTTTAGGCATGCCGAGGACGTCATTGGCTCCATGATTGCTGTCACCAACTTTGAATTTATTTTTACTAGTACTGCGCTTTGATTCAGCATTGCCTCACCGTCTTCGTGATACGCAGAGTTGGAGTATAGTGTAGTTAACGTATCGGCTGATTAGTGTACCATAAATCCAGGGAAAATTGATGGAAATGTTTAGTTAGTGTATACAGTGTATGAACCAGCTAGGGGGGCAGTTGTGTAAGTGTAATCAATAGTCCCAACTGCCTGTCACCTAATGGTGATATACTCAGATCCTCAGTGTTCCTGCTATGTGCCTGACCCGAGGGAGCTGGACACCAGATGGGTGTCGTCATGTGGGAGTGATGCTATTAGCCATCTATGGTCAGTACGTACGCAGCTCTGCAACCAGAGGGGAAAGTGGGGCTGTCATTTATGCTCTGCAAAGAGGAGCATTAACATGTATTTCTATCAGCAGAATACACGTGTCGCTCTATAGCATAGTGCTTTTGGAATTAAGCATAAGAGATTTGATCAGTCTTATCCCCAGTTGTAGAGAAGGTGTTGTTATTTTAAGGAGAACAACCATTTCAACAATGCAGCACTCACTCTTTCAAGTCAGCAACTTGGACAGTTTAGGTGCCTCTTAGACTGTTTGGCAGGTAGACTGCTTTCCTGTCGTTTGAGATTCATGTTGCTGTTTAGTGTGAAAAGCAACATTTTTAGATTGTATTTCCTCAAGGCAAACATTGCAAGTAATAAGAGCCTGCATAGAAGCTGCAGTGTTAAATGTCTTGATGATGGCATTGCTGACTCTCTTCCAACTGTGAATGAAAACTGTACAATAATCTGCTTTTGTCAGCCCTCTGGGCCGCACCTGCACACCTCTCCTCTTTAGCTTTTTTTTAAGAGTCTGTAAATTTTCCCAAGATGTGGAAATTCCAGAAATACCTCAGATGGGTGTGTTACTCTAAGTAGGGCTATTTTTTCAAACAATGCAAATGTGCCAGAGAATTTATTTCTCCCTGTTTGGATCTTTTGCCATGAAAAAAACATGTTCTGTCATGCAGGGAAGCTGGATTTGTTAGCCTTTCCGTTCGCCAAAAAATGTGCTTGAGCAGCTGGAACCACAATGAGACGAATTTAAGGTTAAAGCACCGCAATCGTGAATCAACTCATTATCTGAGTTTATCAAATCAGTAGAAAAGAAAGTAATCAGTCTGCTAGGTTTTGTCTCCTTGGAGCAGATGCTGGCTGTCACATAGGCTGTAGCACCGAGCCAGTCAGAAGATTACCGTGTTGTGTTGCGAGGCCTAAGCAGCTTGACCTGCCCGTGCAGTCCCTGCTCTGTCTATCTCTATAAGGAGCACCGGTATCAGAGTAAAAGTGCGCATAAGCTGCTTCTGCTGCCCCGTTGGTAAATGGTACCCTGCGAAAACAAAACCTGGGGGGGTAGAGATTGGAGAGCAGATGGGTCAATAATACATGAGACTGCTTTAGTAACCACTGTACCCATTAAGAGTCTCATTCCCATTTGCCCCGGATTAGACAAACTGAATACTATGATGCTGTTTGGTGCTAAATTCCCCAATTCCTGTTGAACTTTAAAACACCTAAGAGTATTTCTAGTTCATAAGAAGCAGAGATCCCTGTGCCACAGAGTTCAGACCATAGTGACATCTCTGAATCTTACTATAAAAATACTGCGCAGTGAAGCTTCCTTTATGAAAGGCAGTTTTTGTTGAAACTGCAGAGGTGTTGATAGGTCTGCATGGGCATTATAAAACTTTAACTTTTGGTACGGTCTTATTGGTACAGGTCTTTTGGTTATCTTGCCACACCACCTACATTGCTTCAACAAAGGTGATTAATCATAGTGAGCCAGCTTTTGGTCTTAACTGAGCTTTGGCTAAAACTTGTATATACTTACTGTGTTTCGTGGATAAGCTGGTTTTGTATCATACATGTGCGTTTATGCAGTCAAATAACTGGATGACGCTTAAGTGGCTGAAAAACATTTTAAATATCGTTGTCATCAGGCAAAAAAAAGAAGATTTACTTATTTTCCTTGAGCACTTTAGCACCACAATTGTAAATGGGTTTAGGCTTTTAACTTTTGAGCCATGTGTCAGATTTTAAAATCGCTAAAAATTGAAAACTTGAATTAAAGAACAGAACTAAACATGTTTAGTTATGGTAAAATTGCTTATGGTCTTAATATGTTGTGCTTACCAGTTTAAATCATGTCATTGCTTAAAGTTGTGCATAAAAGGTACGATAACTTTTAAGTTATTAAGCAACCCTGTCGAACTACTGGGCCCGTTTCTGGCTAGCAGCTGCATTTATTTGTTATGTAAATACAGCTTTGTTATGTATTTGTTGTGCGAAATGAAAAACACTGAATGATCTCATGTTGTTTGCAGAAAGTTTCCTTCTGTCATTGTTTTAATTTTGTCATCTGAAAGTCATTGGTTGTGCTCACTGGCTAAACAGGTTTTGAAAATAGGCAGTGTGGCATTTTCTGTATATTTTTCAGATTTTCTGGCCATTTTATTTCCTGAGTATCTTGGAAACGGCTCTTTGAACTTAATCTGTGAAAGCAGAAACAAACAGTCACCTACGTTTTATTTCCTTCAGTCATACTAAATCCACTAAAGAGTTTTAAGCTAACGTTCCAGGTGTGCTAATACAACTTTCTGTACAGTAACCACGCAGGATTCAAACCTCCACCAGAACCATTTATAGGCAGTGATGGATGACTTGTGGAATGGAGGCTTTAAGAAAAGTGCAAAATTAAAAAAAAATAATAAGACACGCCCATCAGACTCACTGTGAAATTTGTCTGCCTGGATTTTGGCACGTCTCTTGGCAGTTGTGATTATAATCCAAACCAGATTTGCCACTCGGGGCTTTTGCAGTTAAGTGTGGGAAGCTTGAGAATTCCTCAACTGAGCATAGAAATTTTGGGGAGAATATAAAACACTGAGTCAAAAAAATTTAAAGGATTTCCTCCATTCAGGCTAGGGCTACTCCGGTTAGTTCACATAAATATTGCAGTAGCAAAGCCAAGTCAAACGATCCACAGGCCAGACAGACAGATTTTGTTCCAGTGCAAATGAAAACGAATTACATGTCACGGGCACGAATTGACAGTGTACTTTAACCGCATGTCAAAGTAAGTGTTAAATATTAAGTTAGAGCCAGAAATGAATCCCAAAATATCAATCGTGGTCACACCGTGAAATTACTTAATGATTTCTTGGCTCGGTGTGAAATCGAGGGCATTCTTTACTGCTTTAACAAATCTGTGTACTCTGAAATCAGTAATCTAGTGATTTTTTACCTCTGTGCTTAAGCAGAGTGGCAGCACTCCTTCTTCCTCCATGCAGTTAGTGGGGATAGGTTCATTGGAAACTCTAAATTGCCCATAAGTGTGAATGTGAGTGCGAATAGTTGTCTGTGTCTATGTGTTATCCCTGCGACACACTGACGACCTGTCCAGGGTGTACCCTGCCTCTCGCCCTAAGACAGCAGGGATAGGCTCCAGCCCCCTCCGGGACCCTGAAAAAACATAAGTGGCAGAGAATGGGTGGATGGATGCTTAAGCAGAATTCACACGTACTCAGTATATTGCATGTACACAGATCTACATTTTTCATAAGCGAATAACACTTACTAGCCCCCTGAACTCGCTGTCCAAAATCCTTCATCCTGCCTGAGCGGGAAGTGCCCATAACTTCCTGTCCTTCATATTCTGGTGGGAGAGCAGAGGCCTGACTTTTCTTAGATAGAGCCAGTTTCCTGTATTTGGGCTGAACAGAAGTGCTGGGCAGGACTCAGCATTAAACCGCCCACTCTGTCTGAGTGTTCTGCCTGATAGAGCAGAGCTGTTTTGGAGCACACGAGAGGTTACCATAACAGAAAGAGCCTGCTGAAGAGCCTGGCCAGTGGGTGTTTTCCTGTTAGCATGAGCATAGCGGCACTCTGGGGCTTGTTTTACCTACCCCCCCCCCAATTCACCCAAATGGCCTCTTTGTAAACACTTCTATTATTCATAATGCAAAAGGCAATGATGGAGGCATTCCTACTCAGCTGTTTCTATTTTTGAAAGTTTTTCCAGTTAAGGTTCTGCTGAAGTGAAATGATGGCTGGATTTCTTCCGTAATGACTTTGACAGTTTGTTTCTCTTAACCATCTAAATGGAGATTAACATGGAAGAAAAAAGCCTTAGGGTGGTCGCCATTATGGAATCTTATAATACTTATATAAATCCTCATTTATCCTTTTTTTTGGGGGGGGGGGGTGTTTATGCATACAGTGCACATCTGTCTGAATCCAGGCTGCTCTCCCATCTTACTGTTGAGACACTCATCTTGGTGCTACAGAGCCACAATTGTAGCCCATTACCAGCAACAGCTTGGCAATCAACGAGAGTATTGCTCTGCTTCCATCCTCCAGGCCATTAAGGTTGCTATTTTTAAGCTAGCAGGGCACACACCTCAATGCAGCTGGCGAACGCCATCTTCCCTCCGTCATCATTATGCTGTTAATCCAGTTTTTCTTCCTGTTCTACGCTGGCAGCAAATTTGCCATCATCATCTCTAATCTAATAAGGAAATGGATTTGAATGAATGGAACAGAGTTTGTTGTTTATGCTTCGTACAAATATGCAAAGGTTGTTTTGTATCTTTTGCGATGTGCGAACACACCTTAAAACAAGTGTTTGCAACATGATGTCCTCCAGTTTTAGCCACACTATCAACCTGATGCTGACTCTTTGTCTGTTACACAAACTTCTAAATGGAAAAATGTTAGCACAGGCATGTATTTTTCTGGATTGTCCCCTTGGGATGAATTCTAGATCCCAGAAATCTAGAGGGATCGTCCAGTTGAAGTTTTACTTTCTCCAAATATACCTGCAGCTCTAACTCACAAACTAGGACAGTTAAGACATATCAGCACTCCTGTGCCTAATCCTACATCTCCCATTACTCACTAGCATGTAGATTCTTATTTTAGTATTTGCTCTAAATCTGTCCTTCTCTCTAATGCGTACAGTTATCTTCTAAGAATAGAGCCACATTTCTAACGTTGATTCAAATGTGTTCTCGTTTAGCCTCCCCTCCATCAGAGCCCTGAGAAGTAGTCTTTGTTGGCTTAACACTTGTATGAATGGCACCATTACAAACAAGTCTTTACATGGCTCAGCCCACACTGGAGTAAGTGAATGTGAAAATGTATCTGGCGTATGGATACTCTTGAGGCCACCATCACTTATTCATTAGTTTTGCAACAGGCCGAGCAGAGCAGAGAGGTGATCCTAGTCCAGCCTAAAACCCCTAAGGCAAAACTGTCGCCCTGTGTGCAGGCACAGGCCTACAGATTAAGCTCATTAGATTAAATCCTGAAAGCACGACAACTCCCGTGACTATAGACTAACACGTCCATGTTGGCTTATGGAAAATGTCTAGAAAGAGCAGACTAATGACTGGCAAATTTCATTTTAAGACCCTGCGTGTTTCTTTTTTGTGAGGATTTCGTCTCTATCCCCCTCATGGTTTGCCTATAAAAGTGACGTTTCCCTCCCATCTTTTAATGCAGCTGACCATTAACTCTTCATTGTGGGAACATGACTGTTGTAGCCAGCCATAAGGGTGCACTGTAGAATAACACTCCACTTTTTTCTTTTCTGAATCACTGGAAATTGAAAGTAAAGCAAATGGTTTGGAGGTTTTGAAGCGTGGAGTTGACTCAAGTTTTAATGTATTCTGCTTGGTAAGGTTTTAAAAGCTTGTATTTTTGAGTGCTAGTATGACTCTAGGATGGGGAAACTGAGTCTATTAGTCTGGAAACTCATGTCTTTTCTAACTAAAACATCTTGATAAAAGCTGATGGATTTACATGAACTCATGTATAGATGTTAATGGCGTTCTCTTGACTTGTTCTGGAGTCACCACGAGGTCAACATTTGTGGTTTTTAGTGGAGCTATTTGACCAATAATTACAATAATAACTCTGTCGTCTACATAGTGTGTTTACTTGACAAGTGATAAGTCCAGTTTTCAATGTAATAATGTTATGTGGCTCGACTTTTAGTCTCTATCAGTTCCTGAAGGAAATAATACATGGTTCTAACAGCTAATGACTCCAGTATGTCCCAGCTAATAGCTAAATGATCTGTCTGCTGTTTGGTTCTGAGCAGGTATACTACAGCAGGTAAACAGTGCTGTAATCCAGTTTACTGTTTGGCTGTCTGGGCCACAAAATGTAAATTTTTAACCAAACAGTGAACTGAAACTCACTATAAAACTCTATAGTCTTATGTCACTGTTGTCAATGTATTGTTATAATAGAATTACTTAAAATAAGAAGCATCTACTTGTTGCTATCTTTTCACACCTGTCTGTTTTATCACTCATGCCTAGTGTCAAGCAAAGAGTCCACTCTGCCTGAGAGTGACTGACCTCCCGTCACACTCGGATCAGCTGAGGTCAGATATTGTGTTTCACAAAGGGATGGATTAGCACATAATTAGCAAATACAAAGGCTGGTTTCCTGTATTGATTTAGATCTATGACTGTATAAATTAACTATAAATGGAGAGTATGAGCTCGTTCTGGCCCTTGCAATTCAAAACCACTTCAGTCAGAGTGGACGGCAATTTAAAATGCTGGGTTTTTTTGTTTTGTTTTTTTTTTTTCAACTGGAGTCAAAATGATTATTGTTCCATGCTGACGATGGATATTCCTGTGACGTGTGAGAGGAAACTACACAAGATTCTTGCTCTGTGTCTATATTTAATTATTATGTGACTACGCTGATGAAAGTGAAAGTTGCTTCTGATGTTATTGTTCATGTGGGATTTCCCTGAAAGTTGTTCTGGCTCATAGGTGTCATCAGCTGGGCAAACAGATGAAGCTTAGAGGCACCTTAACATGTCGTTAAAGGGAGCCATTACCAATGATTTTCCCCTCCCTCCTATAGTGCCTGCTGTTAGCTTAATTAAACCAAGTCTAAGTTCTCAGTATTCACTCTTATAGCTTTTTGCACTGTGTGGATGGGACCTGCCAGCCAGAGGGGATGAACTGTAATGACTTTTCACCAGGCCGACTGCATAGCTAGCATTCCTCGCTTGGACACAGTGTAGGCCAGAGTGGGATAGTGAGGGGGAGGGATGCAACCTACAGAGGGCGGAGCAGGGGGAGATGGTTTTAGGGCACGGTTTTCACCTTATCTTTTGGTTTTCTTCTCCACAAAGAGGAAAACACCGAAACAAGATTGGAGACTATCATGGTTATGGGCTCAACATCACTTGGATCGTAGCATATCATGATCAGCCTATTTTACACTGCTGTACAGTCTAATGAATGGCTAACGGTATGCATATATTTAACTAAATATGGGATTTTACAAGACAGCTTTGTTCTTCTTATTTTAATTAGTGACTACTCAAACATTTTTCATTTTTCATCTCCAAATATCCAAATTACATCATAATGCTTAAAATAAGGGGAATGGAAATCAAAGGTGGCTGAACAGTAATTGTTCTAAAATGTCATGATTTGAGATGGAACGACCCGACATAAAGGTGGCTGATTGACCATTATGTCGTTCCCATCTAGAGATTTGTCTCCCACAACAAGGTTACAAGCTGTGTCTGAGAGGTCAAGAGGTGATTAATGGGATTTGAAGTTCAAAACAAAGAGCTGGAATAACTAGCAAGTCATAGCGTCCCACAGTGTGAGACGCTTCCACCAAGACACAGTGTTTGTGTCGGTGTATACTTATTCTGTCAAAGGCCAAGCGCTTCCATACAAAGTTTTGACAAGCTGTTGGATGTAAAAGGAATGTTAATGAGTTTATGTAGTTTCCCATTCAGTAAAAAAACAGTCCACATGAAACACTGAGTTCCTATTTTTCTTTTTCCTTGTAAAGCTGACATAAGCCTATTGTGCGCTCCCTGCCCACAATAAACAAATGAGTTGTATTTTAAGTGACACATTCACCGAGGTTTGGGGCTTGTATTCCTAAACGGTCCTTCATCCTCTGTTATATCAGCTGACATTCACAAAACTGAGAAGGAGGAAAGCCGCACAATAGCTTGAAGACACAAATGAACGTCTTACACAGTAAGCAGTCATGTGAGCTTGATAATGTGTGTTTGGTTGTTCTGTCAAAGCCTGTGTGTTCAGGAGAAAGACCCAGCTCTCCTTCAGGCTTTGTTTTTTGTTTGCTTCCTGGTTGTTTTCCAGGGGCTTAGCATCAGGAGGCTGGATTGTATTACAGAGTGAGCAGTATGCTGCCACAGTGTGCCCTGCCAGGATGGATAAATAAAGTTAGCTGCGTGGTGCTTTATGGAGAAACAGCAGTGTGGACATGTGCCTGAAGGTCTGTATGTGAACCTGGACCATTTAGAAGAGCGTTGTTCTGTATGAAGTGCTTTAAAACAGACGCTTCTCGTGACGGCAAGCGTTAAACATGCAGAACCGCAGCCCAGCTCAGTATCCCTGACTTGTCTTAATCTCCCTCTAGACTCTCTACTCTGTCTTAAGAGCAGCAACAACACCCTCCACTTAGAACACTGTGTTGAATTTTCTGCACCCGCTGGACTAATTAGATGTTTCTCAAAATGTGGCATAAGCCTTAAATGACTAAGAAACTGTTTTTGGATGATATATTCTAATTTAATTGCAGATGTAGCATTCATTTATTGGAAAAAAGTTATCCCAAGTGAATTCCTAAAGTTTGAGAAAAATGTCAAATCCATCTTAGTTGCCAGGGCAGCCGCACTGCTCACTGTGTTATTAACCTAATCCACGAAGGAGGTAAAGTCTCATAAAATGCTAACAACAGAGCAATAAGCAGTGGCAAATAATGAGATTTGCTTGTCATGAGAGGTCCTGCTGTGTGTGTGTGTCTGTGTGTGTGGTTGTGTTACTGCAAGATGACAGATTCAGGGGGCTGTTGGTGAAGGTGGCATAGTCAAGACGCACATATAGCCTGTGAGATAAAGCCTTCAGTAATACTGACTATACTACCAACGGTGCAACTAAAAGAGACCCGTATCTCACAACGTGTGTTTCCTCTGTCAGGAAGGGTGGGGGCCTCTGAGTGGGGGTGTCAGGGAATAGCTTGATACAGGTGCCAACAAATGTGAATACAACAGGAAAAAGGCGGTGTGCCATTCCTGGCTTTCCACTCAAGCGGAGCAGGGCTGATAAAGCAGTGATTGCCCTGTTTTAATGATCTTAGTGACTCAGATGTTGATTATTTTTCTTCTAAAATTCCCGTCCAAGTTTATTGCTTTTGTATACTATGCAGTTATTATATGCTGGTGTTGGCATGGAAATAAAGATGTTTACACAGTGCCATGCACAAGATTTGATTGACTTAAACTCGCCTTAATTTATACACAGGGGATTTAACTGAAATATATTGGTTAATATGATGTTTGACCATGGCTGTTTGGGGCATAATCTATAATTGTTCGTCAATTTTTATTATATTCTCCGAGTTTGTATAGATCGCGTAGATGGATTTGGCCGTTTTGTAGCCATGACGTGACAGTTCCTTGCACCGGTTGTTTGTGGCCTTACTGGGCAACTGTGTAGTACAGTAATAAAGCTAAATCCAGTGCCACTTTAACTGTGCAGGTGCACGGACATGCGCTGCTCTCCTTCATCCTCTGTTTCCCTTGATTGTCAGTAGCGCTCATTGAACCAGGCTCAAGAGGATTTCCACTGATTCCAAACAAAGAGCCAACTGGGATTAGCTGATCCTTAAGGGTTCCCAAACTCCTCCATTATCCCCGCCCTGTCTCCCTCCTGCATGTTGCCAAACCGCAAAAGGCTGGCTTTTTCTGAACAGCAGATATTAAAGATTCCCACCTTATTTTTATTTCCTCCCGTTTACATTATTAGTCTTCACAGCTACATGTGTAACCGCAGACCTTTGATTACACTTTCACTTAAACCCTGTATCCCGCTCTTCTGCATGTGACCATGGTTACGCTCTCCTCCGAGGGTGCAATGTGTCAATTTCCTGGTATTCTTCTTATTTCTCTCACCTTAGACCTTTTACAACGAGACCAAAAAAACCATTAGCAATCACTAACCGCTTCTAAGGGGAGTGTCGACACTCGGGACTTAGCCCATCATGATCTTCTGATTAGTAATCCTGTAGGTGATGCTGTCGTACGTCTGGCTCCATGTTCCACGGGTTGTAAGCGAGGGCCACAGCATGATGTTGATGACCACAGTATAGTGGAAGTTGTGCATATCACATGCACATCATGGCAGTATTTAGTAAGCCCACTGTTGAAAGTATTTAATCCACCCTGTCTAAATGGCTTTCACTGAGGGATGTTTGAAAAAATCTTGGTACAGACCATCTGTTGGAGTTTTCCGCCCTAATGCTGTGTGAGGATATAATTAATTAAATGCTCCAAACAGAAAGAAAACCACCTGGATTAATGATTAAATGCTGTTTGGGCCTTTAAAAAAATTATATATCTTGTGTAATGCTTAAACTACGTGTTAATGAGTAGCGAGGACTGTGTTATCATGAAACTGGCTTTAAAAAAAGCATGTGTTAAGCTTTCTCTTGATCAGAACAAATGCAGTAGCTGGAAATAACAGTCTGGTTGTATGTTATAGTGACAGCCATCGGGATGGCCAAATGGCACATATCACATGGTTGAAAATTCCCTTAATGTGAGCCTGAAATTCAGCCTGAAGTCATCCAGACTACATGTTATTCCTCCCATAGTTCATATTTTCTATCTGGATCTGCCGTGCAGTCTCAGTCTATAAATTAGCAAGTCTGAAATACTCTGCGTACTGTGAAAGAACAGCATCATTGTCCTGAGGCACAGGGTGATCCGTGCATTTACCTCTGACTGGTGCTAAATTCATGAAGTTTATCCTCAGGAACATTTTCAGAATCCAGACTAAATGACCCATTTAATGATCCGGAAACATTTAAAACAATTCTGGGTCAGTGGTTGTGACAAAGTGTGTCTGTTTCTTCCCGTCATGGCCCGTCATGTCAGGCCAGCATGGACTTGTTTCAGGAGCAGACAGCTTTCAGCTTTCCTCATGCGTGTCAGAGCCTGACCGTGATGACAGCACTCTGTCTAACATCTCATTCACACCTGGGTGCTGGCCACTTACCTCCCGAGAGGTGTTTAAACTCTAAGTTCACTATGATGCGACATGACCCCGTCAGCATTGTTTGGCTCAGTTTGACACGTAGTTCCTCTCGCGTTCCTACCTTAAACTGAAATAACCTGAACGAAAGTCAGTCTCGCTCACAGTATCGCAGTATAAGCTGCCAACAGTTCTCATGCTTGTAATTTGGATGAGTTTTAGAGCTGTGTAAACACTGTGACATCAGGGTTCTTCTAATGCTCTCTTCCTCTTAAGGCAGCACATGGGTCACCTCTTCTTCCTGTGCTGGAAAAGATGATTTTCACTCTGAGCCCCTGGAAATGACGCTTGTGTATCAAACAATGGCTGGTTTATCGTCCCAGTGATCATTACGAGTGCAGGTCATTTCCACCGAAACGCTGTATCACACGGCAGCAGTATAATCCTTTTGTGCTTCTTCTATAAAGGAAAATTGTGTCATAATGCATAAGTAACCCATAATTACTTAATATTTCCCATCATTCATTAATAATGTGTCGTGAAGGGCTTAAAGTAAACTCAGTTAATCCTATGGGTTTCCATGTTGTATCATCACTTGCCTGTAGGTGGCAGTGACTTCTTTCATACTCTGTTTTGTATCTTTTACCTCTGGACAGAGCTTTTCAGTATCCCCTTACAGCATTCCCACACAGCTGTGTGATCACTGTTTAATTGGCTTATTTCTGCCTCCATCTGAAGTGTGAGCAGACATGAAGTCAATCTGAAAACAATTTTTCATCACAAATGCAGCTTTTTTGTTGCCTTCTTGGACGCGCTTCAATCATTCATCGTTCGTGTTTGCGTGTTACAAAAACACAAAAAAATAACTGAATGTAGCATAAATTATGTTACGTTTTGCCAAGGGTAATGTCCCTGATACTATAAGTAGCAAGTATTTTGTAATAGGATTGTTCCATGTTGTGTTTTCTGAAGCCAGAACACTGTTGGAAGGACTAAGAGGATGACTGCAGGCCCTGCAGGGCTTTGGCTCTGCTTCAGACCATCTCCGCTGGTGTTGCAGCAAACGCTCTGAAAAGACACTCACTGGTTGAAGCATACATTAATGATTAACTAAACCAACTGCAGCAAGCCACACTGCAGATCCAACAGAGCTTCATGGCACTCACGAGCGTAGATGAATGGCGTGTGTGGTTGCAGCGTATACTTATTCTGCGCCTGGTGGCTTGACTACAAAGTAAAGGAAGCGGTACCCCTCAGGAAAATGGGTCATTTTCTTCTCCTGGGATAAATAAATAATTCCCAAAATAACAAGAGGAAGGGGATGTGGCCTCTTGTATTTATTTTTGCACCATTTTACAGGGGTGAGGATAACCTGGGTATCAGCTACAGGTCAAAAAGAGACTTTGATTGAATCCAAGTAGTAGTTACACTTAAAAAACTAGAAGAAATACTTGCAATACACTCCGCAGACAATGATTGAAGTTTCTCCCCTTGTCTAAAGCATTTTGTAGGTTGTAGTGTAAACTTAGCATCTAAAAAGTGAAGTAGTGAGATTCCAGGCTTATCTCTGTAGCCCACCCACATGTGCAACTGTAGGCCAGTACCCATGACTCGCCTTGTAAACAAAAACCCTTGAGAAGCTGATTCTAATGTTTACATAGGACGCTTAATATTTCTTAAAAGCACTCCTGGCTTCATCCTCCTTCAGTAAAATTGAACTCCTTCCATTGGTGTTGTGAAACCTTGGAGGAAGTAGGCATTACTTTGCCAGAATTTCCACAACACTCAAGCTTTCGGGGGTTTATTGAGTGGTGAAGTTTGAACGACAGCGGTGGAGCTAAAGGTGGCTTTGTTCCGACAGGGTTTACACACACACACATCAGCAGGAAACAGCCACTTCCCTTTCAGAGTCCCCAGGCCGTTCCAGCTGGGAGGCACTGTGTTTTATCTGCCCTGTCGTGCTGGATTTGTGGGTGATGTCACTGTGGTCCGCTGCGTAGTGACCTCGCTCTGGACAGACAAGCGTACTGAAACGCACATACTCCTCCTTGCAGAGCCCCACAACACACCCCGGGTATGGAAAGACGGCCAGCTGTGGACTTGACCTTCCAAGTCGAGAGGCTCCTCAGATGAGATGCCAGCTCCTCCCGCACTCCCCTCTACTCCTCAGAGCCACGCGGAGACGTTTTTGTCTTTGTTGTGCGTGAGATAGTCCACTCCTGAGTGTGAAAGGGGAACCTCAAGTTTACGCTTTGCTGTCCACATGTGCTGGCTTTGATGTGTTTTTTTTTTTTTTTTTTTTTTGTTAAAATTCGACTCCACCCAGACCTAGCTGTTAACAGCTTGAAATGGCTGTATTAGTACAAACGATGTTATTTGGGGGCGGGTTACTGCAGGCCAGTGATGGCGTCCACATGCAGCAGATGTTGGAAGTGTTTGGTGAGTCCAGCTGGAGGAAAGCAACAGTTGCTTATGAAATCTCCGAGGATGTCTGTGAAGTGTTGACTGCAACACTAAGAGTGAATAAAAACCACGTGATCTGACGTCACAGCAGTCCTACACACACACGCATTACATCTAAGCACTTTGAGGCAACTGTTGTTGTTGTGATTTGGTGCTATATAAATAAAACTGAATTAAATCAAAAAGAAAAATATCCACAGAAATCAGGGTTAATTTTAAAAACATAATTGACCAGTACAAGTATATTTTAGCCATCAGTGTGGTTTTTAGTGGGGATGGGTTCACATTTGCAATAAAGAATTTGATTGGATGACAAACATTACTGTCTATTACAGTTTCTGGCTGACATTTGCATTCACACTCAGATCCTGACAATTGTAGCCAGCTCACAGTGACTGTGGGGAGAAGGGAAACTGAATGGACCTGTTGTTCTCATTTCCATCTCTATATTTTTATTCTTGCACTCTACAAGAGTAGCTTTGCAGAATTCACGGTTCAAAATAATCCCTGTTTATCCCATACTGGGCATTGTTCAGCTCCCCCGGTTAATCTATGTGAAAGGAGTCATTTTTACAGTTTTAAACCGACTTTCTTCTGTTTGGAAAACAGAGGATTTAACTGGCAGGTGGAAGGCTGTGGTTCTCACCGCCATAGCTGTTCACCTGATATGACATGACACGACACGAGTAGCAAAAATGTGTCTAAAATTGAGCATTTACAGCACCCTGAAGCTTTTATTTGAAACTTTGTCTGTGTTTATGAGTGGCCACCAGGCATTACAGGTCTTATAAATCACTCAGTTATGCTTCATATAAAACATGCAGTAACACTTAAAAATAGAATATGGCCAAGTTCATAATACCATGCCAGGAAGTATAGTCCACTGCAGGGAACTTAAGCGTTGTTGTAACAACAGCAGCAGTAATCAATGACGCTCCACACAGCGAGCAGTGCTTCAGCCCAGCCCTTATCTGCTGCTGCAGATTTGAGCAGAGCTTCCACATACCACAGAGGATGTTCACACTTGAATATCCATGCACAGACAGACGCCCTCTGTGCTCCAGCAGTGTACTCTAAACCCCCCCACCTCCCAACCTCAGTCCACCCACTAGTCTCACTGGCTTGCCTGGAACTCTAACTCATGATTTAGTATGGATGACACAGTCCAACTGTCTACTGCTGGAGGCTACAGGACCACTTCAGTTGTGAGCTATAGAGATGCACAGTACAGATGTCCTCTATGGTATAGGATTGATTATATTTAGACAGTGTGTGTCACAGTGGGTTGGAGTTGTGAACCTCTTTCTTAAAATAAATGATATTGTTTTTCTTACGTAGCAGCTTTTTTTTTTTTTGTGAGGACTCGCACTAGAGAGAAATACTACTACATCTAATGACCCACACATCCCCTGTATGACCTTAATAATTTATCGCCCTTACACCACACTACAATTCTCTTGCAGAACACAGCCCAAAAACATCTTTCTCAAGCAATTTGGGGGCATCTAATCAAACTTCTTTTTTTTTAACAACTGAAAATGCACAGCTTCAAAATGAAGAGTAACAATAAATAAGAACATCACTATAACTATATTTAAACCAAAGATTTGCTGGTTTTAATGTGAAAAAGAGCCTTTGAGCTGTTATTTATTATCAGCAAACACACGGTGTGATTAATAACTCATGAATGGGCGTCCTGTTAACTCAAACAACCTGTTTAAATTATATACTTTTACATATATACTTTGCTCAACAGAAAACTAGTTTTCATTATGTCAGATCAGCTGGTTTGGTTGTAATGCATATATTACAGGATTCATGCAGAATACATGCATGCACGTCATCCTGTACTCCTTTTTCGCCATGATTCAGGTGTTCATTTCTTAAAATGTGCCGCGTGATGCACTAGATTCATACTTTTTCATCATTTTAAGAAATCCTGCATGCTGTAGTACCTTCCCGGCAAGATTGTTAGCGCCTCAACACAATGTTGTTGCAGACGTGCTCCTACGTGCACGGGGACAAAATATTTACAATGACCAGCTGTCACGCTTAAACCAATGGCCACTTCTTGCTTGAGCGATGTCTTACTGTTGGTGCTCAGTAATAACAGTTCAGTGATGACTGACAGATGGTAATAAACATGCTTGAGTCGCAACAAAAGTCGCCAAAAAGAAACAGACACAGCCTCAAAGAGGAGATTTATGACTTTGCAGTTTTAGTAGTTTTACAGCAGATTGCTTCTTGTTATTCCATAAACTAAGCCTAAAATCCCTTCGCTGCAGCGACAGGGGGATGGAGACAGGATCAGACGTGTGAGAAAAGGGATAAACCAAAAGAGGAAACGTATTTCCCAACAGATCAATGGGCATAATCATACTCTCGTCCCCTCCCTCCCCTCAGTTTATTTTCTCCCTCGTCTTCCCTCTCTTTCCTTGCTGAATCCCCTCATCTGGGGGCTCAGCTGTTTTCCTCTGCAGCTCGTCTCATCCTGCACTCGAATGTAGTTCAGTGTGTCAAGCACCACTGAAATATTAACACAGCAGCAAGCAGAAATGCGTGCGAGCATTCGTGGCTTAGTGCACCATCGTAATGTAAGGGAATGCATCCCTCTCTCCAGATGTGTACGTGTGCGATCATTTGGGTTAAAGTGAACTAAAGAACAGATGAAAGTTCATTGCTCAATAGTATTAATAAAAAAATCAATGCCACCATGTTTTACTGTTGAGACAAGCATTAAGCATAATCATACTAAGCATAGCTGGTGCCAGGGGGACTCGCAGTGTTTGTGTAGCTTTAGGATGTGCATGCCACTTTGACAGTTGACTTTGAGGCCTTAAGGGGTCTTTGAGTGCGACTTAAAGCAGCAGGAAGTGAACAGACAGGATAAATAAACCAAGACAAATACTGCGGTGCTTCCTCGTCTCCTCCCCTCCCAATTCCTTATAATCAGGATGTAAAACACGAGCAAACACAGGAGGCAGATGGGATAATTGTGTAGGCTTTTAATGAGATTTTGTCCCACAGGTATAAAACGGCCCAAAGGTAGCACAAGGACTACATAAAACTAAAGATTTGCAAATGCAGAAGCAACAATATTTTGAAAGTGACCTAGAAAAAATATTTCCTCTCCTGCTTTCATCTTCAGTCTTCCCGATCACAGTCCAGAGACATTTTAATCAAAGGCAGTTCTAGCAGATGAATCATTCCCTGACATTTCGAAAAAGCCTGTGTATGATCAAATTGTGTAGTCCCATTCCCAGTATTTCTGTGTGTTTGGCAGAGCGGGCAGCTTGTGATCAAGTGCAGCTAATCTTTGGTCAGGAAAGTGCTCCCTATTTGATGTCTCGGCCTAAAAGGCTTAAATCCTCCCCTGTCCTCGGTCTGTTTTGGAAATGGAGATTTTAGGAAGCCTTGAGTCAGGCCACTGGACATTTCAGTGCTTTTTTCTGTTTATTTAGTGTGTTTGTGTGCGTTAGGCAGGATTTCTTATCATATTTCAGTTTATTTTGTGGTTTTACTGCAATATCTCTCGCCGACTGCTGCATATTATATAGCATCCAGTTATGTGATTCATGTGCTTGTTTGGTCTGGGGTTTTTTTTTAGCTGAACTAAATAAGCATTGAGCCATATTGCTGCTTGCCTGACCATGGAATCAGACTCTCCCTCTGGATATGAAGGACTGCCTTCAGTGTAACCCATTTATTTTTGCAATTACTTGTCTGAATCCCTAAAGGAGTCCCATTTTTATGGAGTGAAAATGAAATGGGTTAATTCATTTTTGGTATGCAAATGTGGGATTGAAAAGAAGAGGCAAAAAAGGATTGGGAAGAATTTGGAAATCCAGAGTGGCTCGGAGGAGATCAAGCAAGTGACTGAATAAGTGAGACAGATGCACACACGAGCCTGCGTTGCACCGAAGCTCAGCATTGGTTGAAGCTGCAGCAGAGCTCACACAGCATCCTTCATCCCCCCCCATCCCTCGTTCTTTGCTCTGCCTCCCTCACTCACTCACTCACTGTATCTCGCCTGCTGACTGAGGTATTTCTACAAGCACGGACTGGGACAGCCTTGACTCTTCTGCGCGAGGTTTGTGTGTAAATTCTCCAGCTATTCCTCTCCCTGGATCCTTTTCACATGGACTCTGATGCTCTCTGTGTGGGTGAGAAGTTGCGGATGTGCATGTCAGAGTAAGATCATGGACCAGAGGGGAGCAGGAGACAATCAAGGAAACTGGGTCACTGGCAGGCTCTCCTGACTGATGCCTGTTTGGACCTGGAGGGATGGGGTGCACCACCAGCACGGTTGTGTTTGATGGGCTGCGTACTGTCCTGGAGAGGAACTGTAGTGGCTACATCTGCAAGGAAGCAGCAGAGCCCACTGGACCGTCTGAGGCTGAGCGAGCGCTGAGTCGAAGAGAGTCGCGTGTATTGCCAACACCACGAATACTTAAGGTGTGTGTGTGTGTGTCTGTGCACTCCCTCTAACCCAATATAGCAGCTTTTTATTTTTCTACCAACAAAAGCAACAGAACTGTTTGTGTATTGAGCAAAAATCCATATGGAAAAAAGGTTACATTATTTATTCATTTTTTTACGCTATATGCTATAATGTTAAATGCCCCGAGGACAAACCTAATATTTATTGATTTATCTAACCATCCTACCCATACCTTTTTTGTTTAGTACTTTGGTATTAAACAGGACAAAAAAAGAATCAACAAGCAGCACATTTTATTACAGTCTTATTTTGAAAAGCAGGATGTTTGATGCCTTTTTTTGTCTTTCAATGAACTGGATCATGGTTTTAACCAAAATACATCTCAGCATTAATCCAATCAGTGCAATGGCTAACGTTGCTGAATTTAGTTTTGAAACTCCTTTTAAAGTGGTGTTTCTGTCTACTAAAGCTCTGCTATCATAAAAGTAATGGTTATAGCTCCTCAGAAGTAATATAACATGGAGAAAATCAGTAAATTCTGACATTATCTAATCAATAACAACTTCAGCTCTATCTAAATATTTCTAAATCTTGTCAGAGGAAGTCCTTTGCCGATAGGCTCTGCTAACATACTGAAGGAATACCTAATATATGACTAATTAAATTATTCAGATGGTAGACTCATTGAAATAAAGCTAAGTTTAATTTATATGGTATTTACACAACCGTTATTTATATTCAGCAGCTACACAAGTAAAAATCACTGTCACGTGACTCTGCACCTATGAATGTTACCAGTAAAAGTAGGGCAGTAGGAGGGCCGACTGTTGCCTCTTGCTAAGTGCTTCACGGGTTAAAGCCTCTGTGAGCAGGGATGGGGGGTGAGGAGGGTAAGGAGGGACAGTAAGCCCTGTGTCTGCTGGAAATCAATCACCGCTCTTCATCTGTGAACCAGCGGGCTTGGCAGGGTTTCTGCTGCTCCGTACCAGCTTGTCTTCTTCTTCTCGTTTGTGTTTACTCACTGCTGTGTGTGTGTGTGTGTGTGATGTCTTCTATGTGTTGCTGGTTCATCGTACCCACAGCAGAGAGCTGAGTGACAGCGGCAGGGAATTGGGTCAAGGGCACGCTTGCTTCTCTTGGCTCCAGAATGGTCTTATCACCCAAACGGGGGCAGATAATCCTCTGTCAGCATCCATGGTCTTATAATCGATAGTTAAAATGTGCGAGGGATATGGTTCAGTCCAGAGTGGAACTGAAACTGACAAAAACTACCTAGCAAAAACCACACCAACCAGTTCAGTAATGTTAAATATATCACTACTAAAGCTACGCTTACTGCTATTATTAGCAAACAGCTAAATCATCATTCCCTCAACTTGATGAATGACATTCTAAGGAGCTGAAAAACACAATGAGGTATTGACAGCTATCATACCTGTTTTGTTTTGACAATTGAAGCGAAAGGAAAAGTTTAAAGGTTTGCAATTCTTTTGACCTTTTTAGAAATGTTTGAATTTCTTGTAAGTTTTTATTTCCCGTGATTTCATCGCTTTATTTGCTGTAGCGAAAACACAAACCAGGCAACCTTTTTGTTTGCATTACTTTAAAAAGTGTACCGTAGCAGTCGTAACCTTCTACTCCCTTCTTAGTTTTCATATGAGCCTTGGCCTTTGCGCACATTATCTTCATACAAAAATGTCTAAAACTGGGCAGGATGTGTGCTGCTTAGGGAACTGTTTGCACCTTTTTAATCCATTAAGCCCGGTTATAAAAAGACACAAGCCATTATGTTTGCCCTTTTAATTCCTTCTGATTGCAGCAGGTTATCACTTCTGGGCATTTTAAACATAGATGCTAAGCCAAGCGTGCATTCAGCTAGTTGCAGACAATCCTAGACGAAGCTGACTATGGGAAGCTGTCCGTAAACTATTTAATGTCTGGAGACATTGCCTGTTTACCGCTTTGTTGATTCACTCGCTGATTACAACAGCTCAGCCTTTTCCTTCCTCGTGAAAGCTCTCGTATCGGTCTCCTTAAAAGAAAAGTCGCAGATTTGAGATAATGTGTGGGCTCCTGCGCAATGGTAATTTTTTTGTCTTGTTGTTCTTGAGAAAGTCTCGCTGTCAAGCGGTTGACTCACTCAGTAACAGAAGCACTTGAAGTGATGGAAAAAGAAAAACTGGTGAAAGATGATAGTACCTTTTGTCCAAATCTGTTTTGGGACTCCCACTCCCAACATAAGATCTGTGATGGTCTGTTTCCAATGACCTTTGCCAAATGGGTACATGTTTATACATTCCTTGTGTTAAGGAGTTAAAATACCAAACAGAGCCTGCATGACGTCACCCAGAAGTTGTTCAGATTAAGTCAGTTAGATAGATTCAATCACTTTGACTTCTCTTTGATATTTACCCACACATTATGTTCACCCATCACACCCATCCTGACCACACTGGGCAAACGCTACGATCAGTCTCTTTGTAGTTTTCATGTTTGATGCATTTACAGGAAAACAACACCACATCTGTTTTTCTTAGTGATTGCTTCCTACTTTCGAGACATGTCAGCCTTACTTGCATCATTCCTCGCACCACCAGTGCATGTGTTCAGTGTTTATGTTGCTCACTTGGTGACTGATACATGGGATACATTGTCTGCAGCACTCAGGCTCATGTGCTTTAAAGGCATTCTGGCAACAGTGGTTTGATTTTTCCCAGAGATGTAAAAGCAGCTTTATTCGTATTCAATACTGTTAGTTACATTTAAGGCTCGTTCATCAATAAAGCAATTTTGCTCTCCGTCTCTAATAGCTGCATTATTACCGAGCGCATTCCTGTAATGTAAAGTGAGACTTTTTTATTTTCTAGCTCTGCTGCAGACTCTTTGCCTCGTGATTGCATCCTGTTATTTTCAATGCCATTGTTTCCCACATCCTACTGCCATGATGTTATTAACAGGGACTACATACACAGTACAGCATCTTTATTACCTCTGGTTTAGTCAACAGTACAGGACCGTGTGGAGAAGTGACCGAAAACAGAGCAGAGAGGGGTGGGTGCCTGAGCTGCCGCTGTAGTGGAGCGCTGTGTTTTTGCTACATTACATTCCAGGTTACGCCCTGTTTTGCTTTAGCTCAGACGCTGCTTGCATCAAACCTTTGTTACGCAACTGAGAAGTCCAGTCATACTCACGTCCAGGGTGGGGATCACAGCTTGATATATGTGGGTAATTGCTTAATATTTTAACCTATTCTAATATTAGTCATTTCCTCCCTTTTCTTTTATTACCAGACAGAGATAAAAATTGCGATTGTGATTGAAAACAAAAGGGAGAAAAAAAGAAAGAAATCTACGAGAAACCAAAGATGGACATCTGATGATTGTCCAGATCCTTAATATACTATTTTACAACTTCCATAGTGAATTGTATCATGCAAAACCAATGTAATAAAATATAATTTATATGATGTGTAATGATACATAAGTGGATTACATCATTTAGGTCAAGATTAAGTGGCATATTGGACTTCAAATTCATTGTTTGTCTTGCCTCCCAGTTCTGTCATGAAATGGTTCGATAATGACGCAAAGCGAAACCAAACGAAATTTCTAAGCGTTTCCAGAAAACAAGAGAAAACCCTCATAGAGAATAAGAGGACATTTTGCCTGATTGTTTTCAACATTTTTTTTTACTTAGATATTTTTCATTCCTGAGCATTCATTTCAGATCCACAGGTACAGCAACAAAGTGTGAGTCGTCAACAAACCGTCTTCTTTTTGTACATTTATGCCGTCAATTTATTCGCACTCACAGGAGGGCGTATGAAATTGTATTTGATCAGAATACACTTCCCAAAATATCCTTTGAGTGTTCTTCTGGCAACTTCAGTGTTTGTTCTGCTACTAAAAAGGCCTCAGCGGGCCTTCCTGCTTAGACCCAGTGCCAGCTTGCCCCAAAGAAATATGTTTGTAATCGTTTCCACGGAATTTGATTTAAGCACCGAGCCAAAAAATGTGAGTGCTGTGCCACGCCAGCATGTCCTCAATAAGTTATATTGCTGCAGATATGAGATATCTAGGAGGATTCAAAAAGTCGAGCTTCTACTGCATCACTCTTTTCTTTATCCGTGTGTGTTTTTAGTGGAGTGGGACGTATAGTCATGCAAATGTGTGCTAATAATCGAGAGTTTACTCGATTTACTCATGTACTAAACTGTAAATGAGTAAAGCTGTAGATGGACACAGTATAAATCGAAGAATTTGATACGGTAAAGACTTTTAGTTGGAAGACTGAGAGGGGTAAACTATACTGCAGAGCAGAGCTTACATCAATACCAAAAATCAATACTAATATTTGGTAATTAAAAAAGTCCAATATGTTAACCAATACTTTTCTTTTTCTTTCAAACACATGAAACATAAATACATTTCCCTATCATTTGTTTGCGGCATTCCGTGCACCTGTTGCTGAGCAACAGGACATCAACGCTCATTCAACATGTTTGACTAGACTTTCTCCCACCTCTTCTTTACCTTTTTTTTTTTTTTTTTTTTTTTAAATGAACTATTAGCTATTAGAAATCTAGATAATATTGGCTGACTATATCAGTGAGGGTCAATATATTGGTCAGGATCAACTGTAGAGAGCATCTCAACTGACTCTCTGCTTATGGTAAACACTCAGTTAAACATGCAGCTCAATGGGAAAGTTCCTGATGCAAGTTTTCTGGAAAGTACCTTCCACTTATATGTACAATATTTACTTTGTATAGGAATCAGGATATACGTAAAAGTGAAGCTCATATCAGGTCCTGCATAAAGAGCTTCTCTGTCACCAGTCATCTGGTTTTTTGTCAGTGTTGTTTTTTCTTCCTTTCAGTATTACCAGACTGCTACCCTCAGGTTGTTTAGGTAATGGTTAGTTAGGGCTAAGGTCAAAGTAAAGTGAAACTTTTACCCAGCAGTTATATACTTATACTGCACCATACTATTCTCGGACACGTGACAAGCAACAATTGCCCAAGTGTAGTTAGAAAGCACTGAAGGAAATCCCCATAACATCTCCATGCCTTTTTATGCAATTATACTGTTGAGTCCCATAGTGTTACATTTTATTTTTTATTTTATTACAACCAGCATCTAATTGATTATTTCTTATGGATTTCTTAATAAATTCTCAGTTTGTGTTAATATGAAAAAATATTAACACCTCTTCACCCATTTTCACCAGCCATCATTTCAGCTACCTGTGGAAAGCTGATTGCACTATGCCTTAAATGGGCATGGTGCAATCAGCTTTAATTTCATAAGGATAAGTTACAGCAATAAACTTGCCTATTGCCTGTTTAATATCCTGTTATTGATTTAGATCGAATTACCTATACAAGTGTGTCACATGTAACCCTTTGAAGGAAGCAGCTGTTCTCTCTCTTTCTCTTTAAACTGAGGCGCAGGCGTGAAACCATAACATCCACTCCTGCGGTGGCCCACCAGAGGAATCTGTAGGTGGAGCCCACTCCTGGGTGGGTTGAGAGGGGCTGCTTCATGCTGGAATCCCCCTTAAGCAGTTGCATCAACAAGCAGGGAGACAGAAGCTGGACCTAATCTGTCATCTGTGATTACAGCTACTGTCTCAGCTGTAGTCATGTACTGGAAGCAGGAGAGCAAAAAAAAGAAAAAGAAAATTTAAGTGACTAATAACTCTGTCATATTGGCCGACACAGCTGATTCATGTCCTGCTCAGTCTTACGTCTTCAAAAAGGTGGCAGAGTTTTTTTAAATGTTGCTTCTGGAGTCCTGCTACAATCTAAAGGGTTCAGCCTGGAAGCTCATGTTTAACCTTTCAAAAGAAAACTTGGTCATGCTTATTATTAATGTGCCATTAAAGTGCCTCATTGTTGTGTCACTCACTCTGGGCTTTTTTTGATAAATTTGAACCCAGCTCTTATTTCAGCTGTCCCACATAAGGCGTGGATTGTGCCTGACCACACTGTAATTCTTGAGGAATGTGTATCTTTTGTTTTCTTTTGTTAACCCTTTGTTGCTGTGCAGGTGGATAGTGTGGGGTCATATAGCTTCATTGTGTGTGTGTGTGTGTGTGTGTGTGTGTGTGTGTGTGTGTGAGGGTGTTTAACTCCCCCAGGCTGCACAGCTGAGTGTAGGAGGGGCCATCTCCTCAGCCTGGGTGTGAGTCCACTGCTTTCAGTCAGAGCAGCTGTAGCTTGGAGTGAGCTAGGGACTGAAAAGGGAGATATAGAAACTTTTTCCAGTACAAAGATTTTTCTCTACCTGATATGCTGGCTTGCGACTTCTCTTTGGGATCTGGTTTGGAAATATCTTACCACAAGTGTTGACAATGCAAGGAAGGGCTAGTAAAACTCCAAAAAAGGAGCTGGTCATTGAGAGTCCACAGCAGTACAAGAGGTTGGTTGCAGCTGAGCCTGAGGTAGATCCAGTGCCACAGGTGGTGGTAAGTCATTCAAGTAATTCACATAGAGATGTGAGACTTTTTGGTTTACATTAAGAAAAAAAAAAAAAAAATCAGTACTGACGTCTCAAATTTGCTCTGATCCTTGAGAAAGTAAGTCGTGTAAAGGTTAACCTCAGCCATAAAGTGCCAAAAGCAGGTGTCATGTGAGCGTTTGTGCTGGTTCACTCTCTCGCCTCCTTTCATATAAACAGTGCTGCCAGCTCACATTTCAAATTTGCAGTGTTAGCACCAGCACGGGGGAAGGTTGAACTTTATTAGCACTTTACTACCTGGACGAATACATCACAGGTCCCTCGACTTTATTCTCAAAGATTGCTTTGGCTTGTAAAATGTTTTATTTGGCGCAAAAGTCAGCGCCCGCGACAGTGATAATTTCCTGCCCTTTAATGAAGGTGTCCAGTGCTCAGGCCCTCTGCAGAGTCAACCAAACAATCAGTGACAAGACTGAGAGGCACTACACAGCACCATTGTTTCAGGCTGCGTGAGGGTGCAGTGATGTGGAGGAGTGGGAGATGCAGATAAACAGCTGCCCGATCGCTGTAGAGAGGGAGTGGAAGGGATGGCTTCATGAGCGTCTGTTTTCTGTTCTTGCAGGGTTGGCTCGCCTGTTTGCTGACTTGAGTTTACAGCTGTTGAATATACAGTCTGCACGTTTCTGCTCGGGTGTGTAGACGACCAAGAAACGTAACTGGAGCTTCAGTATTTTCTGATTGACAGTCAAACGTTACCGTTAGTCTTGAAGGCATTTGTTCAACAGGTGATTTCAAATACCTTCTTAAAGGACTAATTTGACAATAAGACAGTGTAAATTTGGGGCTATGTATCGACTATGGTCAGCACTGTGGGTTGAGAGAATGACAGAGCTTTTGCGCTCAGTGCTGAGTGCACTGTGTGGTTGACCACTTTGGGCCACTGACAAAGCAATGTGGAGGCGCCCAGAAGAGTTTAGAGGGAATCAGCAGCACTTGAGTGGGTTCAGATATCCATTACTGGTGAGAAAAGGGGCACCATCACTAAAACGGGGTCAAATCTTTCAGCACATACTTTATTTAAATGTAGTTACTACCACATCTTTACTAGCTTGGTTTTGACCATACAGCAGAGGCTTCATTAATTTCTTTCTAGTATTTATTTGGTTTTTTTATGGCATCTTTGAGCCTCAGATTGCTCACTTGTTCACTTTTTCTCTACTAGCTTAAACCCTCCAGTCCAAAAGTCTCAAACTTATGGCAGAACTCGCCTGACAAACAGTCCTGGTGTGGTGATGACATCACTATGACAGGAGTGGCACATGGAAATTGAAAAATATTTCTCCACAGCATTGCTTCAGTACATTGAGGTCTGCAGGTATTTGTTTTTGCACAGATTGCTTAAGGTCCAGCCAGCATTTCAGTTGGGTTGAGGTCTGGACTTTGACTGCAACGCCTTGATTTTTTTTCTTTTTAGATTTGCTGTTGTGCTTTGGATCATTGTCCTGTGGTTTGACCCACTACATCCAAGCTTTAACTGACAGATGAGTAGCCTCACAGTTAACTCCAGATAACTTTTATTGTTTTTATCTCATTTGATTATTTTAGATGCACAGCACTTTGGTCAATAGAAGGGTATCTTTAGTTTGTCACATGTTTGGCTTTGTTTTTGGTTTTTGCTAAATAAAGACTGACATGATGACATGGTAAAACCTCAGACTTGAAAGAGGGTGTACTTTTTTGTTTTTCTTTTTTCTTTTTTACCATGACTCAAACGCTCATCGTTTGTTTTTTAAGATTGCTCATCATATATAAACACTGTCAGAATGTGCTTCTGTTCCTTTTCACTTGTTTTGTTATTAATTAGGTTATTGTATGTTGATTTTACTCATGTAAGATCAGATGGGGCCACTTGTTGCCTGTTAAGTAGAATGACTCCTCTGCTCCAGAGTATCCCTTGCAGGTGTGTGGTTTAGTCAAACCTGATTCATTGTGTTTTGGGGTTTTTTCCCAGGTCATTGCTTAATAATGACAGTATAGGTGTGTTTGCCTGATGTTCTTAAGACTTCAGTATCTGCTGAAGGCGCTCAGATTGTGGAGATATGGAGATTTTAGGCGTCGGATTAAGTAAGACATACACGTTTTTATCTTATCTTTTCATAAATTCTTTCCTGGCTTACCCGTCTGATATCTAGAAATGTCTCCATCCATCAGTTTTTTCTGTTCTAAGGGGAGCACAGTTTATTGAAGTTTAACTTCAGATAATTGTAGCTTCGTGTGTAAATAATACTTGTGAAGAAGAAGTTGTCTGGTATGTCACAACCTGCTTCAGCTGACAGACATGGTGGCACCATCTCTGCTCTCCTATTCCCTCCCTGTCCTTGAAACTGATACAAGGTCCTGCCCCCTCTGTCCTCGCTCTACTCTGTTATTAACAAAGGTTGCTACATAGCAACATAGATACAGGCAGGTCTACATGCATGACTCCCCCCCCCCCCCCCCCCCCCCCAAGCTGAGATCATGCTAACATTATCAGTCCCAGATGTGGGAGGAACGAGTGAGCAGTGCTGTCGCTCAGCCCTGAAGTCTGCTGATCTGTCACTGCTTGTTTTTCACTTTGCTCGTTGTTAGATTTATCCACCCATCCCAACAGATAAAAGCGTTGACAGCTTGCGTTCTGCCTGGTGGCCACTGCATCCTCCTGCGACTTATAGGCTTTCTCCTTGGGGGTGTAGAGTGGGTCAGCACTCTAACCTGCTTCAGCAGGCACTGTGACAATAAACCAAAAAATCTGCACGTCGTAAAGAGTTGAGCTCATTGAGACCCTCCTTATCCTTGAAGCAGATGCACTTTCTCTGGGCAGATGGAGCCCTGATTGACTTGTCACTGTGCATCTAACAGAAAGCATGTCTTATTGTGCCCAGTGTGATAACACGGCTGGATAAATCAAAGTCTGTTGACTGTGATCTCTTCTCCTGCAGATACTTATTTCAAGTGCATTCCTGTTAGTTATGGTTTACCAGCTTTGTTTTTTATTTTGTTGCTTATTCATCAAGATCCCCCACTATATAAGTATAAGCATCATCACATAGGTTAACCACACACCAAACTGCCTTTGTTTGAAAGTCTTTTCTTTCCTCGCACCGAATGCACTTGTGCATGCACGTCTTTTTTTAAATATTCTGTGCTACAAATGAGCCGTTCTTATTCAGAAGTTTGCTCCTATATCTGATCTCTACATCTCTACAAACGCAGTAATAAATTGATATGTCATGATATGTCCTTTGAGACCAATTTATGCCTGTCGTCAAGTTTCATTTAGTTGATGAGAAAGTGATGAAGGTCTGAAAACTGAAATGAGGTAATGGGTTTTTACTCTCCAGTGCTGAGGGGTTGGCATGTCAACAGTAATCTTATTATGTTTGATTGTTTTGCATATTGTTACTCATTTCCTTGATCTCTCTTCTGAATCCATCCAATAACGTCACAGATAGCTTCTTCTATGCCTTCGTGTTACTTGCTTTAGTTTTGTAGTTTAATCCACAACTGTGTGTTTATGTGTTTTCTAGGTAAAACCAAAGGTGATCGAGCCGCTCGATTATGAAAATGTGCTGGTGCAGAGGAAGACGCAGATCCTTAGCGATGTCCTCAGAGACATGCTGCAGTTCCCCCTTGAGGACTTTGAGGTGAGTGTCCAAACTTTTCATGCACGTTTTTCAGCAGACTCGCCATCTATGTTTGCAGAAGTATAGATGCTGAGTCTTACTATAGTAAATGTGGCTCTGGGGTTAAATTGCTGAGGAGCAGCTATGAAACTATGGAAAAATGTTCCATAGCAAACGGTGGTGTGCATCTTCAGTGTTCTGGTTTCCGTTGTTGCTGTACACTTCTGGTGCAAAGTCAGGCAGACAGGAGTTAAACTGTCCTCCTGTGTATTGCTGCTAAACACACGAGGTCGTTACATTTACTGGTATCTATACAATATTAATATTTACTCGTCCACTTGCGTGTTTTCTTTTTTGTGTTTGTTTGAAGTGGTTTTTCCTTTGGGCCAGGCGCGGCCACTATTGTGATGATGGGTGTAGCCACTGACAAAGGCTTTCCTTTTGTTTATATCCTCCTCTGCTGCAGCAAGAGATGGGTCAGGGGCCATCTGTTTAATTGGCTCATTCTGTGTCCCATGTTGTGACAGAGTAAGTGTTATCTCCAGCCACACCGTGCAGGATGTGCGTCCCTCACACTTTCCACGCTGCGGCTGGAAAATCTAAAATGGAGATCTGGCCCAGAGCTGGTACTTCAGGAAATGAGACTTCTTTGAAGGATGTTAGTATATCCTCAGATCTAACCCTACCACTTTGTCTCACATTGCTGTCAAAGCTTTATAGAGTCTGGGCCTTTAATATAACACCACTCCAGTAAGGGAAGTCTTTTTTGGGTTTGTCTTTTTTTTACTCTAATGACTTTAACATCTTTTGTCTGAATTCCCACATTGGTTGAAGAATACAGTTATTATTTATTGGAGTTGTAGATGGTATGTGTATTCCTCAGGATGTACGGGTCATTCAGATTGCTCTGATCCAAAGAGTTACAGTCAGAAATCTAATTGTGTCGACATCCTCTCCTGTAACGGGAACTGCAAAGTACAAGTTTCACCTGGAACATTTTGGAATGTTTTGGCATTACATCAGGAATTAACAGTAATTTTATGCTAGTGGAGTTGGTCCTTTATTATCAACGCTATACCACAAAATTGATGCGGTGAGAATAAAAGACAAACATACTATTTCATGTATTTCTGATACCAGTACACACCTATGCTACAATATTACTGGGTCTGTTCATGCTGCTGGCAAACTGATATAGTTAATCACACTGAGAAAAGTAAAGAAAAAAATATGGTAGATCTTGTTTATATAAATAAATATAAGATTTATACCATCCATTGTCCAATCCCTTTAAGAGAATAGAAACCGGGGCATTTTTGTCGGTCTTCTTCACTGTAAATGTCATTTTAGTCTGTTGTTAGGTGGTTGCCAGGTAACGGGCCACACAATAAACTGGCATTGTTGTGCAGGGACACATCAGTGAGATGAACTCAGTTTTGTTCAGCCTGTTCTGACTGAGCCTGGTTCTGCTGGAGGTTTCTTCCTGTTAAAAGGGAGTTCTTCCTTCCCACTGTCGCCAAAGTGCTTGCTCATAGGGGGTCATACAATTGTTGGGTTTTTCTATGTATGTATTGTTGTTATACCTTACAGTATAAAGCGTGTTGAGGTGACTGTTGTTGTGATTTGGCGCTGTATAAATAAAATTGAATTGAATTGAATGTGGATATGAATTACGTAGTACTGTTATGTAATGAAAATTATACAACACTTTTCTAAGTTGTTATTGGTGCATAGATGGTAAAAATGGCCCATTTTAGCTCGTGATGCTAGGATTGCAGTTTAATTGGCTGGTACCTTGCTTTTTTGTTTGTTTGTTTGTTTGTTTGTTTTTTGTCAGGTACGTGCATCATTTTCCAGTGTGTATAAATTAAGCAGATAAGATGATATTGTCCCTTTTTCTCTTTTTCACTTGTCTCCATACATTTCCTTGTAACTGCTTTGGTCCTTTGCTGATACCGAGGCTGCTGATTTGTGGCTGGCTCTGAACACTGTAGAGTTTTGGATTTGTCCACTTTTCTTTGTTTGGATTCCTTTAAATGTCCACGTTCAGTTGGGTTAAGTGTTGTTAATTCGACAGGGTTTGTTGTCCAGACATTTTAGTGTCCATTTAACCACTGTTTACTTTGTGCTTCAAATCACAGTGAAATCTTTCCAAGCTAGTGACATATTAGTGGAAGAAATGTGTTAGCATTTGGCTGTGAATGTGAGCGTGACTATTCGCCTGCGTTGCTGTCCACGTGTTGCACATGCATGAAACGGACAGGCTCATGACACTCAAAGTCTGTAAACTTCTAGTAGATGGTTGCTAGGCAACATGTTAATTCATAATATCCATAATAAATACAAACTAATGGGCAGAGATGTAAGTAGGTATACTGTGTACCAAGTATGAGTGCTGAACTCCTGATCACTTAGGAGTTTCCTGACGGCTGGATGGAGATTTTCTCTGCTCCAGCAAATCTTAATCAAATCATGAGTCCTTAACTAAGACACAGGCCAAATCACAAAATTTGAGGGGAACCTGTTTGATGCCCAGCTCTCTTTGCCACCTTCACTGTGAAACATAAGCCTCCCATAGTCAGTTTTTAGTGCATCTATAAATCGCTTCAGCCTTTAATGGCTCTTTCTTCCTTCAGATGTTGGTGCAAAATGCCCCAAATGACTGTGACATTTCAAGTCATTAGCATAATGAGTACAGCTTTTAGACACCAATACATGCTCAGAATTATTTTTATTTTTAATGTATTTTTTGTCAAAGCAAGGATGCATTCTCTGTAAATGATGTGTAATTACCAACTGCAGGGATCCTTAAGGCTTCTTGACTGAGCTTTGTGGTGAAATGCATTTTAACTGAGTCTTTACGAGTAGCATGTTTCGTTTTGATGTTTATTTTTTTAAGCAAGATTGCAAATATAGGATGATTAATGGTATTTTAGTGATGGCTTCTTAGTGTTTTATGTATTAATATGCTAATTTGTCAGGATTGCTTTTATAAGTAAAGCTATGAACACCCTGTTTAACATGATTGCTTAAATGAAGAGTGAACTGGAAATACATCAGAATAACAGATTTTTATTTTTAGGTGAGGATCCAGTCATGGTTACGACATCATGCTGTCATAAACTTTTTTTTTTTCCTTTCTTCCTACTAATCACTCTTAAAATAGTTAAAAGTCATTGGCCAAAGATTTAGTTATGACCCAACCTGTGGATTTGGAGAATCATTGTAACCATATATGAACACTTTTTAGAAATAATCAGTTTTTTCAAATGCTCAAAGAGAACTTGATTCAAGTTATATGGGATGATCTTCCCATGTGAGATCAGCCTTCCCACAAACCTGCCAAAGTTGCTGTTTGGATGTGTAATGGGGACTTGGGTCTATCTGGGGAAAATAACCTTTAAATAATTCCTTGTCACTGGTGTGTAGAGCCACAGCTTTAATGATTAGAATATAAATGAAAGCAGCAGGTCTGCTTAGTGTTTCTAACTTTGGAATCGACTCTGGATAAAGAAGCAGTTGTTACGGTGTGTAAGGCCTGGCAGCTGGGTGCTATGTGACGGCAGGACAGCCTTGACTCTGACTTCTCATGCATATCCACGTATAGCCTGCTGCTATGAGCATAAGATGCCAGCTTCACACACAAACAGTACGTTGTCAGGGGCTGACAGGTGATTCTGACTGAG